>NC_139230.1:115254956-115854956 GCF_977018435.1 Lepisma saccharinum
CAGACTTGAAATTTGTGTTTCCTATTATTTGTTACATTTCCTAACTTTCCTGTAAAGACAAGTGTATTCATTTGTGGATGATCTTAAAAGATTTTTAAAAACAACTAATTGTGTGATAATTTATGATGTTTTGGAACAACTTGATTAACATCTACAGTCACGGACACTGCTGGGTTGTAACGACCCTATTGAATAAGCACTGAAGCAAGCCCTCGATGTCTGACCAACAAGCGCCTTGTGACTAGACAACCCAACCAGCATTACAATTCTGCGGCTTGTATACCAATCCCGGGTATACATCTTGGGGAATTGAGCAGTGATGCCAAAGAGAAATACGAGGTGAAGACTGTCGGACGTAATGTCTCGTGTTCTCGACATGGAATAATACTCGGTCCACGTTACGTTCCATTATTTAATGTTGTTTGGGAACGAACCTGACGGACTGGGTTTATATTTTCACTCCTTGCATTACACTAAGTTCTATATTTTACAATTGTATTAATGCTTTGAACGAAAATAATACCTAGAACATCATCCAACACACGTTCACACCACTCTTGTCACACATACACGTGAAAACACACACCCAAAGCTAAGTTTTAACTTCCAAGTCAATGCCCAAATAACAGTAAACGGAGAAGAATGATGTGCGAAACATGGGATATTACACAGAAAGAATGCGTCTATTTTTGATATACGTAGTTTCTATCAATAGACAATGAAACAATTATAAGTGAAATTAAGATGCATTTGCTTTTTCAGGTGTTGGGGAAGGAAACAGACTGACTGTAAAAAAGAATATGTAGTGTTATTGATAGTGTGTTGGTTAGCGTGCAGAGCTTTCATCAGCTAGGCCTGGGTTTGATTCCCACCATGCGCAAAAAAATATTATTTTCTAGCAGTGAACAAGTATATTATATTGTTTTCTAGGCATTTTGACGAAAGGATACACATCAAATTTAATATTTTAATCTGTCCTTTCATTCTTCTAATAGGTCTCTATCACAAGGGATATAGAGATTCTCTATATTGGCGAAGGATATATTCCAAATGGTTCCGTTAGCTCCGATTCCCCAGTCCCTTCCACCCACTTGTCTTCTTTATTTACTTTCTGCATATCTACTCACGAAATACCATTAATCTAACGAAACACACAGATATAGTTAGAACAAGAAACTCACTTCGCATGGAAGGTACTCCACTGTATCGCTCGATGCTTTGTAGCAGTGAAAAAATGAAATTCCGGAAAAAATATTAATTTCGGAGTAATACACTGAACTGATGATCGACTTATATGTGCTATCATTTTTTGGAGTACCGGCCAGTCTTGTTTTGCCTTTCCACAGTGTGTCATCCTGTGTGCTATTGTATCTTCTGATAAACACTGCTCACAATTAGGGTCTGTACTAAACCCCAGCCGATGTCGTTTTGCTTTATTATCAATTAGTTCGTGAACAACTTGGTACGATTGACTGCATTGTCTATTGGATAAATGTTTTGCTGAAATACTGGTAAAGATTCTGTTCCAATTATATTGTGGGTGTTTCTTCACTATGTGCGGCGTATCCATATTTTGAGTTAAGATTATACAAATCTTTCACTGTTAGCTGATTATAGTCTATTTTCTTTATAAGTCCATATAAATATTCCATTATAGCTTCTTGATATACTTTTTGGGAAGTGGGAATTTTGATCTCATTCACTGGTGCTTCTAATGGAATATCTCTTATATACGGTATGTATACCCTGGAATGTCCTCGACATTTTCTTTAGATTGAATCATTGAAAAATACCGATGATTAGACAAAGCTTTTGTTTTTTTACCAACATCCACCAAACTCATTCCTCCTTGCTGTTCTTGTGAGCTAAGTGTCTGCTGATTCACTCGGAAAACTTTTCCTGCCCAAAGGAACCGGTTTAAACTTTTCTTTATTCGTGCTAAGTTACGATTATCACATGGCCAAATTTGGGCTCCATACCACAGTTTTGATAAGATATATACATTTGCTATTTTGACTCGCGTACATAAAGTGAAGGGTCGTTGTATAAATTTGTGTATGGTATAATTAATATTCTGATATATATTATCATAACTAAGTTTTATGCTTTTTGTAGTGTCATTTGTAAAAAACACTCCTAGGATTTTAACTTGATCCACTTTTTTAAATGTCACGTCAGGTGGCTGTTCATGTTGTTTTCCTAATGTTAAGTAACACGTTTTAGTCATATTCACTAAGGCACCAGATTCTATTTCATTGTCGTATATATTCCATCAAGTTCTTAATCGCTGCCTGATTATGACATATGACTGTGACATCGTCGATATAAGCTCCAATCGTAAATTCCGTTCCTGCATTGTTATCATTTACGGTCGTGCGACAGTGTTGAAGGAAAGGTGCCAAGGCCATTACAAAAAGGGGTAAGCTTAATGGGCTTCCTTGCGGAAGTCCTCTGTTGACTATGCATTTATTAGTTAAAAACCCATTGATTTTTGCCTTTAAGCTTATATTTGTCACTAATGTTTTAATATTTTCATACATTTGTCCATGAATACCCATCTTTTGTATTGTTTTTAACAAAAAACTATGTCCCACTCTATCAAATGCCTGTTAATAATCAATCCCTACGAGGTATTTATTTGGTTGGGAGTCTTGAGATTTTATTATTTCATCTCGTAATAGTGTCAATAAATGGTATATTTTTTTTTCACCAACTACTCCATATTGATATGGTGTAGCCAGTTTTATCAACATCAACTTTAATCGATTTGCTACACATCTAGTCAGTATTTTATAGTCTGTGTTAAATAATGTTATTGGTCTGTAATCTTTCATCTCCTTGGGTTGACTATTTTTTGGTATTAAAATTATTAATCCTGTTGTCTCATAATTTACTAAATTATTTTTGTTTAATACTGTATTAACCCATTTTGTTAAAGTATTACCCATTGTTGGCCATAAAACTTTATATGCATTAGTCGCTATTCCATCTTCCCCAGGTGCTGTTCCCCGCACTCCCTGTACTATTGCTTTATACACTTCTTCATTTGTGTATGGTTGGTTTAATCCAACCATTTCTTCTGATTGGAGGATTGGTATGTATTTGTCTAAATATTGACTATCCTTCTCATTATTTTGATATGCGTTTGAATATTTATTTTCCAAATATTTATACACTATTTGTTGTATTTTATTCCCCTCATTATTGCCTACTCCATGATTATCCTGCAGTTCTGTTATCAGACTCTGTTTTTGTCGCTGATATATATTTGTTACGTGAACTAATTTATTTCTTCTTTAATGTCTATGTTGAGGAGCGCACTGTGTATACGTATTCCTTCTACTTTTGTTGCCTGTAGGCGCAGTAGTTGTGCTTTTACTTTTTTAATTTTCGTTTGCGTGTCACTGTCGTTTTTCTTTTTCTTATATAGCTCATGTAATACTGCATAATGGAAATTAAATTTATCATACCATTCGTGTTGTTTTTTCCCAGGAGTATTTATTGTTTACAATATCTTGGAAATTTGGTTTAAAAATTTCTGTCCACCATCTATTAATATTTTGTTCATATAACGATCTCTTAGTCCATTTTTCCCACTGTTTGTCAAAGCCAAATCTAAAATCTTCTTCAATTAAATGTGATGTATTCATTTTCCAAGTTCCCCTCCCTATTCTAGTTAACCTTACCGGTGATTTCATTGTTGTAATTACAGCATGGTGATCACTAAAAACCACCGGTTCCATATGAACAGAGGTAATATTTGATTTTAGTTCACTTGAAACATATCCCCTATCTATTCTCGAGGCACTAGTTGCAGTAACGTATGTGTATCCGAGTTCATTGCCTCTTTTTTCTTGCCACACGACCTTTAACTGCAAATTGTGTACCAATTTTTGCAAAGCATTTGAAAAATTATAACCCGGTGTTTGATCCACATTACATAATACACAATTAAAATCCCCTGCTAAATACATTGAACCTGCACTACCTGCAATGTATTGTGGTACTGTAAATGTATAAACAAAATACTTATTTCGTTCCGGTATCTTGATCCCGACGGGGCATAAACGTTAATTAATGTCAAGGTTCCCAATTTCCCCATGATTAATCTTCCACTGGATTATTTTTGTACTTGGATAAATGATAGTCCTTTACGAACTAAAACTGCAGTTCCTGTACCACTTGAATTATAATTATTATATTCTATGTAATTTTGATTACATTCTAGCGAATTTCGGCCTACTTCTTGCAACATCGCAACATCTATACTTTTTTGATGCAAGAAACTACGTAGTGATTTTAACTTTGTTTCATTTTGTATATTATTTATATTTATATTTGCAACTCGTATTACTGATGTTTCCATATTCCTATATAATACTATTAATAGTATTAAAATAATCCACACTTTTGTATAATACATATTTTCCATATAAATAAATTACTCTAAGTACTATGCTCTTGAGCTGCCTTTTCGCTTTCTTTACTTCGATTACCATTCCCCATCTTCACTACTGGAGAATTTAATCCAATAATTGGAGCACTATTTGAAAAGTTATTTCCTAATCGTCTGGTAGAACGCCGTTTTGCTATAGAGTTTTTTGTTTTTGTTTTTCGTTTAAGCTTAGTTTCACTTACCTTCATTTGATTACTATTCTCACTCCCACAAGTGGAAATGAGATCACTGTCTTCTTCTGATTCTTGTTTGTCACTCAGTGATTTAGTGGCGGATGCAGTTTCCTCTGGTGATAAGGTAGTGGGGGGAGGGATGTGTCCATGAATTCTTCCTTTTTCTTCTCACTCTTCATTAATTCGCTTGATTCTTTTTCTTCCTTCGAGTGTTATGTATCTTGGGGTTCTGTCGTTTTTTTTATTTGCTTCCTCCTCTTGTGTTCTTCCTATTTGTTTTCCCATCTCATTATTACTGGTTGGCTTCATTTGTGAGGTAACCTCATTTTTCTTCTGATTTGATGCACTAGCTAATCCCTCTGAGCTTACTATGTCGGTCTCATTGGGCAAAGCTGCCTTACTGTAGGTTGCCTTGACTTTCGGTGGGACCCGTAGGGTAGTCATTTGCCGCTGTTACAACTGTATCCGAACCACAGAACTCACACGTTGGAGTTTGTCCCGTATATATCACGTGTGCCTTATATTTGCCAATAGTTGCAAATGATGGTATTGGCTTCTTTAATGACATTTTTACCATACGTACGCCACTGGGCACAGGGTAACGAAACTTTTCAGTCCACATTTCTTCTGTCACTTCATCCACTGTTCCATATTCACTGAATTTCCCGTGCACTTGTCTTAATTCAACTTCTATAGGTAAATTAAATACACGTACGTATTTCACTATTCAACTTGCGTCGCTAATTTTTACTTTCACTACGTTCCCATTATCATACTTAAATTCTAATTCACCTAGGTACTGTTCTAGCAATTTTAACATAGTACGTTGTCGCACTAATTTCAAATAAACACCTCGCGCAGTAGTCGGTATTTGTATTGCTGAAATTTCATCAATACTAAGTTTAAACTGACTGTAAATGAACTCATGCACGTCCATTGCACTGGGTTTTTCTGCTCCATATGCGAAATTTATCAAAATGGTATTTTCACCTTCCATTGCTATCCTTTTTGTTCTTATTAACTATTGTCAAATACTATTACCGATCAGAGTCCTATTTTCCGCTTGGCTCAACACTCGCACTCGGTTTTACGCGTCACGCGTTATCTAAGCCCGCACGACTGCTTAGCTTCGACCTGCCCCTCCCGTGGCCAAGCACGGACTGTTGTCTTATCACATAACCAAATCATGTGCTTTCTTTTTTAAAATCAGTGAATACATGATGGACATTTTGACAGCAGCCGAATTGGAAATAAATTACTACCGGTATGATTGTATGCACAGACCTGTCTTTTGATAAAATATTTTTTTGCGATTTCTTAAATAATACATCGATTGTGATTCTCTCACTTTTTATCACCACAAATTTTGCTCCTTTTTTATTTGTACCACGCATGAATTGTAACAACTAATAATATATTAGACATTAAACCACTCACTACTGCAGAAGTTCGTAAGACCACAAAAATCAACCACAAATTAACATGCATGATCATTGTGATTTATCCTGTCAACTGTTTAATTTAGTAAATCTGTAAAAATCTTTCTTACCAATATTATGTACAATTCTAAACACGTTACTGGTTGATTCTATGTTCTTTTTATTGAGTATGTTAATTCATTCCTCCTTTTTTGTTCAATTTAGAACTTTTTAGCACATTCGCGGCAGCGCCAGTGTTGACGTGTGATTGATAAGGAACGCTCGGCTGTTGACGGCGGGTGGGGGAAGAGTGCAGAGTGCTGCACGGTACAACTTAAACGTCCAAGAAAGAAAGAATGAAAAAGAGAGAGAGAGAGAGAGAGAGAGAAAGAGAAATGAGCGAGTAAATAAATAATTGGCAATTCTTTTAAAAAAATACTGCCAGTATCAGTGTCGTATGCTGGGTTCAAAACCTGGGCTACTTCTTCATATCAGAATATTCGAAAGGGAAGCTCTTCTTCGTTCAATTTCTTGGATTTTGAAGTGATGTAACACTGTGATTAGAAACACGTACCTTACAATTTACAAATAATTATAAAAGTGTCAGTGTTTCATTAATATAGAAACAGAAAGGCTTTCAAGTATGTCATTGTTCTTTATAAAATATAGAGGCCTATGTTGCGAAATATTTATGTAGCCTTACGTGTTAGAATAAAATACATTTATTATGTATTTTATTCTAACACTTATTACCTTGAATATTTCATTTGAACTTGAACATGAACTATATTCTTCCCTTACCAACCTCTTTGGTAAAATGGTTATTAATTAGTACAGCGTACTAAGGCGCCAGGGGTCCTGGGTTCAAATCCCAGTCTGGGAATGGTTATTCTTTGTGAATATCTCTTCATCAATTTCTTCGCATCATCACTCATCCCCGTCGTCGCAATTAGCTAAAGTGACAGAAAAGCGACGATAAATAACAGAATTAAATAAAATCAAATCCATTCTGTTCTTCTTTGGGATGCCATATGCCTGCATATCTTCACGATTTGAAGCATATCCTCATACAAAAGCCGAGTAAATTATTTCGTTAATAGCACATTAATTATGTCACTCATGTTCGTTCACTACACGAAGCAGCACAGATCATTCAAAACGTATATGTCACCCACTCAATGCACCAAATAAAATCTGAGCAGTAAGGTACGTGATTTTCTTAAACTTCCTTCAATGCCATCAGCCACTCTCCCCCAGTCATAAATAAAGCAGACGAGGAGTTCAAAACTTCGTCACCATTGTAAAGCATGGTTGGTTGAAGGTCAGAGGCCTCTCGCTTCTGCATGTGTTCAATGGGACAGTGTTAGCTCAGAGGTAAAAAAAAAATCCCTTTCACTTACCAGCATTTTCAAATTCCTGTAATTGTAGTTCCGTTTAAAAATTTCCCTTTCCTGGGGAAAATCCCATGCTGGTTAGGGAATTCGCGATTAAAATTATCCGATATGCCATCTGGTGAGATTTTCATGAACCACTCCACGTAGGACACCTCGCTGCGCTTCACTGTGTTGAAGCCATTCAAAGCATGGGGAACGTGCGAAAAAGTATCATATACTATTCAGTTTTTTGCTCTAAATTGTTTTGTGGTTCAGGACAAGTGAAAAGCTTACATGTGTTTTCCACCCCGTGGAATCAACAAAATGAAATGTTTAAATATATCAAGGAAAACAGAACTGATTGACATAACTGAAATGCGGCAAGGAAATTACAAAGGAGTCACTCTATTTTCCGAAATAATCTTTCGGAAAGATGATTTTATTGCCATGAAAGTAAGTTTTAAATTGTTCTTTATGAATATAACATTTTTTTTCAAAAACAATGTATTATGTTTGTAATTTGGAACAGGTGCAAGTCGATTAAGTGCAAAGATGAAAATAGTTTGATTGGATTGATTTGGTGTTTTAAGTCCACTTTATGCACAGTGAGACTAATCGGGACTGGACCTACAGTTTAAAGTGGGATCCGAACCACTTGTGCCTCCACCGGGTATCGAACCCGGGGCCCCTTGATTACAAGGCGACGACGCTACCACTGCGCCATCGGGGAGGCGCCGAAAATAGTTTGAGAATTAATTAATGTTCGTAATCATAAAGGTAAGTCAGAGAAACATAATTGACATGCTAATGTTGCTGTTTCATTCAGTATGTCAATTTTCAGTGAAGACTGAGAATAGCCTCAATGAAATTGTTGTTATTGTTATTATTATTATCATTATCCGGTGTTGTTATTAAACCAAACCTGCCTCTTTGGAAAAAAAAACTGCAACAGCATGTTTTCATTTATTTCCTCCCAAGCTTTGCAATACAGGTGAATTGCTTTATTTTCAAATCATTTCTGAGAGCCCCAGTTAGGCAGTTACTACCGAGGTGCAGTGCAGATGAAACAGCACCGCATTGAAAAACCAGTGCGTATACATTAGTTTCTTGTGCGTTTCCCGTGTTATTTTTATTATTATAATGAAATGCTTCGCTCTCAGCATCGTTATAGTTCCTGTAATTCACACCGCATTCGCAATATTTAAATATAACACGTAATTTAGACGTTTCTTCCATACCAGCCAGCAATGACAACACGCTGCTATTACGTACTACTACTGAATGTAAACAAAGATATATATATCCTACGTACAGCTGCCATATTGGAAGCGACACTAGCGCTCAGGTGGTAATTGTAATCGCGAATTGGCATCCCAGTAATATTTTATCTATGTGATAAAATGAATACTTGGCTGTCCAGCGCTTGGGCTAGAAACCGCCACAAATACGTCACCGATCGCCTCCAGGCGTTGGTCGGGTAAGAATCTAATAGAAGAAGCCCGGTGATAGCTTAAAGAAAAGGCGCCCATAAACTATCGTTTTCTCCCGCTGTTGTTATTTGAGAGTGAAACATCAGTTACATTTACAAGTCGATTATTTCCTGTATTTAGTCTGGGCTTCAGAGACAGCGTAGCTCGCCTAGAATATACGAGCCTGGCCGGTATGCTTTCTGGCATCTTAATTTACTACCGGTATGCCATCACTGCATTACAGCACTTCCATATTGCTTCATTTTGAAAATACCTTCCTTCGGAAAGATGGGAACTACGTATGTTTCTTCCCGTGTGGACTGCGTTTCTTCCCTCCCCAGCCAGGGACCAGTACGAAGGAATGCGAAGGAGTGACATGTGATCCCTGTATCCCTTCGACTGGACACTGTCCATCGTCAGGCGAATTAATTTCAGTAACATGTGGCAGAAATTGGAGGAGCCAGAGAACGTACAGGGGATGATGTTCCCACGCTTTGCTGATACAAAAACGGAAAACTACTCTCGTCGCACGCTGTCCTCAAACTTTGAGTTTTCGGTGGATCACGTGTCTCTCTGGCCCAATGAAATTTTTCCTTGCACCCCTCCGGACACCCCTGCCTTAAAGGCTGGTTTACATTAGTCGAGTAGACGGGAGAGTAGCTGGAGCGAGTAGAGTAAAGCGAGCTACTCTCCCCGTGTAAACAACTCCCCGCGTAAACAACTCCCCGTGTAAACAACTGGGGAGAGTACTGGAGCCAGTACACGCTCCAGTAGTGAGGACAGTCGAGTGGCTGTCCATGGAGGACAGCAACTCGACCGAGTTGCTTCTTCTCTCATCGTTTTTCACTCGCGCGTAAACTCTACAGACCACTCGGTCAATGTAAACGCTTTCTGAAAACAGTATAGAGTCTGTGTTGTGTTATGTGATTGTCCATGGAATTTGTGTCGATTATAGGAACAAACAAAATAAACTACGGGTGTATGAGGCTATAAGTGTAGGAGATGATACTTGCTGTATTTGGCGTAGGAGAAATTAAAATTAAAAATAAGGAATTTACGTTTTAAGTTCTACGTTTAACCAAGAACGATCGAAAATAGAAAAATCAAAGAAATTAATTTTCTTTCCAGACAGGTTCACGTGCATTATTGTATTCATTTTTCGTGAAAAAAAGTGTGTAAACCGCTTCAGAAATGTTTTTAAAAAAATTGATGGGTTCATTCTGTCAAAAGAGCACCAAACAGCTGCAGCTAATATCCCACTTTGCTGGGTTCGAGTAGAAAGTGTGTAAACAGCTACTCGCCATAGAAGGGTCGAGTCGAGCAGACAGGCCAGTAACTCGTCCCAGTAACTCTCCCGCTCACTCGACCAATGTAAACCAGCCTTTACACAAGCAAAAAACGACGTTTCGAAATTCTTTCCGTTCTTCTTTTCTTAAGATTAAGAATCCCACTGCTTGCGTTTAAATCTTCGCCATCTCCCTTCCCCTGGGGGAATATGGACACTGATATGGATGTATTTTCAAAATCAATGGGCACGTTCCGAAAGTCGCACGAGTTTAACGCGTTTAACGAGTTATGGTACCTGACTGTCCCATAAATTCTTCCGTGCGTTTCGTGAGGTTCATTATGCACGGGCTAGGACGCTGGTTTGTTTGGTGAGAATCGTCTGCTGCTCACAGACAACGCGCGTGCATGATGACTTCAAACTGCACTAGTTCGGTAAATTTGGTTTGGTTTGAGCTGATGTTTTAAGTCCACTTTGTACACAGTAAGGCTAATCGGGACTGGACCTACAGTTTAAAGTGGAATCCGAATCACTATGTGCCTCCACCGGGTATCAAACCCGGGACCCCTTGATTACATAGTTCGGAAAATGTATTATATTTTTAACAGAGGGCTATATGAAGCAACATGCACAACATGAGTGTGCCTTAACTCTTCCTACAATGTGATTAAAATGAGTAACAGTGTTCGAAGCAGAGTTTATTTCTGCCAGAAGGACATGCCTTCCGATGGACGCATATCCGTGTGATTCGGCCTTAAGAAATTTATAGATATCAGAACCACTTTAGGTGAAAGTACATTAATCTTGTACTTGCGATGATTCAATGGCATTGAAAAGTGGGATAAAGCTCCCCATTGCGTGGTGAGAATAAATAAGGTTCGTTAAACAGGAGGACATTAATATTAAAAATGCAGTTTCTTGGTTACTGATTGCTAGGTATCTTATGAAATCTACCGTGTGTTTTTTTCTCGCTTCCATACAACCACGGATAAGGATATATCCTTATCTGTGATACAACTGTCTATCCATCGTACATTTAAGTGAGTGCTTCTTTTCATTACTGCTATACCTTTTGGAAGTTTTGAAATGTTTTCCTCTGAACCTTCTTTCTTTCTGAATGTCGAACTTTCAAGCACTATGAAAATTTACATTTTTTCTTTAAATTCTAAGCTTGGCGCTGGGGAGCAACAAAAAAAGTTTTTAATTGTGTAGTACGAACCAGGGACGTCGTTAGGGGGTCGGGGGTGCACTGGTCCCCGCAAACGTCCACGTGGCCCCGGCAAATGTTTCTGTATTTTACTGGAAATTTTAATTTGATGGGAAATATTAAAAAATTGTTCATCAGTAAATTTTGCTTACAGTTTGACTGCTCCCAAATTTCCCGCGCCATGAACGCCAAAGCAAGATTTGTACTCATTTTTCTACTGCTAGCCTGTCGAAAACAGGAGCTGCCGCTAATGATTTTATAGCCGTCCCGTTCAGGGAATTCGGAGGTCTTTTGAAAATGTACTTTTCCTCCCTGCCAGGTCAAAGTTCGGACCGATTGACTGCTAAGCGGTAACAGATGTCCCTCGGGATCGACTTGGGAGTGTTCCTCGATGTTGAGAAAGCATTTGACCGAGTCTGGCACGAGGGACTACTTTTCAAACTCAATCGACTGGGCTTCCCTGCACACCAACTGAACCTGCTCCGCTGCTTCCTAGATAACAGGGAATTTGTGGTGAGAGTTAACGACACCACTTCAGGGCCGAAGCCGATCACCGCTGGAGTTCCACAAGGCTCCTGTATCTCCCCGCTGCTGTACACACTCTACACCACGGACATGCCTGCCCCGCTGTCGGTTACCTTAGCAGTCTTTGCAGATGACACAGCCATATTCACCTCAAGTGTCAACAGGATTTACAGTGAAATAAATACTCATGCCTCTACGAAAGATGAACCCAGAAGTGGAGTATAAAGGTTATCCCAAAAAAAGGTTCAGTTGTTGTATTCACCAAGAACAGAACTCGCTTTCAACCACAACTCCGACTCCATCAGAGGAACATCACACAGACAAAATCAGCCAGATACCTCGGTATACTTCTAGACCACGGCCTTACATTTGGGAAGCATATTAAAGATGTTACTAACAGAGGCACACAGCGGATAGGCCAGCTATATACGGTCTTCCACAGCCCTATACTGCCAATTTGTATACGGTTCAGAATATACACTCAAGTTACCCGCACGCTACTAACATATGCATGTGCTGTGCAGTGTGTCTGCATTGTGCCAAAGGACACCTAGACACCTTACAACGTGTCCAAAACAGAGTGCTCCGCATCATACATGCAGCTGATCGTTTCACCTCCCCAGCGCAGATCCACGAAGACCTGGACCAGGAGATGCTCTTTGAGTTCATGATGCAAGAAAAGACCAAGTTTTGGGCAATGCAGCCTCACCATCGTAACCCAACAATCCAGATGCTAGGCTACATCCAACCGGCTCGAAGAACCTACAAGGTGCCACGTTTCCCGTAAGGTACTGGACTTCTTCTGCGATCCTCTTCAGAGGCAAGCAGCGTTACGCTCGGATAGCACTTGGATGGGTGACCGTTATGAAGGAGACGACGGCTCTTCCCTACTAACCGCCATTTTACCATGCCTCGCCTGCGACAGCTGCACGGCGTCATAAGAACCGCCAACTACAATATCATCATAGACGCCCGGAGGCAAATCTATGAAGCTGGAACTCCACATCTAAAATAAACCGCCATGATCTGCTACACGCTACATGCTACATGCTCCTTCCGGAGCTCTTTGGAAACAATTTTCATTCATGTCTCAGATTACGGAGACAGTCATAATGTGGTGCGTGTGATAGAAGTTGCAATATAAAACTTTAGGGGGAGGGAGACTGTCGCTGACACATGGCTATAATGAAGAATAAGCCACCCCTCATCTATGGAAGATAACGAGGTATGTACTAAATTATTAACAATGATCTACACGCTTTAGATACATTAGATTTTCAAATTCTAAAGCGCTTTCTGTTATAATTTGTATAATTACTCAAGGAAGATTGCGGAGTGGTCAGCACATCGCGCTACGATGCCAGGGGTCCTGCGTTCGAATCCTGGCCTGAGCATGGATGTTTGTGAGTGTCCATTCATCAATTTCATCATATCATCACTCATCCTCATCTTCGCAAATTAGCCAAAAGTGGCACAAAAAGCGAAGTAAAATAAAGCAAGTCAATCAATCATTACTCATAGAAGCGGAAATCTTCTTCCCATGGGGTACTGTACTCAACTTGTGCAATTTCGAGAGAACGTTTTCTAATTCCATTTCTAGGTTGGTTTTCGTTGCTTTTCGTTAATCGCGGCAGTTAGGGTGAATGATGAACTGATGAAATGGTGATGGGACAAGCATAGTACACCCATGCCTGACCAGAGTTAGAGACTGGAGTATCTGGTTTCATAGCGTGCTTACACGTGCGAAGCGGAATTTTGTAAAAACTTCAGAAGTGGGCTGAAGGAAAGTAGCATCGCTGGGTGCATAAAAGCCACGTTCGGCTCACGCATAAAAATAAAATTAGCCAATAACTATGCAAAATCTGTTATATCCATTCAATTCAATTTTCCTTTATTAAAGGGCGTGGTTCCAGTGCCATCAAATATTTACACTAGTCTGCACTCACAAACAAGATTATTTTTTAAGAAAGTATACCATAAACGTATATACAGTAAAATTTGGTATCCAGCGTCATCATTCTTGAAGTTCACAACCAGTTAGAAAACAGACAGGGACCTCCCCGAAGGGTAGTGGGTAAAACGATCGCCTCGAAAAAAAGAGGTGCTAGGTTTGATTCTGGTATAAATTATATACATGAGATGCCCAGCAGAGGATTTATTGGAGTTAAATTCCCATATTACAGATCCATAACCGCATTTGAAACCCTAACATACAAGTGTCAGGGTGAAAGAAAGAGGAAGGGAAGTCTGTAGTTCCAATGTTTCAGTTATTTTGGTGCAAGTGCACACCGCTCAAGGCTTATGCTTCATCATGAAAACTGAAATAACAGACAAGACAACATACATTTCTAGTAAAATTCTACTCTCAAACCAACATGGTTATTAATATTGCGTAATGATTATGTTCTTTGTTACACACACACACACACTCGTGCGCTTAAGGAAATCCTTGTGACAGTCAGATTTACCGTCATTATTATTATCATTATTATTCATGTATGTAGCGGTAAAAAGACATGTTGATTCAAAGTGTTAAGTGTTTTAATTTGTAAGATTACATATTTGATTTTTGCCAAGCCGACGGGAGGAACGAGACATTCGCTTGTGTTAAGGGTGAGCACCTGAAGGGTCACGCTATGCGTCTAAAGCTTAGGAAATTCGACCGTAATGACAAACATTTAAATATCTCGGTTTCCAACGGTCCGATTCATGTGAAACTTATACCAGCGCAGCAAGCATATGTGCAAGGACAGATGTGTGGAGTTTCGTCACGATCAAGCGAGAATTACGGACGCCAGATCAAATCGGTTCTAATTGATCAGTTTGTGGACAGCGATTGCAATTGAGCTATGGGCGACAACCAGGCGGAAGCTTAATCCGCACAAGTCAACTTCGGACACGGTACGTCCTAGTTTGGAGACAATAGAGCAAAGTGGACTGACCTCTTCGGAAGCGTCGCTTCAACGATCGCCTAGCGTCGTTTTTCAAAATCTAAATAAAACGAAGAACATGGTTTTTCGACACACAGTCTTACCGCGATCCTTGTAGTGAGAGCAGCTCCGTGCTAACTCTCCATATACAGTTTTGCCGCGATTCTTGGAACGAGAGCACCTTCGCGCTACCTTTCGTGTACAGTGGACTTTGTTGTGTTGTGCGAACACCAGTGTGTGTGATAGGCAGTAAGTCTACACGAGTGCGCCTACCTCAACCGCTGGGGGAAGTTGAAGCGAAACCGTGTTTCCGTGATTACCTTACGCCATTTATAATTTTTGAGAAACAAGGAACACCGGAAACTATGGCGGGCTAGAGGAAGAAAGGAGATGAGGGCGTTACGTCGATTCGCCCGACGTCAGAAGAAACTACGCCGATGATGCCTATCCGCCGCCATGGAGAGAGAGAGAACGTCGAACGCCGCCCTATTGATACGCCGACGACGCCTACCATCCGCCACGTTGACGCCCCGACGACGCCTACCAGCCGCGACAGAGAGACGTAGAGAGAGATGTTGACGCCCCGACGACGCCGACGACGCCTACCATCCGCCACGTTGACGCTCCGACGACGCCTACCAGCCGCGACAGAGAGACGTAGAGAGAGATGTTGACGCCCCGACGACGCCGACGACGCCTACCATCCGCCACGTTGACGCCCCGACGACGCCTACCAACCGCGACAGAGAGACGTAGAGAGAGATGTTGACGCCCCGACGACGCCGACGACGCCCGCTCAGATGCGACGTCCGAACCGCGCCATACCACGGAGATCCACAGATCCCGAGAGGAAGAGGAGCCGGGGAACTAGGTGTTTGAACCCTTTTTGCATCTTCATCGTCACGACCAAGGAAACCTTTCGCGTGGATACTATGTGTTTTCAATCGCCCGTAAAGACGCCAGGATGCACCCCGGAAGCTGAGAGATGGTAAAGTATTCATCTGTGTGAACCTTAACACGTGACGGCCCGGTTGATTTAGAGAACGCCCTTGAAATTCGTCGACATTTTGAAAACGCCCACTCAACTCGAACTTCATACCAAACTCCCGTCGCGCTTGTCATTTGTAATCTATTCGTCTCAGGTCAATTTTTCTTATTCCTTGTGATATTTTTTTTTATGATCTTAAATTCATTGTTGTTTGTGCTCCTTTGTATTTGTTTAAAGTGCGTACTATTAGAGTAAAGCGCCGCCCGCTTAATTGCATATTCTACTTGAGGTTTGTTCATTTTTATGTGTCAGCGCTGTGTCGCTGCTAGCTATGTCCGGTCGCATATGTGATTATTTGTTAAAGTATTTGCCTGGTAATGTGAATTGCTCGTCGCGGCGAAGTGTTTAAGTCCCGCCTGCTAGCGAGTGTAGGTTTGCGTCACTCAACGGAGGTTATTTGTTATGTTTGAACCACGTGAGGTCTTGTAAAAGGAAAACGTCCGCCCACGTGAATGTAATTGCCGTTGAGACGCCTTTGTTTATACTGGTCAAGTAATGTATGGTCACCGCGCCGACTAGTTTCTTTTTTTAAAAACAAAAGGTGAACTTAAGTAAGGGCTGGCTAGGATTTAAGTAGCACTGGAGCAAAATCACAAATGACCTGATTAGGCAAAAAGTAAGATAAAATTAATTGAGAATGCAATAATTAGGGCTTGTCGTCATAAAACCTTTATATGTCATGTATAATTTCTTGTGTCGATGACCCCATGAGGATTGAATCTGAGAGAGAATGTGAGAGTGCAAGTGTGGGGACCTGTAATAATTCCATTTTTGTTGGTTATGAATGGAATATACTTTTTATTTTCATGTTAATTTTGGGCTATATCATTTTCGTATGCATGTCGCTACCCGTGATTTTCAGGTATGCAGCTAGCCGCTTCCCGGCTACAGGTAAAGAGGTGGAAATTTGGAAGTACATATGTCTTTGTTTTTATTCGATATGGCTTATTACTATGCACTGTTGGTCACCGGTTCCTACACACGAACTTATCCTGGACCGTAACGCTATTTCGCTTGTCCGAGGGAGATTATGCCGCCTCTATCTAGGTAGTGGTAGCATTTGTTTTCCCGGGCAAGGGAGGGCGTAGCATACATTTTTGGCGCCGCGAACAGGGGACCGGTTTTTTTTTTAAATCGAAAGCATCATCAGTGCAGGTGCATATACATTTTTGGCGCCGCGAACACAGGGACCGGTATATTTTAAATCGAAAGCACCCTCAGTGCAGATGCATATGTCGTTTTTTGTAAGGGCTACGTCAGGCGTATTTTGGTGTCATGTAACTGTGTTTCATTGTGAGATTTTATTGTTTTATTTTGACGTGAGGCGGTAATTGAGACATTAGGCGTTTATTTTTGTCAAGGCAGTAGGGCAGCTACTTAGGCGTTAGGCACTTTTAAATTTTATTTGTTTGGCATTTGGCATTAGGCGTTAAGTTGAGTTCTGGCAAAAGGGGAATCGACCGCCCTTATCTTTTTTCGTTTGTGAATTGTTTAAATATATATTGGTATATATTGTGAGCGCCCACGTTTACGCTTGTCAGCGAGCATTGAGAGTCGACCGAGGATTGAATATTTGATTTCATGAGATTGCGCAACCGCCGCATCGAGAACTTAAACATGAGTGACGTAAGGGTGATTTGCGATGTCTGCAGCGAGGAGTTCCCAGAAAGTGAAAACGTCGGCACAGCTAGCCTCGTTTGTTCCCGGTGCGATGTTCCGTTAAGTCCACGTGAAGAAACCAGTCTACCGAACAGCGGGGAGCAAGCCAAGGAGCCCAGCGCGCAACAGGTTTCTCCGGGAGGTGCAGAACGGGTCGACGAAGCAGCTAGCCTCAGTGGTACCAACTCCCAACAGATCATCGAGATGCTACTGCGGATGGGAGCCTCGCTCGAAGCCAAGATGGAGGCTACGCGAAGCGGAATCGAAGCCTCGCTAGAATCAAAGATGGAAGCTACGCGAAGCGGAATCGAAGCCTCGCTAGAATCAAAGATGGAAGCTACCCAAAGCAAGATAGAGGCCATCAGCACACAGATGCGAGTGACGGAAGACCGCCTCCAGGAGACCATCCGTACTTCCGGTGAGGTGATAACGCAAGAACTCGTCACTCGGGTACAGGAATGCGAATCCCGTGTCGAAGCCAAAATCGCCGACACCAACGTGCGGATCGACCGGCAAGAGAACCAGATGGCAACACTGTCTCAGAGCGTGCGCGACCAGGAGGAAGGTATGCAGCAGATGGCCCGACAATGCGTGCAGCTGGAAGCGACATGTGACCGTGGCATAGACACCCTGGGGCGACAATTGAGAGAAATTTCAGTTAAAGCCGAAGGGAATTCCGAACGAATTGAGGACCTCGAGATGAAAGTGCGTCAACTGAGCGTGACTAGCAGCGGCACTTCACAATCGTCGCGGGAGCCCAGATTGACGTCACCACCGGCAGCCGACGTCGCCACTTGTTCGAACGGGGAAAGCGACCAGCGAGCTCCAGGAACGCCCCGCCCCCTTCGAAGAGAAAACACTGCGTCACCACGGTTGAGTCCGCGCCGCGAGCAGAGGGACGAGGATTTACAGTTACTACAACCGTCCGCCAGGAGAGCTCTGTTTCCGCCCGAATACCGGAAGCACTTCAAAAAATTTTCGGGTGCTGACAGAATTCTTCCTTCCACGTACCTCGAGGAATTTAATTCTACCGCCCGTGAGTTAGGTCTGACAGACGAGGATAGGCTTCTGATTCTGAAAGGTTTAATGCAGGACCGGGCCAAGAACTGGATGGACAGGAACGAGGGGAACTTCAATTCATATGAGGAGTTCAAGGAAGCGTTTCTCACTTATTTTCAACGTCCCCTGCAGGTCGAGAGGATGCTAATGCAGGTGCGAAACGAACGATACGACAGGGGCGGAGGACTCACGTATGCCCAGTACTTTTGGAAACGGTACAATGAGTTCAAGTCTCTGCAACCCCAAATGACCACGGCGGAGATAATAGCCGCTCTGGTGTACCATTTTCCACACGAAATTCGTCGTCACCTCAATGGAGCATGCGTGTTTGACGCCGACGCGATGTCCCTCACACTGGAAAACCTGTTTCAGTGCGAGGAGGAGAGGCAGAAAACCAGGGGTGAGAAGTTTAGCAAGCGGCGCCGACCGGAAGATGATTCGTCGCACCGGAATAAACACCCGCGCGTTCATCTAGTCCAGCAGGGATGGAGAGGACAGCACCACGCTCCAGGGGCTGAAAGGAACCGCCAGCTGCAAGATCCACCTTCACCGCAACGAAGACGCCCGTTCAGAGGCAGGAGACGGCGTGGAGGTCCGACTCGTGCGTCGCCAAGGAGGAACGACAGCTTCTTTCGGAACGACCAAGTCCGAGATGGCTTCTATCAGCGCAACGCGGATAGCAGGTCGGTCAGCCCGGAGTCAGATCGTGGAGATGCAGGACGCCGTGGAGCGAGGACGCAATGGAGCCCAGCGAGACACCCGAAAAGGCCAAATTCGAGACACGGTTCGCCCAGGTACGAGAGAGAGAGCGACGTAGGAATGCAAGCTGACACGTAAATGCTCACATCTTGTTCTTGTTTTGTGTACATACTCTTCGTGTTATGTTTATATTCAGGGTGTTATTATATATGTTATGTATCTGGAAGGTCACAGTGTCCGTGCCGTTCAGAGAGTAAATTTTTATATACAGGGTGTTCATGTATTTGCTTGTCAATTTTTATATACAGAGTGTTCAAGGATTTGTAAAAAAAAAAATTTCCGTCCCTGTGTAGAGCGAATTTTTCACGCTTACGAAATCCTTGTAAGAAGGAGAGGGGCGAGGTTGTGACAGTCAGATTTACCGTCATTATTATTATCATTATTATTCATGTATGTAGCGGTAAAAAGACGTGTTGATTCAAAGTGTTAAGTGTTTTAATTTGTAAGATTACATATTTGATTTTTGCCAAGCCGACGGGAGGAACGAGACATTCGCTTGTGTTAAGGGTGAGCACCTGAAGGGTCACGCTATGCGTCTAAAGCTTAGGAAATTCGACCGTAATGACAAACATTTAAATATCTCGGTTTCCAACGGTCCGATTCATGTGAAACTTATACCAGCGCAGCAGGCATATGTGCAAGGACAGATGTGTGGAGTTTCGTCACGATCAAGCGAGAATTACGGACGCCAGATCAAATCGGTTCTAATTGATCAGTTTGTGGACAGCGATTGCAATTGAGCTATGGGCGACAACCAGGCGGAAGCTTAATCCGCACAAGTCAACTTCGGACACGGTACGTCCTAGTTTGGAGACAATAGAGCAAAGTGGACTGACCTCTTCGGAAGCGTCGCTTCAACGATCGCCTAGCGTCGTTTTTCAAAATTTAAATAAAACGAAGCGATCTTTGTAGTGAGAGCAGCTCCGTGCTAACTCTTCATATACAGTTTTGCCGCGATTCTTGGAACGAGAGCACCTTCGCGCTACCTTTCGTGTACAGTGGACTTTGTTGTGTTGTGCGAACACCAGTGTGTGTGATAGGCAGTAAGTCTACACGAGTGCGCCTACCTCAACCGCTGGGGGAAGTTGAAGCGAAACCGTGTTTCCGTGATTACCTTACGCCATTTATAATTTTTGAGAAACAAGGAACACCGGAAACTATGGCGGGCTAGAGGAAGAAAGGAGATGAGGGCGTTACGTCGATTCGCCCGACGTCAGAAGAAACTACGCCGATGATGCCTATCCGCCGCCATGGAGAGAGAGAGAACGTCGAACGCCGCCCTATTGATACGCCGACGACGCCTACCATCCGCCACGTTGACGCCCCGACGACGCCTACCAGCCGCGACAGAGAGACGTAGAGAGAGATGTTGACGCCCCGACGACGCCGACGACGCCTACCATCCGCCACGTTGACGCCCCGACGACGCCTACCAGCCGCGACAGAGAGACGTAGAGAGAGATGTTGACGCCCCGACGACGCCGACGACGCCTACCATCCGCCACGTTGACGCCCCGACGACGCCTACCAACCGCGACAGAGAGACGTAGAGAGAGATGTTGACGCCCCGACGACGCCGACGACGCCCGCTCAGATGCGACGTCCGAACCGCGCCATACCACGGAGATCCACCGATCCCGAGAGGAAGAGGAGCCGGGGAACTAGGTGTTTGAACCCTTTTTGCATCTTCATCGTCACGACCAAGGAAACCTTTCGCGTGGATACTATGTGTTTTCAATCGCCCGTAAAGACGCCAGGATGCACCCCGGAAGCTGAGAGATGGTAAAGTATTCATCTGTGTGAACCTTAACACGTGACGGCCCGGTTGATTTAGAGAACGCCCTTGAAATTCGTCGACATTTTGAAAACGCCCACTCAACTCGAACTTCATACCAAACTCCCGTCGCGCTTGTCATTTGTAATCTATTCGTCTCAGGTCAATTTTTCTTATTCCTTGTGATATTTTTTTTTATGATCTTAAATTCATTGTTGTTTGTGCTCCTTTGTATTTGTTTAAAGTGCGTACTATTAGAGTAAAGCGCCGCCCGCTTAATTGCATATTCTACTTGAGGTTTGTTCATTTTTATGTGTCAGCGCTGTGTCGCTGCTAGCTATGTCCGGTCGCATATGTGATTATTTGTTAAAGTATTTGCCTGGTAATGTGAATTGCTCGTCGCGGCGAAGTGTTTAAGTCCCGCCTGCTAGCGAGTGTAGGTTTGCGTCACTCAACGGAGGTTATTTGTTATGTTTGAACCACGTGAGGTCTTGTAAAAGGAAAACGTCCGCCCACGTGAATGTAATTGCCGTTGAGACGCCTTTGTTTATACTGGTCAAGTAATGTATGGTCACCGCGCCGACTAGTTTCTTTTTTTAAAAACAAAAGGTGAACTTAAGTAAGGGCTGGCTAGGATTTAAGTAGCACTGGAGCAAAATCACAAATGACCTGATTAGGCAAAAAGTAAGATAAAATTAATTGAGAATGCAATAATTAGGGCTTGTCGTCATAAAACCTGTACATGTCATGTATAATTTCTTGTGTCGATGACCCCATGAGGATTGAATCTGAGAGAGAATGTGAGAGTGCAAGTGTGGGGACCTGTAATAATTCCATTTTTGTTGGTTATGAATGGAATATACTTTTTATTTTCATGTTAATTTTGGGCTATATCATTTTCGTATGCATGTCGCTACCCGTGATTTTCAGGTATGCAGCTAGCCGCTTCCCGGCTACAGGTAAAGAGGTGGAAATTTGGAAGTACATATGTCTTTGTTTTTATTCGATATGGCTTATTACTATGCACTGTTGGTCACCGGTTCCTACACACGAACTTATCCTGGACCGTAACGCTATTTCGCTTGTCCGAGGGAGATTATGCCGCCTCTATCTAGGTAGTGGTAGCATTTGTTTTCCCGGGCAAGGGAGGGCGTAGCATACATTTTTGGCGCCGCGAACAGGGGACCGGTTTTTTTTTTAAATCGAAAGCATCATCAGTGCAGGTGCATATACATTTTTGGCGCCGCGAACACAGGGACCAGTATATTTTAAATCGAAAGCACCCTCAGTGCAGATGCATATGTCGTTTTTTGTAAGGGCTACGTCAGGCGTATTTTGGTGTCATGTAACTGTGTTTCATTGTGAGATTTTATTGTTTTATTTTGACGTGAGGCGGTAATTGAGACATTAGGCGTTTATTTTTGTCAAGGCAGTAGGGCAGCTACTTAGGCGTTAGGCACTTTTAAATTTTATTTGTTTGGCATTTGGCATTAGGCGTTAAGTTGAGTTCTGGCAAAAGGGGAATCGACCGCCCTTATCTTTTTTCGTTTGTGAATTGTTTAAATATATATTGGTATATATTGTGAGCGCCCACGTTTACGCTTGTCAGCGAGCATTGAGAGTCGACCGAGGATTGAATATTTGATTTCATGAGATTGCGCAACCGCCGCATCGAGAACTTAAACATGAGTGACGTAAGGGTGATTTGCGATGTCTGCAGCGAGGAGTTCCCAGAAAGTGAAAACGTCGGCACAGCTAGCCTCGTTTGTTCCCGGTGCGATGTTCCGTTAAGTCCACGTGAAGAAACCAGTCTACCGAACAGCGGGGAGCAAGCCAAGGAGCCCAGCGCGCAACAGGTTTCTCCGGGAGGTGCAGAACGGGTCGACGAAGCAGCTAGCCTCAGTGGTACCAACTCCCAACAGATCATCGAGATGCTACTGCGGATGGGAGCCTCGCTCGAAGCCAAGATGGAGGCTACGCGAAGCGGAATCGAAGCCTCGCTAGAATCAAAGATGGAAGCTACGCGAAGCGGAATCGAAGCCTCGCTAGAATCAAAGATGGAAGCTACCCAAAGCAAGATAGAGGCCATCAGCACACAGATGCGAGTGACGGAAGACCGCCTCCAGGAGACCATCCGTACTTCCGGTGAGGTGATAACGCAAGAACTCGTCACTCGGGTACAGGAATGCGAATCCCGTGTCGAAGCCAAAATCGCCGACACCAACGTGCGGATCGACCGGCAAGAGAACCAGATGGCAACACTGTCTCAGAGCGTGCGCGACCAGGAGGAAGGTATGCAGCAGATGGCCCGACAATGCGTGCAGCTGGAAGCGACATGTGACCGTGGCATAGACACCCTGGGGCGACAATTGAGAGAAATTTCAGTTAAAGCCGAAGGGAATTCCGAACGAATTGAGGACCTCGAGATGAAAGTGCGTCAACTGAGCGTGACTAGCAGCGGCACTTCACAATCGTCGCGGGAGCCCAGATTGACGTCACCACCGGCAGCCGACGTCGCCACTTGTTCGAACGGGGAAAGCGACCAGCGAGCTCCAGGAACGCCCCGCCCCCTTCGAAGAGAAAACACTGCGTCACCACGGTTGAGTCCGCGCCGCGAGCAGAGGGACGAGGATTTACAGTTACTACAACCGTCCGCCAGGAGAGCTCTGTTTCCGCCCGAATACCGGAAGCACTTCAAAAAATTTTCGGGTGCTGACAGAATTCTTCCTTCCACGTACCTCGAGGAATTTAATTCTACCGCCCGTGAGTTAGGTCTGACAGACGAGGATAGGCTTCTGATTCTGAAAGGTTTAATGCAGGACCGGGCCAAGAACTGGATGGACAGGAACGAGGGGAACTTCAATTCATATGAGGAGTTCAAGGAAGCGTTTCTCACTTATTTTCAACGTCCCCTGCAGGTCGAGAGGATGCTAATGCAGGTGCGAAACGAACGATACGACAGGGGCGGAGGACTCACGTATGCCCAGTACTTTTGGAAACGGTACAATGAGTTCAAGTCTCTGCAACCCCAAATGACCACGGCGGAGATAATAGCCGCTCTGGTGTACCATTTTCCACACGAAATTCGTCGTCACCTCAATGGAGCATGCGTGTTTGACGCCGACGCGATGTCCCTCACACTGGAAAACCTGTTTCAGTGCGAGGAGGAGAGGCAGAAAACCAGGGGTGAGAAGTTTAGCAAGCGGCGCCGACCGGAAGATGATTCGTCGCACCGGAATAAACACCCGCGCGTTCATCTAGTCCAGCAGGGATGGAGAGGACAGCACCACGCTCCAGGGGCTGAAAGGAACCGCCAGCTGCAAGATCCACCTTCACCGCAACGAAGACGCCCGTTCAGAGGCAGGAGACGGCGTGGAGGTCCGACTCGTGCGTCGCCAAGGAGGAACGACAGCTTCTTTCGGAACGGCCAAGTCCGAGATGGCTTCTATCAGCGCAACGCGGATAGCAGGTCGGTCAGCCCGGAGTCAGATCGTGGAGATGCAGGACGCCGTGGAGCGAGGACGCAATGGAGCCCAGCGAGACACCCGAAAAGGCCAAATTCGAGACACGGTTCGCCCAGGTACGAGAGAGAGAGCGACGTAGGAATGCAAGCTGACACGTAAATGTTCACATCTTGTTCTTGTTTTGTGTACATACTCTTCGTGTTATGTTTATATTCAGGGTGTTATTATATATGTTATGTATCTGGAAGGTCACAGTGTCCGTGCCGTTCAGAGAGTAAATTTTTATATACAGGGTGTTCATGTATTTGCTTGTCAATTTTTATATACAGAGTGTTCAAGGATTTGTAAAAAAAAAATTTCCGTCCCTGTGTAGAGCGAATTTTTCACGCTTACGAAATCCTTGTAAGAAGGAGAGGGGCGAGGTTGTGACAGTCAGATTTACCGTCATTATTATTATCATTATTATTCATGTATGTAGCGGTAAAAAGACGTGTTGATTCAAAGTGTTAAGTGTTTTAATTTGTAAGATTACATATTTGATTTTTGCCAAGCCGACGGGAGGAACGAGACATTCGCTTGTGTTAAGGGTGAGCACCTGAAGGGTCACGCTATGCGTCTAAAGCTTAGGAAATTCGACCGTAATGACAAACATTTAAATATGTCGGGTTCCAACGGTCCGATTCATGTGAAACTTATACCAGCGCAGCAAGCATATGTGCAAGGACAGATGTGTGGAGTTTCGTCACGATCAAGCGACAATTACGGACGCCAGATCAAATCGGTTCTAATTGATCAGTTTGTGGACAGCGATTGCAATTGAGCTATGGGCGACAGCCAGGCGGAAGCTTAATCCGCACAAGTCAACTTCGGACACGGTACGTCCTAGTTTGGAGACAATAGAGCAAAGTGGACTGACCTCTTCGGAAGCGTCGCTTCAACGATCGCCTAGCGTCGTTTTTCAAAATCTAAATAAAACGAAGGACATGGTTTTTCGACACACAGTCTTACCGCGATCCTTGTAGTGAGAGCAGCTCCGTGCTAACTCTCCATATACAGTTTTGCCGCGATTCTTGGAACGAGAGCACCTTCGCGCTACCTTTCGTGTACAGTGGACTTTGTTGTGTTGTGCGAACACCAGTGTGTGTGATAGGCAGTAAGTCTACACGAGTGCGCCTACCTCAACCGCTGGGGGAAGTTGAAGCGAAACCGTGTTTCCGTGATTACCTTACGCCATTTATAATTTTTGAGAAACAAGGAACACCGGAAACTATGGCGGGCTAGAGGAAGAAAGGAGATGAGGGCGTTACGTCGATTCGCCCGACGTCAGAAGAAACTACGCCGATGATGCCTATCCGCCGCCATGGAGAGAGAGAGAACGTCGAACGCCGCCCTATTGATACGCCGACGACGCCTACCATCCGCCACGTTGACGCCCCGACGACGCCTACCAGCCGCGACAGAGAGACGTAGAGAGAGATGTTGACGCCCCGACGACGCCGACGACGCCTACCATCCGCCACGTTGACGCCCCGACGACGCCTACCAGCCGCGACAGAGAGACGTAGAGAGAGATGTTGACGCCCCGACGACGCCGACGACGCCTACCATCCGCCACGTTGACGCCCCGACGACGCCTACCAACCGCGACAGAGAGACGTAGAGAGAGATGTTGACGCCCCGACGACGCCGACGACGCCCGCTCAGATGCGACGTCCGAACCGCGCCATACCACGGAGATCCACCGATCCCGAGAGGAAGAGGAGCCGGGGAACTAGGTGTTTGAACCCTTTTTGCATCTTCATCGTCACGACCAAGGAAACCTTTCGCGTGGATACTATGTGTTTTCAATCGCCCGTAAAGACGCCAGGATGCACCCCGGAAGCTGAGAGATGGTAAAGTATTCATCTGTGTGAACCTTAACACGTGACGGCCCGGTTGATTTAGAGAACGCCCTTGAAATTCGTCGACATTTTGAAAACGCCCACTCAACTCGAACTTCATACCAAACTCCCGTCGCGCTTGTCATTTGTAATCTATTCGTCTCAGGTCAATTTTTCTTATTCCTTGTGATATTTTTTTTTATGATCTTAAATTCATTGTTGTTTGTGCTCCTTTGTATTTGTTTAAAGTGCGTACTATTAGAGTAAAGCGCCGCCCGCTTAATTGCATATTCTACTTGAGGTTTGTTCATTTTTATGTGTCAGCGCTGTGTCGCTGCTAGCTATGTCCGGTCGCATATGTGATTATTTGTTAAAGTATTTGCCTGGTAATGTGAATTGCTCGTCGCGGCGAAGTGTTTAAGTCCCGCCTGCTAGCGAGTGTAGGTTTGCGTCACTCAACGGAGGTTATTTGTTATGTTTGAACCACGTGAGGTCTTGTAAAAGGAAAACGTCCGCCCACGTGAATGTAATTGCCGTTGAGACGCCTTTGTTTATACTGGTCAAGTAATGTATGGTCACCGCGCCGACTAGTTTCTTTTTTTAAAAACAAAAGGTGAACTTAAGTAAGGGCTGGCTAGGATTTAAGTAGCACTGGAGCAAAATCACAAATGACCTGATTAGGCAAAAAGTAAGATAAAATTAATTGAGAATGCAATAATTAGGGCTTGTCGTCATAAAACCTGTACATGTCATGTATAATTTCTTGTGTCGATGACCCCATGAGGATTGAATCTGAGAGAGAATGTGAGAGTGCAAGTGTGGGGACCTGTAATAATTCCATTTTTGTTGGTTATGAATGGAATATACTTTTTATTTTCATGTTAATTTTGGGCTATATCATTTTCGTATGCATGTCGCTACCCGTGATTTTCAGGTATGCAGCTAGCCGCTTCCCGGCTACAGGTAAAGAGGTGGAAATTTGGAAGTACATATGTCTTTGTTTTTATTCGATATGGCTTATTACTATGCACTGTTGGTCACCGGTTCCTACACACGAACTTATCCTGGACCGTAACGCTATTTCGCTTGTCCGAGGGAGATTATGCCGCCTCTATCTAGGTAGTGGTAGCATTTGTTTTCCCGGGCAAGGGAGGGCGTAGCATACATTTTTGGCGCCGCGAACAGGGGACCGGTTTTTTTTTTAAATCGAAAGCATCATCAGTGCAGGTGCATATACATTTTTGGCGCCGCGAACACAGGGACCAGTATATTTTAAATCGAAAGCACCCTCAGTGCAGATGCATATGTCGTTTTTTGTAAGGGCTACGTCAGGCGTATTTTGGTGTCATGTAACTGTGTTTCATTGTGAGATTTTATTGTTTTATTTTGACGTGAGGCGGTAATTGAGACATTAGGCGTTTATTTTTGTCAAGGCAGTAGGGCAGCTACTTAGGCGTTAGGCATTTTTAAATTTTATTTGTTTGGCATTTGGCATTAGGCGTTAAGTTGAGTTCTGGCAAAAGGGGAATCGACCGCCCTTATCTTTTTTCGTTTGTGAATTGTTTAAATATATATTGGTATATATTGTGAGCGCCCACGTTTACGCTTGTCAGCGAGCATTGAGAGTCGACCGAGGATTGAATATTTGATTTCATGAGATTGCGCAACCGCCGCATCGAGAACTTAAACATGAGTGACGTAAGGGTGATTTGCGATGTCTGCAGCGAGGAGTTCCCAGAAAGTGAAAACGTCGGCACAGCTAGCCTCGTTTGTTCCCGGTGCGATGTTCCGTTAAGTCCACGTGAAGAAACCAGTCTACCGAACAGCGGGGAGCAAGCCAAGGAGCCCAGCGCGCAACAGGTTTCTCCGGGAGGTGCAGAACGGGTCGACGAAGCAGCTAGCCTCAGTGGTACCAACTCCCAACAGATCATCGAGATGCTACTGCGGATGGGAGCCTCGCTCGAAGCCAAGATGGAGGCTACGCGAAGCGGAATCGAAGCCTCGCTAGAATCAAAGATGGAAGCTACGCGAAGCGGAATCGAAGCCTCGCTAGAATCAAAGATGGAAGCTACCCAAAGCAAGATAGAGGCCATCAGCACACAGATGCGAGTGACGGAAGACCGCCTCCAGGAGACCATCCGTACTTCCGGTGAGGTGATAACGCAAGAACTCGTCACTCGGGTACAGGAATGCGAATCCCGTGTCGAAGCCAAAATCGCCGACACCAACGTGCGGATCGACCGGCAAGAGAACCAGATGGCAACACTGTCTCAGAGCGTGCGCGACCAGGAGGAAGGTATGCAGCAGATGGCCCGACAATGCGTGCAGCTGGAAGCGACATGTGACCGTGGCATAGACACCCTGGGACGACAATTGAGAGAAATTTCAGTTAAAGCCGAAGGGAATTCCGAACGAATTGAGGACCTCGAGATGAAAGTGCGTCAACTGAGCGTGACTAGCAGCGGCACTTCACAATCGTCGCGGGAGCCCAGATTGACGTCACCACCGGCAGCCGACGTCGCCACTTGTTCGAACGGGGAAAGCGACCAGCGAGCTCCAGGAACGCCCCGCCCCCTTCGAAGAGAAAACACTGCGTCACCACGGTTGAGTCCGCGCCGCGAGCAGAGGGACGAGGATTTACAGTTACTACAACCGTCCGCCAGGAGAGCTCTGTTTCCGCCCGAATACCGGAAGCACTTCAAAAAATTTTCGGGTGCTGACAGAATTCTTCCTTCCACGTACCTCGAGGAATTTAATTCTACCGCCCGTGAGTTAGGTCTGACAGACGAGGATAGGCTTCTGATTCTGAAAGGTTTAATGCAGGACCGGGCCAAGAACTGGATGGACAGGAACGAGGGGAACTTCAATTCATATGAGGAGTTCAAGGAAGCGTTTCTCACTTATTTTCAACGTCCCCTGCAGGTCGAGAGGATGCTAATGCAGGTGCGAAACGAACGATACGACAGGGGCGGAGGACTCACGTATGCCCAGTACTTTTGGAAACGGTACAATGAGTTCAAGTCTCTGCAACCCCAAATGACCACGGCGGAGATAATAGCCGCTCTGGTGTACCATTTTCCACACGAAATTCGTCGTCACCTCAATGGAGCATGCGTGTTTGACGCCGACGCGATGTCCCTCACACTGGAAAACCTGTTTCAGTGCGAGGAGGAGAGGCAGAAAACCAGGGGTGAGAAGTTTAGCAAGCGGCGCCGACCGGAAGATGATTCGTCGCACCGGAATAAACACCCGCGCGTTCATCTAGTCCAGCAGGGATGGAGAGGACAGCACCACGCTCCAGGGGCTGAAAGGAACCGCCAGCTGCAAGATCCACCTTCACCGCAACGAAGACGCCCGTTCAGAGGCAGGAGACGGCGTGGAGGTCCGACTCGTGCGTCGCCAAGGAGGAACGACAGCTTCTTTCGGAACGGCCAAGTCCGAGATGGCTTCTATCAGCGCAACGCGGATAGCAGGTCGGTCAGCCCGGAGTCAGATCGTGGAGATGCAGGACGCCGTGGAGCGAGGACGCAATGGAGCCCAGCGAGACACCCGAAAAGGCCAAATTCGAGACACGGTTCGCCCAGGTACGAGAGAGAGAGCGACGTAGGAATGCAAGCTGACACGTAAATGCTCACATCTTGTTCTTGTTTTGTGTACATACTCTTCGTGTTATGTTTATATTCAGGGTGTTATTATATATGTTATGTATCTGGAAGGTCACAGTGTCCGTGCCGTTCAGAGAGTAAATTTTTATATACAGGGTGTTCATGTATTTGCTTGTCAATTTTTATATACAGAGTGTTCAAGGATTTGTAAAAAAAAAAATTTCCGTCCCTGTGTAGAGCGAATTTTTCACGCTTACGAAATCCTTGTAAGAAGGAGAGGGGCGAGGTTGTGACAGTCAGATTTACCGTCATTATTATTATCATTATTATTCATGTATGTAGCGGTAAAAAGACGTGTTGATTCAAAGTGTTAAGTGTTTTAATTTGTAAGATTACATATTTGATTTTTGCCAAGCCGACGGGAGGAACGAGACATTCGCTTGTGTTAAGGGTGAGCACCTGAAGGGTCACGCTATGCGTCTAAAGCTTAGGAAATTCGACCGTAATGACAAACATTTAAATATCTCGGGTTCCAACGGTCCGATTCATGTGAAACTTATACCAGCGCAGCAAGCATATGTGCAAGGACAGATGTGTGGAGTTTCGTCACGATCAAGCGACAATTACGGACGCCAGATCAAATCGGTTCTAATTGATCAGTTTGTGGACAGCGATTGCAATTGAGCTATGGGCGACAGCCAGGCGGAAGCTTAATCCGCACAAGTCAACTTCGGACACGGTACGTCCTAGTTTGGAGACAATAGAGCAAAGTGGACTGACCTCTTCGGAAGCGTCGCTTCAACGATCGCCTAGCGTCGTTTTTCAAAATCTAAATAAAACGAAGGACATGGTTTTTCGACACACAGTCTTACCGCGATCCTTGTAGTGAGAGCAGCTCCGTGCTAACTCTCCATATACAGTTTTGCCGCGATTCTTGGAACGAGAGCACCTTCGCGCTACCTTTCGTGTACAGTGGACTTTGTTGTGTTGTGCGAACACCAGTGTGTGTGATAGGCAGTAAGTCTACACGAGTGCGCCTACCTCAACCGCTGGGGGAAGTTGAAGCGAAACCGTGTTTCCGTGATTACCTTACGCCATTTATAATTTTTGAGAAACAAGGAACACCGGAAACTATGGCGGGCTAGAGGAAGAAAGGAGATGAGGGCGTTACGTCGATTCGCCCGACGTCAGAAGAAACTACGCCGATGATGCCTATCCGCCGCCATGGAGAGAGAGAGAACGTCGAACGCCGCCCTATTGATACGCCGACGACGCCTACCATCCGCCACGTTGACGCCCCGACGACGCCTACCAGCCGCGACAGAGAGACGTAGAGAGAGATGTTGACGCCCCGACGACGCCGACGACGCCTACCATCCGCCACGTTGACGCTCCGACGACGCCTACCAGCCGCGACAGAGAGACGTAGAGAGAGATGTTGACGCCCCGACGACGCCGACGACGCCTACCATCCGCCACGTTGACGCCCCGACGACGCCTACCAACCGCGACAGAGAGACGTAGAGAGAGATGTTGACGCCCCGACGACGCCGACGACGCCCGCTCAGATGCGACGTCCGAACCGCGCCATACCACGGAGATCCACCGATCCCGAGAGGAAGAGGAGCTGGGGAACTAGGTGTTTGAACCCTTTTTGCATCTTCATCGTCACGACCAAGGAAACCTTTCGCGTGGATACTATGTGTTTTCAATCGCCCGTAAAGACGCCAGGATGCACCCCGGAAGCTGAGAGATGGTAAAGTATTCATCTGTGTGAACCTTAACACGTGACGGCCCGGTTGATTTAGAGAACGCCCTTGAAATTCGTCGACATTTTGAAAACGCCCACTCAACTCGAACTTCATACCAAACTCCCGTCGCGCTTGTCATTTGTAATCTATTCGTCTCAGGTCAATTTTTCTTATTCCTTGTGATATTTTTTTTTATGATCTTAAATTCATTGTTGTTTGTGCTCCTTTGTATTTGTTTAAAGTGCGTACTATTAGAGTAAAGCGCCGCCCGCTTAATTGCATATTCTACTTGAGGTTTGTTCATTTTTATGTGTCAGCGCTGTGTCGCTGCTAGCTATGTCCGGTCGCATATGTGATTATTTGTTAAAGTATTTGCCTGGTAATGTGAATTGCTCGTCGCGGCGAAGTGTTTAAGTCCCGCCTGCTAGCGAGTGTAGGTTTGCGTCACTCAACGGAGGTTATTTGTTATGTTTGAACCACGTGAGGTCTTGTAAAAGGAAAACGTCCGCCCACGTGAATGTAATTGCCGTTGAGACGCCTTTGTTTATACTGGTCAAGTAATGTATGGTCACCGCGCCGACTAGTTTCTTTTTTTAAAAACAAAAGGTGAACTTAAGTAAGGGCTGGCTAGGATTTAAGTAGCACTGGAGCAAAATCACAAATGACCTGATTAGGCAAAAAGTAAGATAAAATTAATTGAGAATGCAATAATTAGGGCTTGTCGTCATAAAACCTGTACATGTCATGTATAATTTCTTGTGTCGATGACCCCATGAGGATTGAATCTGAGAGAGAATGTGAGAGTGCAAGTGTGGGGACCTGTAATAATTCCATTTTTGTTGGTTATGAATGGAATATACTTTTTATTTTCATGTTAATTTTGGGCTATATCATTTTCGTATGCATGTCGCTACCCGTGATTTTCAGGTATGCAGCTAGCCGCTTCCCGGCTACAGGTAAAGAGGTGGAAATTTGGAAGTACATATGTCTTTGTTTTTATTCGATATGGCTTATTACTATGCACTGTTGGTCACCGGTTCCTACACACGAACTTATCCTGGACCGTAACGCTATTTCGCTTGTCCGAGGGAGATTATGCCGCCTCTATCTAGGTAGTGGTAGCATTTGTTTTCCCGGGCAAGGGAGGGCGTAGCATACATTTTTGGCGCCGCGAACAGGGGACCGGTTTTTTTTTTTAAATCGAAAGCATCATCAGTGCAGGTGCATATACATTTTTGGCGCCGCGAACACAGGGACCAGTATATTTTAAATCGAAAGCACCCTCAGTGCAGATGCATATGTCGTTTTTTGTAAGGGCTACGTCAGGCGTATTTTGGTGTCATGTAACTGTGTTTCATTGTGAGATTTTATTGTTTTATTTTGACGTGAGGCGGTAATTGAGACATTAGGCGTTTATTTTTGTCAAGGCAGTAGGGCAGCTACTTAGGCGTTAGGCATTTTTAAATTTTATTTGTTTGGCATTTGGCATTAGGCGTTAAGTTGAGTTCTGGCAAAAGGGGAATCGACCGCCCTTATCTTTTTTCGTTTGTGAATTGTTTAAATATATATTGGTATATATTGTGAGCGCCCACGTTTACGCTTGTCAGCGAGCATTGAGAGTCGACCGAGGATTGAATATTTGATTTCATGAGATTGCGCAACCGCCGCATCGAGAACTTAAACATGAGTGACGCAAGGGTGATTTGCGATGTCTGCAGCGAGGAGTTCCCAGAAAGTGAAAACGTCGGCACAGCTAGCCTCGTTTGTTCCCGGTGCGATGTTCCGTTAAGTCCACGTGAAGAAACCAGTCTACCGAACAGCGGGGAGCAAGCCAAGGAGCCCAGCGCGCAACAGGTTTCTCCGGGAGGTGCAGAACGGGTCGACGAAGCAGCTAGCCTCAGTGGTACCAACTCCCAACAGATCATCGAGATGCTACTGCGGATGGGAGCCTCGCTCGAAGCCAAGATGGAGGCTACGCGAAGCGGAATCGAAGCCTCGCTAGAATCAAAGATGGAAGCTACGCGAAGCGGAATCGAAGCCTCGCTAGAATCAAAGATGGAAGCTACCCAAAGCAAGATAGAGGCCATCAGCACACAGATGCGAGTGACGGAAGACCGCCTCCAGGAGACCATCCGTACTTCCGGTGAGGTGATAACGCAAGAACTCGTCACTCGGGTACAGGAATGCGAATCCCGTGTCGAAGCCAAAATCGCCGACACCAACGTGCGGATCGACCGGCAAGAGAACCAGATGGCAACACTGTCTCAGAGCGTGCGCGACCAGGAGGAAGGTATGCAGCAGATGGCCCGACAATGCGTGCAGCTGGAAGCGACATGTGACCGTGGCATAGACACCCTGGGACGACAATTGAGAGAAATTTCAGTTAAAGCCGAAGGGAATTCCGAACGAATTGAGGACCTCGAGATGAAAGTGCGTCAACTGAGCGTGACTAGCAGCGGCACTTCACAATCGTCGCGGGAGCCCAGATTGACGTCACCACCGGCAGCCGACGTCGCCACTTGTTCGAACGGGGAAAGCGACCAGCGAGCTCCAGGAACGCCCCGCCCCCTTCGAAGAGAAAACACTGCGTCACCACGGTTGAGTCCGCGCCGCGAGCAGAGGGACGAGGATTTACAGTTACTACAACCGTCCGCCAGGAGAGCTCTGTTTCCGCCCGAATACCGGAAGCACTTCAAAAAATTTTCGGGTGCTGACAGAATTCTTCCTTCCACGTACCTCGAGGAATTTAATTCTACCGCCCGTGAGTTAGGTCTGACAGACGAGGATAGGCTTCTGATTCTGAAAGGTTTAATGCAGGACCGGGCCAAGAACTGGATGGACAGGAACGAGGGGAACTTCAATTCATATGAGGAGTTCAAGGAAGCGTTTCTCACTTATTTTCAACGTCCCCTGCAGGTCGAGAGGATGCTAATGCAGGTGCGAAACGAACGATACGACAGGGGCGGAGGACTCACGTATGCCCAGTACTTTTGGAAACGGTACAATGAGTTCAAGTCTCTGCAACCCCAAATGACCACGGCGGAGATAATAGCCGCTCTGGTGTACCATTTTCCACACGAAATTCGTCGTCACCTCAATGGAGCATGCGTGTTTGACGCCGACGCGATGTCCCTCACACTGGAAAACCTGTTTCAGTGCGAGGAGGAGAGGCAGAAAACCAGGGGTGAGAAGTTTAGCAAGCGGCGCCGACCGGAAGATGATTCGTCGCACCGGAATAAACACCCGCGCGTTCATCTAGTCCAGCAGGGATGGAGAGGACAGCACCACGCTCCAGGGGCTGAAAGGAACCGCCAGCTGCAAGATCCACCTTCACCGCAACGAAGACGCCCGTTCAGAGGCAGGAGACGGCGTGGAGGTCCGACTCGTGCGTCGCCAAGGAGGAACGACAGCTTCTTTCGGAACGGCCAAGTCCGAGATGGCTTCTATCAGCGCAACGCGGATAGCAGGTCGGTCAGCCCGGAGTCAGATCGTGGAGATGCAGGACGCCGTGGAGCGAGGACGCAATGGAGCCCAGCGAGACACCCGAAAAGGCCAAATTCGAGACACGGTTCGCCCAGGTACGAGAGAGAGAGCGACGTAGGAATGCAAGCTGACACGTAAATGCTCACATCTTGTTCTTGTTTTGTGTACATACTCTTCGTGTTATGTTTATATTCAGGGTGTTATTATATATGTTATGTATCTGGAAGGTCACAGTGTCCGTGCCGTTCAGAGAGTAAATTTTTATATACAGGGTGTTCATGTATTTGCTTGTCAATTTTTATATACAGAGTGTTCAAGGATTTGTAAAAAAAAAATTTCCGTCCCTGTGTAGAGCGAATTTTTCACGCTTACGAAATCCTTGTAAGAAGGAGAGGGGCGAGGTTGTGACAGTCAGATTTACCGTCATTATTATTATCATTATTATTCATGTATGTAGCGGTAAAAAGACGTGTTGATTCAAAGTGTTAAGTGTTTTAATTTGTAAGATTACATATTTGATTTTTGCCAAGCCGACGGGAGGAACGAGACATTCGCTTGTGTTAAGGGTGAGCACCTGAAGGGTCACGCTATGCGTCTAAAGCTTAGGAAATTCGACCGTAATGACAAACATTTAAATATCTCGGGTTCCAACGGTCCGATTCATGTGAAACTTATACCAGCGCAGCGGCATATGTGCAAGGACAGATGTGTGGAGTTTCGTCACGATCAAGCGACAATTACGGACGCCAGATCAAATCGGTTCTAATTGATCAGTTTGTGGACAGCGATTGCAATTGAGCTATGGGCGACAGCCAGGCGGAAGCTTAATCCGCACAAGTCAACTTCGGACACGGTACGTCCTAGTTTGGAGACAATAGAGCAAAGTGGACTGACCTCTTCGGAAGCGTCGCTTCAACGATCGCCTAGCGTCGTTTTTCAAAATCTAAATAAAACGAAGGACATGGTTTTTCGACACACAGTCTTACCGCGATCCTTGTAGTGAGAGCAGCTCCGTGCTAACTCTCCATATACAGTTTTGCCGCGATTCTTGGAACGAGAGCACCTTCGCGCTACCTTTCGTGTACAGTGGACTTTGTTGTGTTGTGCGAACACCAGTGTGTGTGATAGGCAGTAAGTCTACACGAGTGCGCCTACCTCAACCGCTGGGAGAAGTTGAAGCGAAACCGTGTTTCCGTGATTACCTTACGCCATTTATAATTTTTGAGAAACAAGGAACACCGGAAACTATGGCGGGCTAGAGGAAGAAAGGAGATGAGGGCGTTACGTCGATTCGCCCGACGTCAGAAGAAACTACGCCGATGATGCCTATCCGCCGCCATGGAGAGAGAGAGAACGTCGAACGCCGCCCTATTGATACGCCGACGACGCCTACCATCCGCCACGTTGACGCCCCGACGACGCCTACCAGCCGCGACAGAGAGACGTAGAGAGAGATGTTGACGCCCCGACGACGCCGACGACGCCTACCATCCGCCACGTTGACGCCCCGACGACGCCTACCAGCCGCGACAGAGAGACGTAGAGAGAGATGTTGACGCCCCGACGACGCCGACGACGCCTACCATCCGCCACGTTGACGCCCCGACGACGCCTACCAACCGCGACAGAGAGACGTAGAGAGAGATGTTGACGCCCCGACGACGCCGACGACGCCCGCTCAGATGCGACGTCCGAACCGCGCCATACCACGGAGATCCACCGATCCCGAGAGGAAGAGGAGCCGGGGAACTAGGTGTTTGAACCCTTTTTGCATCTTCATCGTCACGACCAAGGAAACCTTTCGCGTGGATACTATGTGTTTTCAATCGCCCGTAAAGACGCCAGGATGCACCCCGGAAGCTGAGAGATGGTAAAGTATTCATCTGTGTGAACCTTAACACGTGACGGCCCGGTTGATTTAGAGAACGCCCTTGAAATTCGTCGACATTTTGAAAACGCCCACTCAACTCGAACTTCATACCAAACTCCCGTCGCGCTTGTCATTTGTAATCTATTCGTCTCAGGTCAATTTTTCTTATTCCTTGTGATATTTTTTTTTATGATCTTAAATTCATTGTTGTTTGTGCTCCTTTGTATTTGTTTAAAGTGCGTACTATTAGAGTAAAGCGCCGCCCGCTTAATTGCATATTCTACTTGAGGTTTGTTCATTTTTATGTGTCAGCGCTGTGTCGCTGCTAGCTATGTCCGGTCGCATATGTGATTATTTGTTAAAGTATTTGCCTGGTAATGTGAATTGCTCGTCGCGGCGAAGTGTTTAAGTCCCGCCTGCTAGCGAGTGTAGGTTTGCGTCACTCAACGGAGGTTATTTGTTATGTTTGAACCACGTGAGGTCTTGTAAAAGGAAAACGTCCGCCCACGTGAATGTAATTGCCGTTGAGACGCCTTTGTTTATACTGGTCAAGTAATGTATGGTCACCGCGCCGACTAGTTTCTTTTTTTAAAAACAAAAGGTGAACTTAAGTAAGGGCTGGCTAGGATTTAAGTAGCACTGGAGCAAAATCACAAATGACCTGATTAGACAAAAAGTAAGATAAAATTAATTGAGAATGCAATAATTAGGGCTTGTCGTCATAAAACCTGTACATGTCATGTATAATTTCTTGTGTCGATGACCCCATGAGGATTGAATCTGAGAGAGAATGTGAGAGTGCAAGTGTGGGGACCTGTAATAATTCCATTTTTGTTGGTTATGAATAGAATATACTTTTTATTTTCATGTTAATTTTGGGCTATATCATTTTCGTATGCATGTCGCTACCCGTGATTTTCAGGTATGCAGCTAGCCGCTTCCCGGCTACAGGTAAAGAGGTGGAAATTTGGAAGTACATATGTCTTTGTTTTTATTCGATATGGCTTATTACTATGCACTGTTGGTCACCGGTTCCTACACACGAACTTATCCTGGACCGTAACGCTATTTCGCTTGTCCGAGGGAGATTATGCCGCCTCTATCTAGGTAGTGGTAGCATTTGTTTTCCCGGGCTAGCATACATCCTAGTAAACCACCAATATTATTTATAATAGGGAGTGGTGTTAACGGAGGGCGCTCAAGTATCAACCTTTCTTCCACGTAGTATACCGTGGACTACATTGTTGCAGATTAATGAGGCTCCGGTATGTGGACCCACACCCAATGTATTGATTCATTGAATTGTTGTTTTACGTCCACTTTATGCACAGTAAGGATAATCGGGACTGGACCTACAGTTTAATGTGAAATCCGAACCATTATGTACCTCCACCTGGGACCCCTCACAGCCAGTGTAATCCTATGATTTTTTGTCTTATCCATGTTCTTTGTGATTGTCCTTTCATCTTATCACCATTTGTTCTCACCTCGTGATTAAAGCCAGTTTTTGAGAACTAGATATTATTGTAAGAATAAAAGGGGAGGGAAACAATGAAGCAAAAGCAGTAAATGTATCCACAATTTCCAAGTTCTTCCCTGCAATATGCTCAAATTAACATTTCTTCTTCTTCTTATTATTATTATTATTTTCTTTGAATAAAGCATTTTCCATATCATCAGTGTCATCTAGCTACTATTCATCATATTCGTTGCGATTAACCGAATGTAAATAAAGTGACGAAAATATAAGAAAAATACAATAAAATACCAAAACAATCAAGTCAACATTTGTGCCATCAAGTGCATACGTGTATTTTCATCATGTTGGGTGCCTATTTGCCTGCTGTTTTAAAAGTTGATAGCGTCTATAAATCTATACCCCTGATCATTACTCCAAGAAACAACAGCACTACGTGCTTTGTAGTACTGAAGTATGAGCTACTCGGAACCAGAAGGCAGTTTCATCTTGATGTCAGATAAACCCTCCCGTTGTTGTAAACACAAGAGGGCGGAAAAAAGCCCAGTGGACCATCTGGCTTCTGGCCCTGAATGCAGACGGCAGAGAGATGTATCCCATTCTCTTTGGTCGGCGGTCTGTTCGTTTCTTTTCATCCTTCCTCAATTTGGTCACACCCTAAATGCAAGTGTGCGGGGCAGGGCGGTACACCCTTAAATTTGTCTCTGTCAGCTTGAATACAATAGAATCACACTGGCCAACCTAGCTACGTCCCTGGTACGAACACAAAAGACTATTCAAAATTGCATTACTTAGCACGTTACAAATAGAAAGCATTTATTGTTCTTAATATTGTTAAACATGTCCTTCTATGACATAGGTTTCATAAAGTGTTTCTTTGTGATATTATGCTGTTTCCTTATGTTCAGCTTATGACGCACATACTTGTTTCTTTTCCCTTTAGCCTCAAAGTCCGGTACCACCACCGCTTCATAAAATTTATCCTTCGGCAGGCACGCATCTAGAAATATATGTCGGGGAGGGTGTCCGAGCCAAGTGTTTCAGAAAAAATGATAATAATAACATTAACGAAAACATTTAAGAAAATGTTTAAATTAATACATTAATATAATTCATATGTCTATTCATCTGAATATGTAAATTAATTAATCCTATTATTATTATTAGGCTACATGAAATGTTACAAAGACTGTACAAGAATAGCAATATAACACAAATATTAGCAAATATCTCGCTTACGTGTAGTTAAGATCGCCAAAATTTGCATAAAAACAGCTGTCCTGGCAAGGAAATTAATGTCAGAAAAGATGATGAATTGAATATTTGCTGAATAACAAAAAGGGATGTTAAATCCAGTTAAAGAAAAATAAAGTTCCTGATTAATATTTTATGCTCATTATTATAAGTAGTAGTGTACATACATCTTCATTGATACTGTTATTCAAAGCCGTATGGTCCCAATAGAATCCTTGTTTTCTAGTATGTTCGGCAGGATTAAGTAAGTAACCCTCGATTATGCAAAACAAATATATTTCTTGTTTAGCTAGATGCAAGAAGCCGTTCCTGCAAAAGTGTATGTTTCACGAAGCGAAGAAACGTGACAAAACCATCACGTATGGAAGGCAAACCTGCATTTATTTTATATCGCACATTTACAGAGCCGTGCCCCCTGAAGTTATAAAAATTCCAACTTCAATGATTCATTTAGACATGCTATAGTTTAAAATGATATGTTTAGATGCACAAAAAGTGCATCATTATCAGATTATGCATATAACGTGTTATTGGAATCAAAATATTTGTGTAAATTGGGTGCCTCCCCAATGGCGTAGTAATAACGTCGAGGTCTTGTAATCAAGGGTCCTCGTTCGATACCCAATGGAGGCACAAAGTGGATCGGATCGCACTTTAAACTATAGGTCGGTTCGCGATTTAGCCTATTTGTGAATCAAGTGGACTTGAAAAAAATGCAATATAGACCTTGAGAATATTAGAATCCACTAATTCACCCGCAGGTAAGTCAAATTTCGCATATCCATCTTCGACCTCGTTCATAGACTTCCTTCAATACTCTTTTGCATGTGTGTTGCATCCCACCAGGTGCAAGAAATGTGAAGAGTTATTCTTTCCCTGTACTGCGTTATTTCTTTTCGTAACAGTCAGGCTAAATTCTCGTTTTATCTGAACTTTTAAAAAATGTTCAAAATACGTCTCTATCTTTAAACAACCACCTTTTCTCATGTATGTGTAAAATAATACCACTCTGTCTCAGAAAACCTTTCCCTACGATCAAATGGAGGAAACAACTATCAAGTAACAACAATTATAAATTTATGCTTAAATTTCCTATCATTAGGAAATCACACGCTGCATTGGAAACTGGAATTGTTACAGAGAATACAACTAGTGTGTAAACCTTGTGAAATGCCAATTTATATTAGCATTAATCTATGATTTCAAAGAAATCATTAAGTGGAGTACAAACAGTAGCACACATCAAGTCCTTTGGTGTAACACTGTCAATAGCTAATGTTACTTTCCTCGTCCTAATACATTTACTTCCAACCAGTGACGGCGTCAGGGAAATGTGACGGGGGGGGGGGCGGCGGGACGGACATGTATGGTGTTTTGCGTTTGTCCTTTATTTAGAGTGGACGTTTAATGCCTAAATTTACTTCTTGATTACGAGTTTATCTTCATATGATTCTATTTAATAAAAGCATTAATTCTTTTTATTCATAAGTTGCGTTGTCTCGAAGGGCCATTTTAGTATTGGAAGACATTCATAATTTTATAATTCATCGTCTTTCTTTAGATGATACTACTGATAAAAATATTTAAGTTATAAGATAATAATATAAATGACGAAAAAATATGCTTCGAAGAGTTTAATTTTCTTGCAAAATAACGTGACGTTGGAAGAAATTAATCTTCTTAAGTATTAGAAACAACGAAACTCACTTAGTGAAGTGTAATTCTCCTGTAGGAGAACTCTGCTCTATGTGCTTTGGAGAACACATTGCCTACCTTTGGTACGTCCAGGACTTGACATTTCTTCTCAATAGCAAGGACAACCAAATGAGGCAGTTTGCATCCAGCATCCTGTTACGAGCAAGCCTTTTCAAATATTTTAAGAACGAAAAGGTTCTTTCACATTCACACGCTGCATTGGAAACTGGAATTGTTACAGATAATACAACTAGAGTGTGAACCTTGTGAAATGCCAATTTATATTTTCCTAGGATATCAAAGAAATCCATTAAGTGGAGTACTTCCGTGTCATCTTTGTAAGGCTGAAGAGTTTTGGGCAAAATTTGTTTTTCATCTTTCAGGGAAATGTTATCAGAGGATTAAAAATCTGAAAAAGGTTACAGTTATCTCATAATTCAAGAAATATTCTGACCATGGCATTACTTACTCTTACTCTACTACTCCAACGTATGTCTGTGCTACACAATTACAGGCACCTATGTAGTTCGTGGAAAGAAGTTCTTCGATTTTGATATGTATGAGAAAGAGCGAACCTGCATCTAATGATTGAAGAGTGACAAATCCTAATAAGCGTTCTTTTACCTGCCCGCAATATGTTTTGAATCGAATTTTAAGTGTAATTTGCATTTTAAGGTTTAAGTTCAATAAATTTCCGAATAATATCCCCTCATTTTGAAATTAACTTCAAGAGTATCGAAAAATCCCCTTTGTTAAGGTTTGCCTCAGACTCATCATCTCGAAATTCAAGTCGCTGAATAGTAAGAAACCGCGATGAATCCACAACAACTGACCTGTAGTGTTGGTTTTTCTTCGATCACCTTTGGTTCTGGGTTTGATACCCAGTAGAGGCACTTTAAACTGTAGGTCCAGTACCGATTAGCCTTACTGTGCATAAAATGGACTTAAAACACCAAATCAACCAACCAACCAAATCTTGAATCAACTTTGAATGTCTTTTACTAATTAGTGTTCTCACTAACGACTCACGATTGTAATAATTTCCGCGTACTACAGATGACGTTTTGTGGTCCTTAGAATGTTCGTAATGTTTTAAAACCAGCCATTCAACACTTTTTTCCAGTTCTTAAAACTGGTTAAATCTTAGGTTAATCTAGACGATGCAGAATACACCACTTTGAAAAGATGAAAATCGTCATAATCTTATAAATGAACTCTCTTATTATTCGATATTTAGTTAACATCAGTTGCGGGGGGACGGGGGGAGAAGTGTCTGGCTTGGGGCGCCCACCCCCCTGCCCCCCTCTGGCGTCGTCACTGCTCCCAACCCTCTAGCCTCTAATAACTTCACTGCTGATAGCCTCAGGTTCGAAATGGATGCTTGTTTGTCTGCGAATAATACAAAGGACTTGTATATCTTACAATGGATAAGAGGTTCCCTCTCCCTCTTTCATTCAAAGAATGCCGTTTTCTATTTCTTTCAGCATTCCTTCGCAGCTGAAAAGTGTCCTTCATATTATTGTTCCTGCAAAACTTTCTGTCGGCAAGCTAAGCATATTACATAATTTTTATTGCCCCTACCTTGCACTTAGCCGCTACTGCAGGTCAACCTCGTCTTGATGTTTGTCCCCTGAAGCAACGGTGTCCATTGTTCAAAGCCAAACCTCTGTCAGTGGGGAGCGGTGAAAAATAGTCTCGGAATACACCTTGGAAGTAACCAGGCATGGAGTGGGCTGAGCTCCCGTCCCCCTGTCATTGCTGTCAGCTTCCCTCTGAAGTTTGATAAAACTAATTTGTGAAATTTGTTTAGTAACAAGTGAAAATGTAGACAGTAGATACTACATGTATTTTGCTCAAGAACTTGATGAAGGCTAAATTCACAAAATAAAAAGAACAGCTACAACATTCGTACGCTATCACTCTACCATCGGCGAGTCCCCTCATAGAACAAAGTTTCCTCCTACGACGATTATACAGAACTTAGATGCCTTTCCTTCATTTGAAATGTAATCTATATCAGTCTCATTATTTCGTTATTACAATGCAAGGAATAGTATCCTCCTTAAATAAAAAATAAATAAAATGAGAGCATTGGAAATAATCTTCAAACGTACGTAAAAAAATCGAATCTAACCACCTGTGGAATGCCTGAGGGAAACAACAAGAATTTTCTCAACAAAGACATTTCCGAAATTTCTATAACATTCTAATAATTTCGCAACCCGTGCAAGTAATCATGTGGTAAAATCTTGCCATTGTTCCCTGTAAACACTAAAATCACCAAATTAGTTATTTCCAAATTTCCCGTATTTTCTTCTCCTCTTTAGCTCTCAGTTGTTCGGAGTGGGATAATGCAAGATTATTTGTCCCTAATTATCTCCTTCTCTTAGTGTTGCTAATATCTTGGACTCCCTAATAACTTTCCTAACAACTCGTTATCAATTTGTACTGCCATGTTTCCTACAATGTTTTTCCTACTTTCTAATAACATTCACTTCTGTACACCCTTTGATGTAAAAATTAAATAATAATAATAAAAAATCCTATCCGTCAGTCCGTTTATCTTTCCAACCTATAGAGCTGAGACTATTTTTACAAAATAAATCTTGAACTCAGACACTCCACGATGTTTTGGCCCCTCTTTCCACCTTCTCTACCTGCACTTTTACTTGATGTTATTCAGAATTGTATTAGTATCTGGAGTATTATCGGAACATAAAATTATTAACCTGGAATAAATTGAAAAACAAAAATGGGGAGTAACGCTGCGTTTCGAAAGAGTATTGAAAATAAGTTTAGGTTTTCATTCATTACTCTCTCTAGAATAGTCTTGTTTTGACTAAATACAGGCTTATCACTGTTTCTAATTGAAATACTTTATTCCAAGCAAACACGTATTTGCAACTAATTAAATATCTTGCTTTTTTCCCCCCGAGACATTCGAGACGAGACGAGACTTTTCAAAACCCGTCCCGTCCTGTCCCGTCTCGTGTCTCGTCTCGAAAACGAGACAAGCATTCCGTCTCGTCCCGTCTCGAATTTCAAAAGGTTTGTCCCGTCTCGTGTCTCGTCTCGAACAACACTACACGGAACTGATTTTCCAATAGGAATGCCCTAGTTGGTGCTGAACTGGCTACCTGGGTGGAAATTATGGCCTACGGGCTGGCTGTTTGACTGGTTTTGACGACTAGACCATGTTCTAATTGCAATTGGCTTTCCTAGAGTGGATTCTGTGAAACAGCTAATCAGAGCGAGGTTTGGCCATGTGAAGATAATCTGTAAGTTTTGCAAAGGAAAGTTTTTTGTCTTGGTTTTTGAGTGTTGCTTGTTTTCTTCGCTTCTCGATAAAAGAAAAAATAACAGAGAAGATGTGCATTTGTGTTAAGTTCATTAATATTTAGATATTTATGAAAAGCGATGAGATTTGAACGTGAACATATATGTTTAACCGATAATGAAAATCCTTATTATTACAAGAGTGTTAAATGTTTGATATATTTAGTTTAACAATTTTTTTTATGAATAAATCATGAATCTCATGTATGAATATACATACCAGAGTTCATTACAAAGCTCGTTCAATATGCATTGATTACCACACATTCTTTTCAGCCAATTTCTAGGCGATACTGGGTTTGATACCCTATTGAGGCACATAGTGGTTGAGATCCCACTTTAAACTGTAGGTCCAGTCTCTGTGCATACAGTGGACTTAAAAAACAACAAATCAATTCTAGTCCATACGTTTCTTTCTTAATTTTTAATAACAGCAGTAATTCTCCTACAACGTTCTTCAAATTGCTCATCCATCTTTTTAGATCGTCTGCTCTGTGCAAAGTCTTATGGGAACAAAAGTACACTGACAAGTGTGGTAACAAGTATTGTGTGAGGCAAAAACTAGAAGATGGGTAGCCAGTCCAGCACCAACTAGGGCATTCCTACTAGAAATCCAGTTCCGTGTGATTTTGCCATTATGTACAGCCAACAGCAAATTAAATAGGAGGAAAAATATTTTCCCGACGAAAAATAAGTTGGCAATACTGCGGACACCGAGGCATTCTTGATAAAACGCTTGAGGAGGGTCGAGCAAACTTTCCTGAAAAGCACAACTCCAGCATCGAAGGTCATGCTATACGTGGATTGGCAACTTTCGGGAGCATGCTGTCTGTCTACACAGTTCTCCCCAAATACCTATTTAAAGATGAATCTTCTGTTAGCATTTCATTTTTCAAATGTAGTTCTGATATTGTAGTCATTTTACAATTATTTTTATTTGTGCTTATTTTGCTTTGCTTTTATATCACTTTTATAATTAATCGCAACTATGAAGATTGATGATAATCAGATTAAGGGACACTTAAAAAAGAAATTGCCAGACAAGGACTAATACCTGCTTTCGGACATTAATCCACACTTCTCGGTGGGGACAAGCCACGTATTGTCTGAGAGGAGGGACACATCTCGTCCATATACCAGATACAATCATGACCTATACTTGAATTGAATGATTGAATTGCTTTAATTTACTTCGCTTCTTGTGCCACTTTTGGCTATTTTGCTAAGATGAGGATGAATGAGTGATGATATGATGAAATTGATAAATGGACACTTAAAAACATTCATGCCCAGGCCATGATTCGAACCCGGGACCCATGGCGTCGTAGCACGATGTGCTAACCACTCTGCCACGGTAGCCGGCACGTGCTAAACACTACTTTCGGAGATCATTTGGACATGGTAATTTTGATATACAAGTTGCATTTTCTCTACTTACATTCATTATGTCCAAATTTCATCTTAACAGGTAATAGTGCAACAACGCAAAATGTTTTAATTGACTCGAATTCACAATGACTAATATATTTTTGACCTACATTTTTTAAATGCTAAATCTGGGCGACGAAAATGTGCCTCAACACGAAATAAAAATGCAATTTTCATTAAATACACTAAAAATGCTGACCAAAGGAGACTTTATAATATACTATCTGATTGCCCGGCGTTGCCCGGGTATTTATTTATTCCAATCTTCTATTAGACAGGAAAATAATGAATTCTAACTATTGTGTAAAATGAGCCTGGAGTTGAACGGCATTGGGAGTGTCACTATTCATCCTAGCGGCGCCGAAAACTATGGATTCCACATTAATATCGGTCGTTTTCGATTATTTTTACATTTCACCCCTTCCCCCCCCCCTAGAGGTACCAGAGTTGTCTTGAAGTTGAACGGCATTGGTAGTGTCACAATTCATCTTAACGACCCTGAAAACTATGGATTCCCAACTAATATCGGTCGTTTTGGATTATTTTTACATGTCACCCCCTTCCCACCCTCACCCCTAGGGGTACCACAGGTGTCTTGAATTTGAACTTCATTAGTAATGTCACTATTCATCTTAACGACAACGAAAACTATGGATTCCACACTAAAATCGGCCGTTTTCGAATATTTTTACAACTTCTAGGGGTGCCAGAGGTTCCTTGGAGTTGAACGGGATTGGGACTGTCACTATTCATCTTAGAGACCTCGAAAACTATGGATTCAACACTAATGTCGGCCGTTTTCGATTATTTTTACATGTCACCCCTTCCAACCCCCTGCCCCTAGGGATACCAGAGGTGTATTGAGGTTTTACGGCATTGCTAGTGTCACTATTCATCTTAACGACCCTGAAAAACTATGTATTCCACACTAATATCGGTCGTTTTCGATTATTTTACACGTCATTCCCTTCCCACCTCCACCCCTAAGGGTGCCATGGGTGTCTTGGAGTTGAACGGCATTGAGAGTGTCACTATTCATCTTAGAGACCTCGAAAAGTATGGATTCCACACTAATATCGGTCGTTTTCGATTATTTTTACATGTCACCCCTTCCCACCCTCTTTCCTAGGGGTGCCAGGGGTGTCTTCGAATTGAACGGCACTGGAAGTGTCACTATTCATCTTAGAGACCCCGAAAACTGTGGATTTTACACTAATAACGGTCATTTTTCCATTATTTTTACATGTCATCCCCACAGTATTTCTTTCCAGGTTGCAATTGAATTTGAATTTGAATTAGAATTTAAAATTGTGGGTGCGTCAGCACTAAGGCTATGTTGCACCTGTCACATTATACGGGGTCCAGCCCTTATCGTTACAAATAGCAACTCTATCGTTGCAGAACTAAAATCATAAAATATTAAAATGTTCTGACTTTCGTTAAAAGCTGAGGCTGTAAAGGGGCACTCAGCACACATAAGGACAAAGGAACAGGACAATACAAACAAAATTATACTGACCATGGGGCCAGTCGCCAGAGCCTCGTTAGTCTTCAGTCCAGGGTGTACTGACGTGGAAGTGAGGTTGACATTTGGGTGTACTATGTGGAAGGTCACCCCTTACACCTCTTTCCAGGTTGCAAGTCGTATGTGTTCCAAGTTTGGTTGAAATTGCTCCAGGCGTTCGAGAGTTATGGCACACACACACACACACATACACACACACATACACACACACACACACAGAAACACACACACATACATCCATTTTTATATATTAGATTATGAATAACACTACACATGTAATCCTCTAACAGAGTTTTCTTCGGAATAAGATTCACGAGGCTTAATAGGATTATCATCCACTACAAAACAATAGCTATAAACATGAAATAAACCTGAAATTCACCACAAGAGAAGTGCAGCAGGTAAAACGAAATACATATGTAAGGAAGAGGTGTGTGAGTGTAAGTTTCTATGTGAACATTGACTGAGTAGTAGCACTAAACGCTTTCACGTCAGGGGTCTCAGGTTCGAATAACGGCCTGGTCATTGACGTTATTTTTGAATGTTCTATTTATCATATGTTCACTCATTTTCATCGTCGTGATTGCTCTAAGTGGCAGAAAAGCGACGCTAATTAACAAAAATAAAAATATATGTGATGAGCGATGTTCGATAGAAGTTCTGTTGAGATGTCAAACTTGTAGCAAGCATATAGCGAAGTTTTGTGAAGGATTGACGATAAGCTTCTATCACAATTAATCTAAGCTCACACAAAGATAGCGACTGAGCGAGCCAGAGCAATGCAAAGCAAAGAAAGTCATTAATCATTGAGAGAAACAATGAATTTCAAGGTTGCAAATTTCTTCAAATGTCAGAGTTTTGAAGTCTCAAATAATAATTCTTATGTGACGAAGTATCATGTTGTAAGCCAGTGGGGATTTGAGGTGCTTTGCGCGTTGTTGTTTTTCGAAATCATTTTCGTTGTTACCATTCTTGATATAGGCATTTTACAATGAGTTCTTAATTAGTTTTGGTTTTTGTTTCAAGTCCATTTTATGCACAGATATGCTAATCGGAAATGGGCCTACAGTTTAAAGTGGGATCCAAACCTTTGTATGTCTCCACCGCATATGGAACCCAGGGCCCCTTGATTGCAAGGCTTAACTTTATCACTACGTCATCGTGAAGGGCCTCTGAAATGCGTTACATCTGCATGGATTAACATAAATTCATTTAAAACATATTTCGGACATTAAATAGAGTTCATTATCACCACAGACTGGAAATTAATTTTTTGCGAAAAATTCGAGAAATGCCTATCGCTCTTCTCTTGTTACTATGCATTAAAAATTAAGAATTATTTCATTTCACTGTCACGGTCTATCGTTGCTATTGATTGACGAAACAACAATGCTTCAAGCTCAGAAGCCGACACCGAAGGTTAGATTTTTGTTATTTCACGCCATTGTTCTACCAGTCTCCGATAATTTCGAGAATAAAGATTACAGATGTAATAGGTGGAGATGGGATGAAGGCCAGGTTCTAAACCCAGCTATTCAACTTTGAAGCACGTTACGCTAACCAATTTGCCACGGTTTGGCTTCTCAGGGCCGGTTGCACCATCTCCGCTTAACGTCTTATCCCCCACTTAACACCATTTTGCGGTTGTTCAATGTCCGCCGTTACCTAGCACTTAAAGTCCCGTGTAACGTAAGTGGCGGTCGGGGCTCTGCCTAACGCGTTAAGTGCCAGAGAAACATGGAAAAGCAGTACACTGTGTAGCCAACAGATACGTGCAGCACCTAGTATAATCTGTGTTTACACTTTTATAGTTGATAAAATGGCAAAGTCTTGATCAGCTGTTGCAAATTGCGAAAGTTTGCTGCATGTTTTGCATTACCAAATAACAGCAAAAAAAGGCGGATTTGTTAATTATCCCAGGAACGGCAATAAATAAAGCAACGTTTGTAAATATATGTGTAGAAATGAATATTAGATGGTCATTTTCGTGTGTGTTCCGAAAATGTTGTATATTGATATTAGCATTAGCAGTCTCGCTGTAATTTCGTATGTAGGATTTGAGTGCATGCGGGTACAGAAAATAAAACCAGGTTAAAGTAATGCGTTTGATGCTTGCAAAATTGTATTAAAATGCCGTTCCAAATAAATGAATGTGTGTTTGCTGTAACAATTTTTTTCAACCAAACGCAATACACGAAATGTACACCATGCATCAGTTGCTTTTTCGCAATCCTGGTAATTTGTAATCTTTAAAATTAAAACACGTGTAATATTATTAGAGTCACTTCCGTCGCCATTGGTGTGAATGTAACATTGCAAATAAACAAGTAATGTGTTGTTTCCGAATAACAACTGGCAAAGAATGCACGTATAATATTTAGCAGTAGCTACTCTTACCGTCCAGTTCATACATATGTACGTACAAGGAACAATTTCCGAATGGTGGTGTGTTTTTTACAAACACACACATTTACAATAATAACCTTGCAAGAAACTACATACCTAGTAGTACATAAGACGTAATACCAATCTTTTAAGAAACGTATACATTGTATATGTGTTATTTTGTATGTTAACTTCCAAAATTGGCAAAAAAAGTTTACTGTTAACAAGCATCCTTACGATGTTGACATGCATGTACAAGGAACAATTTCCTACTGGTTTTGTACCTAACCTAACCAACCCTACCCTAATATTCATGGGAGAGCATAAGACGTAAATGCCAAAGTTTTTTTCGGTATTTACTACTTAGAGGAAACGTTTTATGCGAAGTAACATATTTTTAATTACATTGTGCGAGATTTTGAACTTTAACTTTAAAACTGGCAAAGAATAATAATAATAGAGACAGGTACAGCAGTATCTTTACGGCGTTGATAAGTATATACAAGGAACAATTTCCGAATGGTGTTACGTTTCGTAGATACAAAGAAAATGCACCATTGTAATAAACCTTGCACGAATCTACATGCCTGAAGATGCATAAAACGTGCACTCAAGTTTTTTCTGTTTTTTTTTTTTTTAACATTCATATGCAATACACATGATCTTGTATTTGATTTTTCAAAATAACTGGCCTAAAAAGACGAGCGGCTAGGGGCAGCATTAGCACCTTGGGAAATACATGCTAACAACACCAAACCTGGCCTGCCTAACCTATCCACGTAGGCATATAATAACATAAATAAGCATGTAAATAGGTTTGGCAAATTATAATTTGTTTATTTAAGCTATTATATACATACGTGGATAGGTTAGGCAGGCCATGTTTGGTGTTGTTAGCATGTATTACCCAAGGTGCTAATACTGTCCCTATCCGCTCGTCTAAAAAGGACCACAGCTTGTACGTATGTACAATGTATATTTTCCTGGTGAATATTACTGTTTTTTGTAAAGAAATATATACGTTCTTGCATTGCACTAGCATATAACGTTGCACGAAACTACCTATCTGAAAGTATATACAGCCTGGAGTTTCTTCTATTTTCTTAATAAGAATAAAACATGCGTACATACAGTACTACGGTACTTTACATTACTATTTGATTCTTCCTTTTGTGCTAAGATGATAGTAATTTCCAAAATGTACCTTGTACATGGAACCGTTTATTAACGATTTTTTTTGTGCTATTCGAATACAAAAATTTAATTTTCATCTGCATCGTTAACCAACTTTCACAAAAGCTGCATTATAAATGAAGAAGAAACCTATAAGATGGTCAACGTTGATAATACTAATACTCGCTATTCGCTAAAGAAGGGGTTACGGATTGATAAATTATTAACAGAAAGGAATGATAAATTAGTAAGAGCAGAATAGAAGATTGCTCTTCTCATTCCGTATATTTACACAAACTCAGATATGTCAGCCTTGCACTAAAAATTGAATAAATGTAACTTGCATTTGTTACGACTTCGTAAAATTTTGGTCACTGTTTAGTAGTGTTTAATATTTTTAAAAAAGTGAACGTATGTCTTACTGAAAGATAAGACGAAGAATATTCTTTTTTGCATTATGTTAATTGGAGTACGTGAAAAATAAATTGAAAATTGTGTAAGCTTCCCACTACTTCGAAAGATTACGGGTTATATTGTATCATATAACATACATTTGATATTGTATGAGAGTACGACACATGCATTACCTACTTCTATCAGCTGTTTCATTTTATTGCAATAAATATTTAGTTTTTTTAAACATATTTCAGTTGAAAAAGCATGCATTTGGAATTGACAAGCAGATATTAGCACGTAATAAACAAACAAAACACAATCGAAAACACAACTTTCTCCAGTTTCTGTTGCCAGGTCGTACGGTAAGCAGGAGAAAGTTCCACCTTACAAGGCCGAGGATAAAAATGCTTAGTGCAACCCACCGCCGCCTAAATCTCCCGCCTGTCGTTATCCAGCACTTTGTAAAGTGGCAGATTAAGTGGCGATGGTGCAACCGACCCTCAGTTCATCAAATTACTCTATTCGTCATTCAAATTCCAGAGGGAGCAAAGCAACGTAAAATAACGAAAACAGAAAACAAGAACATATCCACTTATCATCACCCAGCAAATCCACACACAAACCTCTTCTGGCATTCGTTTTGCAGAATCGCCTTGAGGATTAAAGATCGCCCACTTCCTGGTTCGTCTCGAGACAATTCAGCTGCCTTATCAAAGCTGCCCTGAAGCACGCAGGGTTTCTAACCCACTTCGCCTTGAGGTCTACTATAGTGGAACCACGAGCAAAACAACCTAAGCAGACCCGCGACTCCTGTGCACCGTACTCTCGCGAGTAGGGGAGGGGGAGAGTGGACCATGCTTCCTTATGGCCCGAGGTGGAGGGAAGAAGGGAAAGCTGCGCGGGAACTTTTTGTCCCAAGTTTTTTTCCTTGTGGTCGATCTATATTACCTTTGCCGTTGTTTGTACATTATTCTACAAATTATTTCTTTATTTTTAGTGTGATTTTTTTTTATCAAACAACCTTGCTGTAAATATATTGATTTCAATTCATTCCCGTCCAATGATGAGAATACTACCAATGCATGTTATGGAGAAAAGTCGTGGGAAAAGTTCCGAATGTTTAATGATTTTTCGCTAGTTTTATAGGAGTATTAAAGAGTGCATTAGAATGTTGGAAATGATTGTAGAAGTAAGTTCGAACCTTGTGGAAACTACTTAGCACAGTTATTACTTAGTGCAGAAATTTTGACTTGTTATGCGAGCAGCTGTACTTAGTTCACGGTTGTCTTAGAATTAGAGGCCCAAGTTATGATTGATTCCTATTTCATTGTGGTACACATGCATTTTATTAATGATTTGAAATCTATTTGTGTTGGTTAACACATACTTCAGAGTTTTAACGATTACTTACTGCGTGCTTGCTTGAGAATGTTTTTTCATTACTACATGCTCCAATGATTCTTCTCTTGCATCCAGCCATTTATTTACTGTCATTTCGGTTGTGGACTTTTGCTGCCATCTATGTCACAAAAGCGTGGTGCCAAGGGATTTTGTAGTTAGGTTAAGTGAGTCTCTTAGTAAGCTATTCAAATAACGTCTCTAATTGCTTTAGTTGTAGAGCCGCGTTAGCTCAGTCGTTAGGGCATCTGACTACCATGAGAGAAACCCGGGTTTGATCCTTGGTGGGGGAGACTTGGGATCTTTTCCACCTGTTCAAGCGGCTTCGGCACCCACCCAGTATCGTATAAAGTGGGTACCTGGAGGAAACTGTATGGGTTAAAGGTGGCCAGGGGCATGTGATGCTGATCACATCGCCCCCTTGGTGGAAAGACTAAAGAGGTGGATGCAGGCCGATCCTGAAACTCTACCTTCCGGCACATGACGCCATCATCGTTGCCACAGTGAAACAAAACAAAACTACAGACTCAATATAATTTCAAAACAGGCGGAATAACCATATAATGGTGTACCGAGCAGAAGGCGTGATAGGGTTGCAGCCCCCCCCCCCCACAAATGCACGAGACAAAAAAATTGAGAAAAAAATAAGGGAATAGTTAAGAGTGTGGGGATCTTGCAAATATCAAATACAATGTTGTGAAAAAGTGTCGTTTAGTAGTAAATCTCTTTTCAGCCTTACTGGTCAGCATGAGCCTAGTGCATAGCTTTCTTCTGTGTTTTCTATTAGTCTTACACACACAGGAACCTTCGTGTCCAAGCATGTTGAGTGTCAGACTTAGCGAAGGCTTCAACATCCAGTCCAGACTTGGGCATTCCTTTCAGAGTGTTCTCTCATGGATTTCATGTATTATAATTAATTCTCGTCATCATGATAGTCTTACCCTTATTTCTTCTTCTTTGTTTTTGGAAAATTCAAATTTTAACCATACACTGTCACAATTCTGATTACCTCTCTTACATTTGAAGAGTAGTTTTAATTCTTTCGTATTAGCGTATTGAATCTCATTACAGTTGTTATCTGATTTTCTAAGGGCTAGAAAACACGCAGAAAGAGGGAGAGAGCTCTGGGGAAATTCATTCGTACTTGATAATTTTACAAGCATTTCCTACATTTCCGACGTCTATTTTACATCTCTATATCATTATTATGCGGACCATGGCGCTGAGTGAGGAACTAATTAATTAATAATTGGGATAACACATTTGTACCTACTGACCTCCGTGGCGGAGTGATTAGCACAGCGCGCTATGGCACCAAAGGTCACGGGTTCGAATTCCGGCCTAGGCATGGGTGTTCTTTGTGAGTTATCCTTCATCAGCTTCATCCAATTATCACTCATCCATGTCGTCGCGATTAGCCAAAGTAACAGATAAGCGACGCTAAATAATAACAATAAAGAATCACACTCGTATCTAAACAGAAATCAAGCACTGGAAACCTATTTTCGTGTAGTGTAAAGACTGATTCACACGGAACTGGAAATGCAGTAGGCTGGACTGGCTACTCATTTGCTAGTTTTCGCCTCACACGATACTTGTTACACCGTATTTGTAGATAGTTTTTTGTTCCCATAATGGCGGCCGCATGAGATGTAAACAACGTATGACTTCACACTTTTAAAATATGATAACTATTCAACCGAGAGGAATATCGCTTTGTATTAAATGGTTTTAGGTAGAGAAGAATGGCGCTGATGAAATACATACTTTACAACGTTTACTGAGACAAACAACAAGAGCAGCAATGACAATGATAGGGTGAGTGAAGAAGCTAGTGACATTGCTATGAAAACTGTGAGTGATATATTGGTTTCATTGAAGAAAAAGGGCGGCATGTCGAACTCTCTCCCTGCAGAAGTGAAAGTGCACAAGAAATGGTGAATAAAAAACCCCAGCCATGTGAAAAGTTTTCCAGTAATAATATTAAGGATAGTGGAGAAGAGGAAAAAGTGGAAGGTGACTCTGCTGCTGCAATCTGTAAAAGGAAGGAACCATCAGCTGGAAGAACAAGTGCATCTCCTGTGAAGTGCTCCTACCCATGGGTAGCATATGTTTACCAAAAGAAAGCAAAAGTGAATGCAAAGATAATGAAGAAAAAATGGTGGAAAAAAGTCCTTCAAAAACTTCAGGTAACGAACATTCAGAAGAAGGTATAATCAACGGCCACTCCAAGAAAGGCATCTCATGTACGCCTGTGGCTTCACAGGTATGTGATCAAACTATTGATAACAATATCCATATCTCAAATCAGAAAAAGTGCATCCCAAACAAACTAAAAGATGATTTTCTATGGTAAAAACAATTGACTCATCCAAGAAAGAATCTGCAATAATCAGGGAAAGGCTAACGTAAATAAAAACAAGAAAGGAAAGGACGATAATAAAAATGCAATAACAAATCTAAATATTTTTCACTTAAATATACAAAGGCTCGAAGGGAAATAAATTGATTTAGAGATGATAATTCAAGATGCAACTCAGTCAACAAGGTAATGTTACCACAACGTTGTGGCAACGTTAGCCCCTAACATACCTAACGTTGTTACAACGTTGAATGTATGTTGATACAACGTTGTGAAAACGATGTGTCAACGTTTAAGGGTCATTTTTTTTCAACGTTGCTGCAACGTTGGTTGACAACGTTGTCACAACATATACTGAACATTATGTAGCAACGTTAGGTATGTCAGGGGTTAACGTTGCCACAACTTTTTTGCAACATTACCTTGCTGCCTGTGTAATTTATGAATATAACAATGCATATATAAAATATGGTTATTTCGCATGGTAAGCCATTTTTGTATATAATACATATGCGTAACAGGAAAAACTCATGTTTGTAACGTCACAGTTTCTCTTTACATATTATAAAAACTTTTCCTGCTCCACCAAAATAGGCAATTGTTAGTCTGGAGATTGTGATGAATTGACCAATCTCTAACTACACCTGGTAATCAGTTTCTTTTTGCAGTTTTCTTTTTCTTGTTCATCCGTTTAGAGGGTTATGTCCCTCTCTTCGGTACGTGCTAGATACTTTTAAATATATAATAATAATAATAGATAGGCGAAGTGCACTTTTTCTATTTTTGGGATTATGAAATGAACACTAACCTAGTCTTGAAATGACCTTGGATTTTCATTGCTATATTATATAACACCCTACTTTCATTCTTATGTTAGTAAATAAATACCCTTTCTTGTAGTTTGATTATTAGTTGCAATATGAAGGGTATAAATGTGGTCATAATTGTGGTGGATGATGAATGGTGTATAGTTCATAATCAGGATGTCTGGGCCCGATGGTCAGAGTATACAGAGTTAAAAGATGTTGTAATGGAGTATACAATCTGTACGGGTAGCAGTCGTGTATTGCATCTTCACGGATTGTGTGAACCAACGGTGGGTGTTCTTTGTTCATCCTGTTATTTATATATTCTTTTCGCAATGCCTCTAGGTGAAGTGTTATATGTGGAAAACTTATTCGTGTGTATGAGTCGAGTTGGACTTGGTAGTTTGATTCTGTATGCCAGTCGACATGCATGTCTCTCTATGATTTGTAGTCGTTCATAGAACGAGTCTTCTGCTGAGAGCCATGCTGTATGTCCATACGTAAGTACGGGCTGAAGAAAGGCCAGATAGGTATTTAGGAGGATGTTTGCTCGAAGTCCCCAATTCGTGCCGACAAGTCTCTTCATCAGCTGTAGTCTATTTTTGGCTTTCCTTTTGATGTTCTGCAGGTGTGGTGTCCATGTTAGTTTTGTGTCAAATATGACACCAAGATATTTAACGCTGTTGGTAGGAATTATGCGTGTGCCACGGATCTTAAGATCTAACAGACTTGGATTTCTTTGTATCCGTGAGCGACATCCGGTAGGAAGAAATATTATGGCTTGAGTTTTTGCGCTATTGATGGTGAGTCTCCAAGTGTCGCACCATCGTTGAAATACATTAATAGCTGGTTGCATAATGCGATTTATTGCTTGAATTGTAGAACCACAAGCCAGTAGAACTGTATCATCAGCGTATTGGTATGTTGACACCTGAGAGAATGTTGGCATATCTGCGACATAAAGTAAGTAGAGCAATGGAGATAATACCGATCCTTGCGGTACTCCGGCGTTCAAGAAGATAGGGTGAGACAGATTGTTATTTATTGTTACATATGCCATTCGGTTGGTAAGAAAGTTGAAAATTAATCGAATGTAACAGAAAGGAAGGCGAAACTTATGCAGTTTATATATGAGGCCGGTGTGCCACACTTTATCGAATGCCTTTTCAAGATCGAATAGTATTAAACAAGAGGGTTTAGATGTATTGTACTGGTTGTAGATTCGATTTGAGAGTCTTAGTAGGTTATCCAAGACGCTAAAGTGTGGCCTAAATCCGGCTTGGTGTATCGGGAGAAAATTATTTGACAATAAGTGAGAGTGTAATCGGCGGACTAGAATTTTTTCAAGGATTTTGCTGAGTGTTGATGTTAGTTGTATAGGTCTATAGCATTTTGGATCTGTACGATCTTTATCAGGTTTCGGAAACATGAGTACTTTCGACACTTTCCATTCGACAGGGTAATATCCAGTGCGAAGGATTAAGTTGTACATCAAGGCGAGAAATGACAACATTGCTAGTGAAGCTTTCTTTATCAAAACATATGTGATGGAATCAAACCCTGGCGCAGTGTTTCTTTTGTTGCGGACTGCGTTTGTTATATCATCTGTGGTAATTAAAGTAGTAAGAGGCATGATAGCATGATGAGAACTGGGTTGCAGTTGTCTATTTTCAGGATGTACCTTCCTTGTTATTTGAGATTCTAATCTGCTATTAGGAGCAAGCGGAAGCGGAGGAGTAAATGTGTCTTGGAGAATCTGTGCAAATTCATTTGCCTTTTCGTAATCATTTGTAAGAGCTTGTTGTTGTGAGAGAAGAGGATACGTAGTACTTGTATGTTTTCCTGTAAGCATATGAAATCGTTTCCAGAATTTGCTAGGATGGCTTTCAGCATCAAGGTGATTGCAAGTGTCGATCCACTGACGTTGTTTGTGTGCCTTTATGTAGTTATGGACAGTTCTTATCCATTGACGGTGAACTCGCAGACATTCAGGATTCCTTGTTTGTTCGTATTCCCGATAGGCACGACGTGATGCAGTTACTAGATGAAGGTATTTAGGTGGTAGTTTAGGTTTAAAACTGTTCGCAGTTATCTGTGGTATATGTGTACTTGCTGCTTGTTTGACTTCTGACGTGATGTTTTCTACAGCCTTATCTAATTCGTTAGAGTTCGTTGGAGGGGTGAGATTTTGAAAGACAGTGGAGAGATCTTCTCGATAACCTTCCCAATTTGCTCTGTTATAATCGTAGATCCGCTTTGGAGGAACCTGTTTGTGTTGAGTATAGTGGTGCACTTGTAGAGTTATTTTAATTGGTGCATGATCACTTCCTATCGGTGCAAGGACTTCTATGTTAATTTTGTCAGCTAAGGAAGGTGATACAAAAACTACATCGGGGGTTGTGTTACTCTCTGGACGAGTTGCAGATGGTAAATCTTGAAATATACCTGTAGTATTATTATCGATGGTAGTGTGGAAAGCTGTTCGTTCTGCATTTGTTCGACTATGTATATTAATATCAGCTAGTATGAAGTAGTGACGGTATGTAGAAGCGATATAAAGAAAGAAGTCCGTAGGTAGAGGGCTAGTGGGTCGTATATATACAGTAGCCAATGTCACATTTATACTTTTGAGATAAAGTGTGGCAATAGAATATTCTTGGTATGGAAATTGAGGTGGTAATATATTTGTTCTATAGGGAAATTTTGGTTTGATCCCTAGGGCTACTCCACCACATAATCGTTGCGCCGTTGTAGGACCAGGTGTATGTAGCAAGGAATACCTGGGTATGTAAAGGGGTGTGGCGTTGGGGATACGGGTTTCATTCAGTGCAAAGAAATGAATGTCTTCTTCCAGGAGAAGTTCCTGGAATATAGCTTTATGTTTCGGTAGAGAACGGATGTTCATAAATAGGAAATTATATTGTATATAGCCCGCCATAATTATATAAATAACAGTTAGGTTTCTAAACTTCAGTTTCCAGTGGTACAATTTCAAAATGTACATGTGGACCAGAATATGTAGCGAACAGGTGGACACGAAAAAGAGTCTTAGCTGTCTGTACTATCTGTTGTAATATATGTTGGCGTAGAAATGGGTGGATATTTTGTAGGGTTAATGTTTGAAATCTAAGTAGATCTTCGACAGTCACTGGTTGTTTCAGAGAGTTCTGTGGTGGAGTTGTAGAGTCCATAGTTCTTAATGGTACAGTTAGGTCAGGGCGTGAGGCTTCGGGGTTTGGGCGTGCAGCACAACGGTAACTATATGAGGGATGAGCCTGTTTGCACGTGTTACATTTGGGTGGTGCATTCAGATTTGTGCACTCTTTAGTCGTGTGTTGGCCAGAACAATAGCCACAGATAGGAGTTTCGGGGCAATTTGCCGTAGTGTGGACGTTGTATTTCTGGCAGCGTTCACATCGTAACGGGAGAGGTGCCCTTGAATGCGATGGTTCAACCCTATGTCGTTGGCGATATATATAAACCCCTTCATGAAGTAAGCGATCGATTGTGCTGGAACAATCTGTTATTACTCGCATCAGGTAAGTTGGTCCGTTGTTGTTTTGGATTCGAACGCATTTTATAACTTCATGCCCTTCCAAACGTAGTTCTTCTAGTACTTCTTGGTCAGCGAGTTCTGGATCTACGCCTTTAATAACGACTGACATATGAGGTGGTTTGTTTGGGGGTGGTGATTGTTTGGCAGTTTTGGGTGTCAGTTGGGATAGAGCAGCCTGTGGTCCAAAAATTTCGAACGAAACTTTGTTTCTCAAAGTGGATAGAAATTGCGGATCTCTGGATTTGATAATGATGCCATTTCTGGTGAATATAATTTGTTCTACTTGTGCTCGGGGGAGGTATTTTTGTAACTGTTGAAAGAGCAACTTAGGAGTTCTGTACTTGGGGTCGTAATTTTGTAGTAGGAAGTTGTAGACAGTGGAATTTTCTTCAGTTCGGCCATCAATTTGTGTGGTATCTCTGGGATTTAACTTTGGATTGCGTGTTTGTTCTTGATATTTTTGTTTCGTTTGTAGTTGAAGAGGAGATCGAGAGCGATCCCTGGGTGTTTTTGAATCGGCTGAAGTGCTTCTTGAGTTGCCTCGGTTTTGTTTTTGGATTATCCTGTCTCGAGAGTTTGCACCCCCAACTTGTTAGGGGAGCCCGTTATGCATGGTGAGCGAAGGGAGGCAACCTAGTAATCCTTTTCGAAGACGAAACAATTAGGAGACAGAGTTATTTCAGGTGTTGCAAAATAAGCAAAGTACAAGGTGCTGCAAACGTGGATTGTAGCACAGTTCGCTTCTAGTTAAGCAGAGTACAAAGTGCTGCAAACGTGGATTGTAGCACAGTTCGCTTCTAGTTAAGCAGAGTACAAAGTGCTGCAAACGTGGATTGTAGCACAGTTCGCTTCTAGTTAAGCAGAGTGCAAAGTGCTGCAAACTTTGCACGTGATGGAGAGAGTCAGAGTCAAAGTCTCGGAACAGACACTTACCAAACAAGATTTTAGAACCAAACAGCCAATGAGAAACGAGGACAGAAACCAGGGCCAACGAAAGAAAGAAAGGATTGGTATCTCTAGCTACTGTGACCAGAGCTCCAACGGTGAACGTTTGGGGCTACAACCTAGTTGCGGCCACCTGAAAAGTGTCGTTCGAACTAGATATCCCTTCGCAGCAAGGCGTTCAACAAAGTACCTCGGGAACACCAAACCACTGTGTAGACTGCAATTACCTCCAGTCGTCCGTTCCAAACGTACTGAAATTACAGACACAGCGAATGTTCCAAGGGGGTTTTCTCTCGACGCACTGACGTGTTTTTGCAGTCGACGCACGCAGTGACGTGACGTGACTTTTTTTCCCCCCTCCGTTCATCCGTTTAGAGGGTTATGTCCCTCTCTTCGGTACGTGCTGATACTTTTAAATATATAATAATAATAATAGATAGGCGAAGTGCACTTTTTCTATTTTTGGGATTATGAAATGAACACTAACCTAGTCTTGAAATGACCTTGGATTTTCATTGCTATATTATATAACACCCTACTTTCATTCTTATGTTAGTAAATAAATACCCTTTCTTGTAGTTTGATTATTAGTTGCAATATGAAGGGTATAAATGTGGTCGTAATTGTGGTGGATGATGAATGGTGTATAGTTCATAATCAGGATGTCTGGGCCCGATGGTCAGAGTATACAGAGTTAAAAGATGTTGTAATGGAGTATACAATCTGTACGGGTAGCAGTCGTGTATTGCATCTTCACGGATTGTATGAACCAACGGTGGGTGTTCTTTGTTCATCCTGTTATTTATATATTCTTTTCGCAATGCCTCTAGGTGAAGTGTTATATGTGGAAAACTTATTCGTGTGTATAAGAGTCGAGTTGGACTTGGTAGTTTGATTCTGTATGCCAGTCGACATGCATGTCTCTCTATGATTTGTAGCCGTTCATAGAACGAGTCCTCTGCTGAGAGCCATGCTGTGTGTCCATACGTAAGTACGGGCCGAAGAAAGGCCAGATAGGTATTTAGGAGGATGTTTGCTCGAAGTCCCCAATTCGTGCCGACAAGTCTCTTCATCAGGTGTAGTCTGTTTTTGGCTTTCTTTTTTATGTTCTGCAGGTGTGGTGTCCATGTTAGTTTTGTGTCAAATATGACACAAAGATATTTGACGCTGTTGGTAGGAATTATGCGTGTGCCACGGATCTTAAGATCTAACAGACTTGGATTTCTTTGTATCCGTGAGCGACATCCGGTAGGAAGAAATATTATGGCTTGAGTTTTTGCGCTATTGATGGTGAGTCTCCAAGTGTCGCACCATCGTTGAAATACATTAATAGCTGGTTGCATAATGCGATTTATTGCTTGAATTGTAGAACCACAAGCCAGTAGAGCTGTATCATCAGCGTATTGGTATGTTGACACCTGAGAGAATGTTGGCATATCTGCGACATAAAGTAAGTAGAGCAATGGAGATAATACCGATCCTTGCGGTACTCCGGCGTTCAAGAAGATAGGGTGAGACAGATTGTTATTTATTGTTACATATGCCATTCGGTTGGTAAGAAAGTTGAAAATTAATCGAATGTAACAGAAAGGAAGGCGAAACTTATGCAGTTTATATATGAGGCCGGTGTGCCACACTTTATCGAATGCCTTTTCAAGATCGAATAGTATTAAACAAGAGGGTTTAGATGTATTGTACTGGTTGTAGATTCGATTTGAGAGTCTTAGTAGGTTATCCAAGACGCTAAAGTGTGGCCTAAATCCGGCTTGGTGTATCGGGAGAAAATTATTTGACAATAAGTGAGAGTGTAATCGGCGGACTAGAATTTTTTCAAGGATTTTGCTGAGTGTTGATGTTAGTTGTATAGGTCTATAGCATTTTGGATCTGTACGATCTTTATCAGGTTTCGGAAACATGAGTACTTTCGACACTTTCCATTCGACAGGGTAATATCCAGTGCGAAGGATTAAGTTGTACATCAAGGCGAGAAATGACAACATTGCTAGTGAAGCTTTCTTTATCAAAACATATGTGATGGAATCAAACCCTGGCGCAGTGTTTCTTTTGTTGCGGACTGCGTTTGTTATATCATCTGTGGTAATTAAAGTAGTAAGAGGCATGATAGCATGATGAGAACTGGGTTGCAGTTGTCTATTTTCAGGATGTACCTTCCTTGTTATTTGAGATTCTAATCTGCTATTAGGAGCAAGCGGAAGCGGGGGAGTAAATGTGTCTTGGAGAATTTGTGCAAATTCATTTGCCTTTTCATAATCATTTGTAAGAGCTTGTTGTTGTGAGAGAAGAGGATACGTAGTACTTGTATGTTTTCCTGTAAGCATATGAAATCGTTTCCAGAATTTGCTAGGATGGCTTTCAGCATCAAGGTGATTGCAAGTGTCGATCCACTGACGTTGTTTGTGTGCCTTTATGTAGTTATGGACAGTTCTTATCCATTGACGGTGAACTCGCAGACATTCAGGATTCCTTGTTTGTACGTATTCCCGATAGGCACGACGTGATGCAGTTACTAGATGAAGGTATTTAGGTGGTAGTTTAGGTTTAAAACTGTTCACAGTTATCTGTGGTATATGTTTACTTGCTGCTTGTTTGACTTCTGACGTGATGTTTTCTACAGCCTTATCTAATTCGTTAGAGTTCGTTGGAGGGGTGAGATTTTGAAAGACAGTGGAGAGATCTTCTCGATAACCTTCCCAATTTGCTCTGTTATAATCGTAGATCCGCTTTGGAGGAACCTGTTTGTGTTGAGTATAGTGGTGCACTTGTAGAGTTATTTTAATTGGTGCATGATCACTTCCTATCGGTGCAAGGACTTCTATGTTAATTTTGTCAGCTAAGGAAGGTGATACAAAAACTACATCGGGGGTTGTGTTACTCTCTGGACGAGTTGCAGATGGTAAATCTTGAAATATACCTGTAGTATTATTATCGATGGTAGTGTGGAAAGCTGTTCGTTCTGCATTTGTTCGACTATGTATATTAATATCAGCTAGTATGAAGTAGTGACGGTATGTAGAAGCGATATAAAGAAAGAAGTCCGTAGGTAGAGGGCTAGTGGGTCGTATATATACAGTAGCCAATGTCACATTTATACTTTTGAGATAAAGTGTGGCAATAGAATATTCTTGGTATGGAAATTGAGGTGGTAATATATTTGTTCTATAGGGAAATTTTGGTTTGATCCCTAGGGCTACTCCACCACATAATCGTTGCGCCGTTGTAGGACCAGGTGTATGTAGCAAGGAATACCTGGGTATGTAAAGGGGTGTGGCGTTGGGGATACGGGTTTCATTCAGTGCAAAGAAATGAATGTCTTCTTCCAGGAGAAGTTCCTGGAATATAGCTTTATGTTTCGGTAGAGAACGGATGTTCATAAATAGGAAATTATATTGTATATAGCCCGCCATAATTATATAAATAACAGTTAGGTTTCTAAACTTCAGTTTCCAGTGGTACAATTTCAAAATGTACATGTGGACCAGAATATGTAGCGAACAGGTGGACACGAAAAAGAGTCTTAGCTGTCTGTACTATCTGTTGTAATATATGTTGGCGTAGAAATGGGTGGATATTTTGTAGGGTTAATGTTTGAAATCTAAGTAGATCTTCGACAGTCACTGGTTGTTTCAGAGAGTTCTGTGGTGGAGTTGTAGAGTCCATAGTTCTTAATGGTACAGTTAGGTCAGGGCGTGAGGCTTCGGGGTTTGGGCGTGCAGCACAACGGTAACTATATGAGGGATGAGCCTGTTTGCACGTGTTACATTTGGGTGGTGCATTCAGATTTGTGCACTCTTTAGTCGTGTGTTGGCCAGAACAATAGCCACAGATAGGAGTTTCGGGACAATTTGCCGTAGTGTGGACGTTGTATTTCTGGCAGCGTTCACATCGTAACGGGAGAGGTGCCCTTGAATGCGATGGTTCAACCCTATGTCGTTGGCGATATATATAAACCCCTTCATGAAGTAAGCGATCGATTGTGCTGGAACAATCTGTTATTACTCGCATCAGGTAAGTTGGTCCGTTGTTGTTTTGGATTCGAACGCATTTTATAACTTCATGCCCTTCCAAACGTAGTTCTTCTAGTACTTCTTGGTCAGCGAGTTCTGGATCTACGCCTTTAATAACGACTGACATATGAGATGGTTTGTTTGGGGGTGGTGATTGTTTGGCAGTTTTGGGTGTCAGTTGGGATAGAGCAGCCTGTGGTCCAAAAATTTCGAACGAAACTTTGTTTCTCAAAGTGGATAGAAATTGCGGATCTCTGGATTTGATAATGATGCCATTTCTGGTGAATATAATTTGTTCTACTTGTGCTCGGGGGAGGTATTTTTGTAACTGTTGAAAGAGCAACTTAGGAGTTCTGTACTTGGGGTCGTAATTTTGTAGTAGGAAGTTGTAGACAGTGGAATTTTCTTCAGTTCGGCCATCAATTTGTGTGGTATCTCTGGGATTTAACTTTGGATTGCGTGTTTGTTCTTGATATTTTTGTTTCGTTTGTAGTTGAAGAGGAGATCGAGAGCGATCCCTGGGTGTTTTTGAATCGGCTGAAGTGCTTCTTGAGTTGCCTCGGTTTTGTTTTTGGATTATCCTGTCTCGAGAGTTTGCACCCCCAACTTGTTAGGGGAGCCCGTTATGCATGGTGAGCGAAGGGAGGCAACCTAGTAATCCTTTTCGAAGACGAAACAATTAGGAGACAGAGTTATTTCAGGTGTTGCAAAATAAGCAAAGTACAAGGTGCTGCAAACGTGGATTGTAGCACAGTTCGCTTCTAGTTAAGCAGAGTACAAAGTGCTGCAAACGTGGATTGTAGCACAGTTCGCTTCTAGTTAAGCAGAGTACAAAGTGCTGCAAACGTGGATTGTAGCACAGTTCGCTTCTAGTTAAGCAGAGTGCAAAGTGCTGCAAACTTTGCACGTGATGGAGAGAGTCAGAGTCAAAGTCTCGGAACAGACACTTACCAAACAAGATTTTAGAACCAAACAGCCAATGAGAAACGAGGACAGAAACCAGGGCCAACGAAAGAAAGAAAGGATTGGTATCTCTAGCTACTGTGACCAGAGCTCCAACGGTGAACGTTTGGGGCTACAACCTAGTTGCGGCCACCTGAAAAGTGTCGTTCGAACTAGATATCCCTTCGCAGCAAGGCGTTCAACAAAGTACCTCGGGAACACCAAACCACTGTGTAGACTGCAATTACCTCCAGTCGTCCGTTCCAAACGTACTGAAATTACAGTCACAGCGAATGTTCCAAGGGGGTTTTCTCTCGACGCACTGACGTGTTTTTGCAGTCGACGCACGCAGTGACGTGACGTGACTTTTTTTCCCCCCTCTGTTCATCCGTTTAGAGGGTTATGTCCCTCTCTTCGGTACGTGGTGATACTTTTAAATATATAATAATAATAATAGATAGGCGAAGTGCACTTTTTCTATTTTTGGGATTATGAAATGAACACTAACCTAGTCTTGAAATGACCTTGGATTTTCATTGCTATATTATATAACATCCTACTTTCATTCTTATGTTAGTAAATAAATACCCTTTCTTGTAGTTTGATTATTAGTTGCAATATGAAGGGTATAAATGTGGTCGTAATTGTGGTGGATGATGAATGGTGTATAGTTCATAATCAGGATGTCTGGGCCCGATGGTCAGAGTATACAGAGTTAAAAGATGTTGTAATGGAGTATACAATCTGTACGGGTAGCAGTCGTGTATTGCATCTTCACGGATTGTATGAACCAACGGTGGGTGTTCTTTGTTCATCCTGTTATTTATATATTCTTTTCGCAATGCCTCTAGGTGAAGTGTTATATGTGGAAAACTTATTCGTGTGTATAAGAGTCGAGTTGGACTTGGTAGTTTGATTCTGTATGCCAGTCGACATGCATGTCTCTCTATGATTTGTAGCCGTTCATAGAACGAGTCCTCTGCTGAGAGCCATGCTGTGTGTCCATACGTAAGTACGGGCCGAAGAAAGGCCAGATAGGTATTTAGGAGGATGTTTGCTCGAAGTCCCCAATTCGTGCCGACAAGTCTCTTCATCAGGTGTAGTCTGTTTTTGGCTTTCTTTTTGATGTTCTGCAGGTGTGGTGTCCATGTTAGTTTTGTGTCAAATATGACACAAAGATATTTGACGCTGTTGGTAGGAATTATGCGTGTGCCACGGATCTTAAGATCTAACAGACTTGGATTTCTTTGTATCCGTGAGCGACATCCGGTAGGAAGAAATATTATGGCTTGAGTTTTTGCGCTATTGATGGTGAGTCTCCAAGTGTCGCACCATCGTTGAAATACATTAATAGCTGGTTGCATAATGCGATTTATTGCTTGAATTGTAGAACCACAAGCCAGTAGAGCTGTATCATCAGCGTATTGGTATGTTGACACCTGAGAGAATGTTGGCATATCTGCGACATAAAGTAAGTAGAGCAATGGAGATAATACCGATCCTTGCGGTACTCCGGCGTTCAAGAAGATAGGGTGAGACAGATTGTTATTTATTGTTACATATGCCATTCGGTTGGTAAGAAAGTTGAAAATTAATCGAATGTAACAGAAAGGAAGGCGAAACTTATGCAGTTTATATATGAGGCCGGTGTGCCACACTTTATCGAATGCCTTTTCAAGATCGAATAGTATTAAACAAGAGGGTTTAGATGTATTGTACTGGTTGTAGATTCGATTTGAGAGTCTTAGTAGGTTATCCAAGACGCTAAAGTGTGGCCTAAATCCGGCTTGGTGTATCGGGAGAAAATTATTTAACAATAAGTGAGAGTGTAATCGGCGGACTAGAATTTTTTCAAGGATTTTGCTGAGTGTTGATGTTAGTTGTATAGGTCTATAGCATTTTGGATCTGTACGATCTTTATCAGGTTTCGGAAACATGAGTACTTTCGACACTTTCCATTCGACAGGGTAATATCCAGTGCGAAGGATTAAGTTGTACATCAAGGCGAGAAATGACAACATTGCTAGTGAAGCTTTCTTTATCAAAACATATGTGATGGAATCAAACCCTGGCGCAGTGTTTCTTTTGTTGCGGACTGCGTTTGTTATATCATCTGTGGTAATTAAAGTAGTAAGAGGCATGATAGCATGATGAGAACTGGGTTGCAGTTGTCTATTTTCAGGATGTACCTTCCTTGTTATTTGAGATTCTAATCTGCTATTAGGAGCAAGCGGAAGCGGGGGAGTAAATGTGTCTTGGAGAATTTGTGCAAATTCATTTGCCTTTTCATAATCATTTGTAAGAGCTTGTTGTTGTGAGAGAAGAGGATACGTAGTACTTGTATGTTTTCCTGTAAGCATATGAAATCGTTTCCAGAATTTGCTAGGATGGCTTTCAGCATCAAGGTGATTGCAAGTGTCGATCCACTGACGTTGTTTGTGTGCCTTTATGTAGTTATGGACAGTTCTTATCCATTGACGGTGAACTCGCAGACATTCAGGATTCCTTGTTTGTACGTATTCCCGATAGGCACGACGTGATGCAGTTACTAGATGAAGGTATTTAGGTGGTAGTTTAGGTTTAAAACTGTTCACAGTTATCTGTGGTATATGTTTACTTGCTGCTTGTTTGACTTCTGACGTGATGTTTTCTACAGCCTTATCTAATTCGTTAGAGTTCGTTGGAGGGGTGAGATTTTGAAAGACAGTGGAGAGATCTTCTCGATAACCTTCCCAATTTGCTCTGTTATAATCGTAGATCCGCTTTGGAGGAACCTGTTTGTGTTGAGTATAGTGGTGCACTTGTAGAGTTATTTTAATTGGTGCATGATCACTTCCTATCGGTGCAAGGACTTCTATGTTAATTTTGTCAGCTAAGGAAGGTGATACAAAAACTACATCGGGGGTTGTGTTACTCTCTGGACGAGTTGCAGATGGTAAATCTTGAAATATACCTGTAGTATTATTATCGATGGTAGTGTGGAAAGCTGTTCGTTCTGCATTTGTTCGACTATGTATATTAATATCAGCTAGTATGAAGTAGTGACGGTATGTAGAAGCGATATAAAGAAAGAAGTCCGTAGGTAGAGGGCTAGTGGGTCGTATATATACAGTAGCCAATGTCACATTTATACTTTTGAGATAAAGTGTGGCAATAGAATATTCTTGGTATGGAAATTGAGGTGGTAATATATTTGTTCTATAGGGAAATTTTGGTTTGATCCCTAGGGCTACTCCACCACATAATCGTTGCGCCGTTGTAGGACCAGGTGTATGTAGCAAGGAATACCTGGGTATGTAAAGGGGTGTGGCGTTGGGGATACGGGTTTCATTCAGTGCAAAGAAATGAATGTCTTCTTCCAGGAGAAGTTCCTGGAATATAGCTTTATGTTTCGGTAGAGAACGGATGTTCATAAATAGGAAATTATATTGTATATAGCCCGCCATAATTATATAAATAACAGTTAGGTTTCTAAACTTCAGTTTCCAGTGGTACAATTTCAAAATGTACATGTGGACCAGAATATGTAGCGAACAGGTGGACACGAAAAAGAGTCTTAGCTGTCTGTACTATCTGTTGTAATATATGTTGGCGTAGAAATGGGTGGATATTTTGTAGGGTTAATGTTTGAAATCTAAGTAGATCTTCGACAGTCACTGGTTGTTTCAGAGAGTTCTGTGGTGGAGTTGTAGAGTCCATAGTTCTTAATGGTACAGTTAGGTCAGGGCGTGAGGCTTCGGGGTTTGGGCGTGCAGCACAACGGTAACTATATGAGGGATGAGCCTGTTTGCACGTGTTACATTTGGGTGGTGCATTCAGATTTGTGCACTCTTTAGTCGTGTGTTGGCCAGAACAATAGCCACAGATAGGAGTTTCGGGGCAATTTGCCGTAGTGTGGACGTTGTATTTCTGGCAGCGTTCACATCGTAACGGGAGAGGTGCCCTTGAATGCGATGGTTCAACCCTATGTCGTTGGCGATATATATAAACCCCTTCATGAAGTAAGCGATCGATTGTGCTGGAACAATCTGTTATTACTCGCATCAGGTAAGTTGGTCCGTTGTTGTTTTGGATTCGAACGCATTTTATAACTTCATGCCCTTCCAAACGTAGTTCTTCTAGTACTTCTTGGTCAGCGAGTTCTGGATCTACGCCTTTAATAACGACTGACATATGAGGTGGTTTGTTTGGGGGTGGTGATTATTTGGCAGTTTTGGGTGTCAGTTGGGATAGAGCAGCCTGTGGTCCAAAAATTTCGAACGAAACTTTGTTTCTCAAAGTGGATAGAAATTGCGGATCTCTGGATTTGATAATGATGCCATTTCTGGTGAATATAATTTGTTCTACTTGTGCTCGGGGGAGGTATTTTTGTAACTGTTGAAAGAGCAACTTAGGAGTTCTGTACTTGGGGTCGTAATTTTGTAGTAGGAAGTTGTAGACAGTGGAATTTTCTTCAGTTCGGCCATCAATTTGTGTGGTATCTCTGGGATTTAACTTTGGATTGCGTGTTTGTTCTTGATATTTTTGTTTCGTTTGTAGTTGAAGAGGAGATCGAGAGCGATCCCTGGGTGTTTTTGAATCGGCTGAAGTGCTTCTTGAGTTGCCTCGGTTTTGTTTTTGGATTATCCTGTCTCGAGAGTTTGCACCCCCAACTTGTTAGGGGAGCCCGTTATGCATGGTGAGCGAAGGGAGGCAACCTAGTAATCCTTTTCGAAGACGAAACAATTAGGAGACAGAGTTATTTCAGGTGTTGCAAAATAAGCAAAGTACAAGGTGCTGCAAACGTGGATTGTAGCACAGTTCGCTTCTAGTTAAGCAGAGTACAAAGTGCTGCAAACGTGGATTGTAGCACAGTTCGCTTCTAGTTAAGCAGAGTACAAAGTGCTGCAAACGTGGATTGTAGCACAGTTCGCTTCTAGTTAAGCAGAGTGCAAAGTGCTGCAAACTTTGCACGTGATGGAGAGAGTCAGAGTCAAAGTCTCGGAACAGACACTTACCAAACAAGATTTTAGAACCAAACAGCCAATGAGAAACGAGGACAGAAACCAGGGCCAACGAAAGAAAGAAAGGATTGGTATCTCTAGCTACTGTGACCAGAGCTCCAACGGTGAACGTTTGGGGCTACAACCTAGTTGCGGCCACCTGAAAAGTGTCGTTCGAACTAGATATCCCTTCGCAGCAAGGCGTTCAACAAAGTACCTCGGGAACACCAAACCACTGTGTAGACTGCAATTACCTCCAGTCGTCCGTTCCAAACGTACTGAAATTACAGTCACAGCGAATGTTCCAAGGGGGTTTTCTCTCGACGCACTGACGTGTTTTTGCAGTCGACGCACGCAGTGACGTGACGTGACTTTTTTTCCCCCCTCTGTTCATCCGTTTAGAGGGTTATGTCCCTCTCTTCGGTACGTGGTGATACTTTTAAATATATAATAATAATAATAGATAGGCGAAGTGCACTTTTTCTATTTTTGGGATTATGAAATGAACACTAACCTAGTCTTGAAATGACCTTGGATTTTCATTGCTATATTATATAACATCCTACTTTCATTCTTATGTTAGTAAATAAATACCCTTTCTTGTAGTTTGATTATTAGTTGCAATATGAAGGGTATAAATGTGGTCGTAATTGTGGTGGATGATGAATGGTGTATAGTTCATAATCAGGATGTCTGGGCCCGATGGTCAGAGTATACAGAGTTAAAAGATGTTGTAATGGAGTATACAATCTGTACGGGTAGCAGTCGTGTATTGCATCTTCACGGATTGTATGAACCAACGGTGGGTGTTCTTTGTTCATCCTGTTATTTATATATTCTTTTCGCAATGCCTCTAGGTGAAGTGTTATATGTGGAAAACTTATTCGTGTGTATAAGAGTCGAGTTGGACTTGGTAGTTTGATTCTGTATGCCAGTCGACATGCATGTCTCTCTATGATTTGTAGCCGTTCATAGAACGAGTCCTCTGCTGAGAGCCATGCTGTGTGTCCATACGTAAGTACGGGCCGAAGAAAGGCCAGATAGGTATTTAGGAGGATGTTTGCTCGAAGTCCCCAATTCGTGCCGACAAGTCTCTTCATCAGGTGTAGTATGTTTTTGGCTTTCTTTTTGATGTTCTGCAGGTGTGGTGTCCATGTTAGTTTTGTGTCAAATATGACACAAAGATATTTGACGCTGTTGGTAGGAATTATGCGTGTGCCACGGATCTTAAGATCTAACAGACTTGGATTTCTTTGTATCCGTGAGCGACATCCGGTAGGAAGAAATATTATGGCTTGAGTTTTTGCGCTATTGATGGTGAGTCTCCAAGTGTCGCACCATCGTTGAAATACATTAATAGCTGGTTGCATAATGCGATTTATTGCTTGAATTGTAGAACCACAAGCCAGTAGAGCTGTATCATCAGCGTATTGGTATGTTGACACCTGAGAGAATGTTGGCATATCTGCGACATAAAGTAAGTAGAGCAATGGAGATAATACCGATCCTTGCGGTACTCCGGCGTTCAAGAAGATAGGGTGAGACAGATTGTTATTTATTGTTACATATGCCATTCGGTTGGTAAGAAAGTTGAAAATTAATCGAATGTAACAGAAAGGAAGGCGAAACTTATGCAGTTTATATATGAGGCCGGTGTGCCACACTTTATCGAATGCCTTTTCAAGATCGAATAGTATTAAACAAGAGGGTTTAGATGTATTGTACTGGTTGTAGATTCGATTTGAGAGTCTTAGTAGGTTATCCAAGACGCTAAAGTGTGGCCTAAATCCGGCTTGGTGTATCGGGAGAAAATTATTTGACAATAAGTGAGAGTGTAATCGGCGGACTAGAATTTTTTCAAGGATTTTGCTGAGTGTTGATGTTAGTTGTATAGGTCTATAGCATTTTGGATCTGTACGATCTTTATCAGGTTTCGGAAACATGAGTACTTTCGACACTTTCCATTCGACAGGGTAATATCCAGTGCGAAGGATTAAGTTGTACATCAAGGCGAGAAATGACAACATTGCTAGTGAAGCTTTCTTTATCAAAACATATGTGATGGAATCAAACCCTGGCGCAGTGTTTCTTTTGTTGCGGACTGCGTTTGTTATATCATCTGTGGTAATTAAAGTAGTAAGAGGCATGATAGCATGATGAGAACTGGGTTGCAGTTGTCTATTTTCAGGATGTACCTTCCTTGTTATTTGAGATTCTAATCTGCTATTAGGAGCAAGCGGAAGCGGGGGAGTAAATGTGTCTTGGAGAATTTGTGCAAATTCATTTGCCTTTTCATAATCATTTGTAAGAGCTTGTTGTTGTGAGAGAAGAGGATACGTAGTACTTGTATGTTTTCCTGTAAGCATATGAAATCGTTTCCAGAATTTGCTAGGATGGCTTTCAGCATCAAGGTGATTGCAAGTGTCGATCCACTGACGTTGTTTGTGTGCCTTTATGTAGTTATGGACAGTTCTTATCCATTGACGGTGAACTCGCAGACATCCAGGATTCCTTGTTTGTACGTATTCCCGATAGGCACGATGTGATGCAGTTACTAGATGAAGGTATTTAGGTGGTAGTTTAGGTTTAAAACTGTTCATAGTTATCTGTGGTATATGTGTACTTGCTGCTTGTTTGACTTCTGACGTGATGTTTTCTACAGCCTTATCTAATTCGTTAGAGTTCGTTGGAGGGGTGAGATTTTGAAAGACAGTGGAGAGATCTTCTCGATAACCTTCCCAATTTGCTCTGTTATAATCGTAGATCCGCTTTGGAGGAACCTGTTTGTGTTGAGTATAGTGGTGCACTTGTAGAGTTATTTTAATTGGTGCATGATCACTTCCTATCGGTGCTAGGACTTCTATGTTAATTTTGTCAGCTAAGGAAGTTGATACAAAAACTACATCGGGGGTTGTGTTACTCTCTGGACGAGTTGCAGATGGTAAATCTTGAAATATACCTGTAGTATTGTTATCGATGTTAGTGTGGAAAGCTGTTCGTTCTGCATTTGTTCGACTATGTATATTTATATCAGCTAGTATGAAGTAGTGACGGTATGTAGAAGCGATATAAAGAAAGAAGTCCGTAGGTAGAGGGCTAGTGGGTCGTATATATACAGTAGCCAATGTCACATTTATACTTTTGAGATAAAGTGTGGCAATAGAATATTCTTGGTATGGAAATTGAGGTGGTAATATATTTGTTCTATAGGGAAATTTTGGTTTGATCCCTAGGGCTACTCCACCACATAATCGTTGCGCCGTTGTAGGACCAGGTGTATGTAGCAAGGAATACCTGGGTATGTAAAGGGGTGTGGTTTTGGGGATACGGGTTTCATTCAGTGCAAAGAAATGGAAGTCTTCTTCCAGCAGAAGTTCCTGGAATAGAGCTTTATGTTTCGGTAGAGAACGGATGTTCATAAATAGGAAATTATATTGTATATAGCCCGCCATAATTATATAAATAACAGTTAGGTTTCTAAACTTCAGTTTCCAGTGGTACAATTTCAAAATGTACATGTGGACCAGAATATGTAGCGAACAGGTGGACACGAAAAAGAGTCTTAGCTGTCTGTACTATCTGTTGTAATATATGTTGGCGTAGAAATGGGTGGATATTTTGTAGGGTTAATGTTTGAAATCTAAGTAGATCTTCGACAGTCACTGGTTGTTTCAGAGAGTTCTGTGGTGGAGTTGTAGAGTCCATAGTTCTTAATGGTACAGTTAGGTCAGGGCGTGAGGCTTCGGGGTTTGGGCGTGCAGCACAACGGTAACTATATGAGGGATGAGCCTGTTTGCACGTGTTACATTTGGGTGGTGCATTCAGATTTGTGCACTCTTTAGTCGTGTGTTGGCCAGAACAATAGCCACAGATAGGAGTTTCGGGACAATTTGCCGTAGTGTGGACGTTGTATTTCTGGCAGCGTTCACATCGTAACGGGAGAGGTGCCCTTGAATGCGATGGTTCAACCCTATGTCGTTGGCGATATATATAAACCCCTTCATGAAGTAAGCGATCGATTGTGCTGGAACAATCTGTTATTACTCGCATCAGGTAAGTTGGTCCGTTGTTGTTTTGGATTCGAACGCATTTTATAACTTCATGCCCTTCCAAACGTAGTTCTTCTAGTACTTCTTGGTCAGCGAGTTCTGGATCTACGCCTTTAATAACGACTGACATATGAGGTGGTTTGTTTGGGGGTGGTGATTGTTTGGCAGTTTTGGGTGTCAGTTGGGATAGAGCAGCCTGTGGTCCAAAAATTTCGAACGAAACTTTGTTTCTCAAAGTGGATAGAAATTGCGGATCTCTGGATTTGATAATGATGCCATTTCTGGTGAATATAATTTGTTCTACTTGTGCTCGGGGGAGGTATTTTTGTAACTGTTGAAGGAGCAACTTAGGAGTTCTGTACTTGGAGTCGTAATTTTGTAGTAGGAAGTTGTAGACAGTGGAATTTTCTTCAGTTCGGCCATCAATTTGTGTGGTATCTCTGGGATTTAACTTTGGATTGCGTGTTTGTTCTTGATATTTTTGTTTCGTTTGTAGTTGAAGAGGAGATCGAGAGCGATCCCTGGATGTTTTTGAATCGGCTGAAGTGCTTCTTGAGTTGCCTCGGTCTTGTTTTTGGATTATCCTGTCCCGAGAGTTTGCACCCCCAACTTGTTGGGGGAGCCCGTTATGCATGGTGAGCGAAGGGAGGCAACCTAGTAATCCTTTTCGAAGACGAAACAATTAGGAGACAGAGTTATTTCAGGTGTTGCAAAATAAGCAAAGTACAAGGTGCTGCAAACGTGGATTGCAGCACAGTTCGCTTCTAGTTAAGCAGAGTACAAAGTGCTGCAAACGTGGATTGTAGCACAGTTCGCTTCTAGTTAAGCAGAGTACAAAGTGCTGCAAACTTTGAACGTGATGGAGAGAGTCAGAGTCAAAGTCTCGGAACAGACATTTACCAAACAAGATTATAGAACCAAACAGCCAATGAGAAACGAGGACAGAAACCAGAGCCAACGAAAGAAACAAAGGATTGGTATCTCTAGCTACTGTGACCAGAGCTCCAACGGGGACTGTTTTTGCAGTACTTAAGTCCTGATTATATAGCCTGGAATAAAAATATTTATCATGGGAGTTTCACTTGTATGTAACACATTTCATTTTCTGATATTCCTTACAACTTCTATATTCACACATCTTTCGAAGGATAATAAAACACATTTTTTCACTAATTACAATCGAAAGTATCCTTATTTGTGTTACTAAAAGTTATGTTTGTTTTGCATTTGAGTCGCACTGCCATCTAGTGTGTGCTGTAGGAAATATAAGGTTTGGTGATCAGTGCACACAGATTAAACAAAACACTCCGATCTGAAGCTTGTGGCGCTCATGGTGGTGATTATCCAAACTAAAGCGTATTCAGTGGAATGTTTTTTGCAACGTTGATGCAACGTTATCACAACGTTGTTCCCCTACATACAAGATTCATCATAAATACAACGTTCTGGCAACGTTATCACAACGTTGTTCCCCTACATACAACATTCATCATAAATACAACATTCATACAACGTTGTGGCAACGTTAGTGTGTTGACTGGGAAATCTGGCAGACATAATATCACCGAGCATTGGCTCCAAAGTGATAAATGCAAACATATAAACTTGCCAGGGTACAATCTAGTAAATAGCTACTCGAGAGAAAAATACAAACGTGGTGGTACATGTATATTTACCAAGTCAAACATAAAGGTAGATCAATTACAAATTAATATTAAAAAGGTAGAAAAAAATTTTGAATTCTCAACAGCAATGATAAAAGAATTGAAACTAATCGTAATATGTATATATAGAACACCAGATGGTGATCTTGAAGTATTTCTAAACAATCTCAATTCCCTGCTAAAACACATATTTTCTTTCAAATCCAACATAGTGGTCTGTGGTGACTTAAACGTTGATTTTTTAAAAGACTCCACCCAGAAAACAAGACTAAAACATCTAATATGTAGCTATGGCTTGACACCTCATGTTGACTTTCCTACAAGAACTACCAAAACCACACAGTCCATGATAGACCAAATTATGTCAAATTATAACCTAAATAAAACAGCATGTAAAATAATTGACATTTACTTCTCAGACCATGATGCTCAGCTACTCACAATAGACACAAGCTGCAATAAAAATACAAAATATACCAACACTGCAGAAATGCGTGATTATAACACAAAAAAAGTACTATGTTTTAAAAATAAATAATCAAACGAGAAATGGACAGAAATCCATGAAGCCAACAGCACAAATGAAAAATATAACAACTTTGTTAATATTATTAAATATCTATATAAAGAAACCTTTCCTGAAAAACATAGAAAACTTAAAAATAAAGAAAACAAAAGCTGGATTACAAATGGAATTACTATCTCAATCAAAAAAATGAAATCACTTCACACAGAAAGCAAAACCAATAACACTCCCACCTTCTGGAACAACTATGCAACATACAAAAAAAATTACAGAACAGTTCTAAAAGTTGCAAAAAACAGCAGTATGACAAAGAGATAAGCAACACAACAAATAAAACAAAAACAATGTGGAATATAATAAAGAAAGAAACCAACTCCGCACCAAAGAACCACCAAAACATAAGCCTAAAGCTAAGACAAAATAACATTCACAACCCCCAAAAAATCTCAAATGTTTTTAATTATCACTTCATAGAAAGTGTTAGAAACTAATACCCACAAAACCTCACCCTTCAAAACAAATCATCATCACTGACAATCAACCGGAATCCAAAAACATTTTTTATAGAACCAACAGATGATTCAGAAATTATTCAAATTATCTGGAAACTAAAAAAACAAAGAGACAGCAGGACTTGATGAAATAATAGACCACATTATAAAAGTATGCCATTTGTAAATAGTAAACCCCTTGTACATATTATAAACCATTCCTGTTCAAGTGGAATTTTTCCAGAAGAACTAAAAACAGCCAAAATAATACCAATCTATAAAAATGATGAAAAAAATGATGTAAAAAACTACAGGCCAATTGCACTACTGTCAGTGTTCTCAGTAGTATCGGAACGCGCTAGTGGATGTTGCTATTTAATATTCGCAATTCATTTGCACGGGTGTTAATTAATTTGCACGTACTTAGAACTAATTCGCATGTACTTAGAATTCATTTGCAAGTACTTAGAGTACTTTACATTTATGTATTTGCTTAATTATAACTTTTATGAATATATAATTATTTATTTTATGAAAAATATGTATATAGAAGGTAATTAGAGGTACTAAACGCTATGCATATGGTTTTATATTCATTACTGCAAAGTATGTAATGTATCAATCGATAATATTAATGTTTATAATATTGAAAATAAGTTTTCTATGGTTTATGAACCGCTATGAACGGTGGTAATGGTACAAAAGAAGACGGTCCCGGTACTCGAACCCGCGATATGTAATATTATTAATTAGTACTATGCAATAATTTCATTAAGTTATGAAACACGATGATCTCAGACGCTAGACAGAATACTGTCTCAGAATCTGAACTCCGCGCAGGTAGAGGAGAAAGGAATTTGGGGAGTGTGCGTTCAAGGTCAAATGACGTCAGAACGTCAGAACAAAGGAAGAACCCGATTGACCAATCAGAACCGGTTTTTTCAAGGTTAACCAGTACGCAAGAACAGGGGAAAGCTATGCAATACTGTAGGGCAGGGGAGGGATTCAATCAGACAACAAAGGATGTCTGGAAATGCGCAGCAAGGGTCAAATCTCTGAAGCTATGCGTCGCTTGTAGAACCGGTTTCCGCCGCCAATTAATATTCCGCTCAGGTTTGCCTTCAAGGCACAGGACGCTTTAGCGCAGGGTTTTTTTATCTGTACTATGAAGAAGGGAGAGCTATTAGGGACGGGGCCTACAGTTTTCACCATTTGCTTTTATCACGGGGTAACGAACCTAGGACCCTTTGATTATTGATTTAGGTAGTAAATGTATGTTACTGTGTGCTATTTAACTTAATTTTGAGTTTATTTTTTACCAAACTTTGACTTTATGTCAAACATTTTCACAGCTTATCCTTATTTTTACAAAAATAACACTATTTGTACTATTCAGGCAACATTTTTTATTAAATTTTGGACTCGCAAAGATATTTTTACAACTTTTAACTTATTATTTTACAATTTTTTTGTTAATTTTTTACCAAAATAACACTATTTGTACTAATCAGGCAACATATTTTATTAAATTTTGGACTCACAAAGACATTTTTTCAACTTTTAACTTATTATTTTACAACTTTATGTTAATTTTTACCAAAATAACACTATTTGTACTATTCAGGCAACATTTTTTATTAAATTTTGTATTTACAAAGAGATTTTTTCAACTTTTAATTTATTATTTACAATTTTATGCCTATTTTTTTACTCAAATAACACAATTCTATCTGTTCAGGAAAGACTTTTAGTTACATTTTCGACACACAAAGTGTGTGTTCTCAACTTCTATCTGTTTATTTCACAAGTTTAGGCTTATTATTACCAACATAACACAATTCAATCTGTTCAGGAAAGACTTTTAGTTATATTTTCGACACACAGAGTGTGTGATCTCAATTTCTATCTGTTTATTTCACAAGTTTAGGCTTATTATTACCAAAATAATACAATTCAATCTGTTCAGGAAAGACTTTTAGTCGCATTTTCGACACACAGAGTGTGTGATCTCAACTTCTATCTGTTTATTTCACAAGTTTAGGCTTATTATTACCAAAATAATACAATTCAATCTGTTCAGGAAAGACTTTTAGTCGCATTTTCGACACACAAAGTGTGTGTTCTCAACTTCTATCTGTTTATTTCACAAGTTTAGGCTTATTATTACTCAAATAACACAATTCTATCTGTTCAGGAAAGATTTTTAGTTACATTTTCGACACACAAAGTGTGTGTTCTCAACTTTTATTTGTTTATTTTACAAGTTTAGCCTAATATTTACTCAAATGACACTATTTATATTATTCAGGCACCATTTTTATTACATTTTGGACTCTCAAAGACACACACACACACACACACACAGAGAGAGAGAGAGAGAGAGAGAGAGAGAGAGAGATATTTTTTCCAAGTTTACAGGATTATTCTCTAGCTTACTCAAATAACACAATTTAGATGTGTTTTGAATTATATTTTGGATGCAAAAGTATGTTTTGACAAGTTCTACCCTTTTATTTTACAAGTTTAGGCTTATTATTACTCAAATAACACAATTTAATCCAGTCAGGAAGGATTTGTTATTATATTTTGGATGCACAAAGAGATGTTTTCAACTTTTTTACTGATTTTTTGCAGGGTATGTATTAATTTGTATTTATTTTGTTTCGTATCATATATACATTTACAAATTTTTAATTTAGAGTTTAGTATTTATTTAATTTTTTTTCAAAAACACTAAAGAAAAAGTACTTTTAGCTAAAATGTAAGCCACAGAATATATTATTATTATTATTATTATTATTATTAGGGTTTACTGATTTCCACTATGCTATTTTTGGTTCTGTATTTCTATATGTATTTATTTAGGTCAGGTTACGCCTGCTACGTAGGAAAGTTTGTTTATTTTAGAGTTTGCTGAGTATTTTGTTACTTTTATACTAGGTAAAGTTTTCTAAATATATCAGGAAGGGCTCCATCCATATACTTTTGTTTTTGCTGTTTGGAGATGATGCGATCAGCATCACTCTCCATCTGCTTTTTATTTTATGTACCCAATATTATTTTGAGGCTTAGTGAATTCTAGAGCCTATTTATGCAGGAGAGAGGGCTTGAAAATTTTCATTTCAGATAACCCACAACTATTTGTCAGAGTATTTTAAAGGATATTTTATATTTATTATGTGCTACTAGAATATCAAAGCTTGCTTAATTTTTATGTCTGTAACGCTGTTATTGTATTTCTAGCTAAGGTTTACTGGATAAAGCACACGAAATGTTTATCATTTCGACTATTTACTTTTATACGAGGCCAAATTTTTAGTGTAACGAAAATTATTGTGTGTCTATAAAGACTGAAATCCCTTTACCGATGGGTCCATAACTGGACTCTTACCAATATTGTTTCTTTTTTTAAAAAATATATATAACCATTTATCAATATATTCTCAATTCACAGGACAAGACGAAGTTCACAGACGACTGACAATATGGACCATAGGTCCACTTGCTAAACTTTTTTTCTATGCTAGAAGAATAATTTAGCCTTATAGCCTTTTTCAAGGTATTTTTGAAGTATTACTGGTTTTTTGGGTGCATCAACATTTGGGTTATTTCTATTTTCTTTATTATACGAGGCCACAATCACTATCTGAACACTGAAATTATCTGATTGAAACTAAAACCTTAGGCTGTAACTAGGGATTTAGTATGTATATCGACAATTTATAGGACAACACGAACCTTACAAAGGATTGTAGGTGATGTAGGCCCACACGCCAGAGCTTTGTTAACCTGCAAGAAGCATTTACAGCTAATGCTACGAGGAAATGAGGTTGATTTTTTACTGTTTCACAAGAATGCTATTTTTTATACACCCAATATTTGCTTTTCAAGTAACTACATGTACCAGAAGCACTTACAGGGCAACTCTAACTAGATTACGACTTATTCTATATCAGGTGCTAAATTTATAAAGAACTATGATTGTGTATATTTCTGAGGAAGTACGCAAAAGCAGATTACCCGATTAAAGTATCTGAAAAACATATTTTTCTATGCAAGTATATTTTTATTGACTGGATTATTTAACAGATCAAACAGGAAGACTGCAAAATTCATTAAATGTAGTTCTATAGTATAGGTGGTTTCAGAGATATAAAAATAACAAATATAAGATTTCGCTTTTTTTTGCTTCTGAGGCTAATCGCGACGCTAAGGGTAAATGGCCAGGAAATGTAAGGGAGGAGAAACAATCCCAAAAGTTATGGGCTGCATGTAAGTTAATACCACAGAGATATTACAGTAGGTGTAGGTTCTTCCACCAGAACATTTCTATCATAATAATACTGGTTATGCTGTACTGTTAGCTAAAGATGCTGATATTTGAGAAACTTAAAAGCTTATTTGCAAAATTTTAGATAAATAATAATCTGTTAGACTGTAAACATATTTTATATCCATTCTGCAAAAGATCCGATGACAAAGTTTAAAAATTGTTATCGCCCAGACAGGGACTCGAACCCTGGACAGATAGGTTAAAAGCCTAACGCTATACCAACTAAGCTATCTGGGCACAAGGTATTCTTTTTTTGAAAAGTTAGTTATGTTAAGAAATATATTGAAACACTTGAGAACACTTTTGGTCTGGTTCGACAGACAAGGAGACAACATTTCTAAATTTTTACAGACTGGGTGTATTTTTCCACTATAGAGGCCTTCACTACATGTAATTCGAAACGCTAAAGTTCAGCTAGCTTCCAAAATTGAGGTAAAGATTGCGTTTGGCGAGATTAACAAGTTACAATTATATCCAGTTACGGACAAATAAAGCTAAAACTCTTAGATTTACTGTACTAGCCAAGTTTTAGTAATATTTTCTTCACTTTAGTACAAATACCAAAGAAATAGGTATATTTTATTTATAATTTGACAAAATGTACTAGTATTTAATTTACAAAGTTAGGTAAAAAGCAGTATTTTTAAAAAATATTGTTACTGCCTTCAAATTTTATGTTATTTAGCCACTAACAACTGATTTACACTGTTTGGCATCCTTTAAATAGGAAAAGAAGGAATTATTTGTTTATTATTTTTACTTTATATTTATATTTATTTAAGAAAACAATTCTACAGTTTAACTTAATTTTAACAAATTGTTACTAATTTATATATCAAAGTTATGTTATTTAGAGTGTATCAAGGCGTATAAAGTTAATATTTGTACTTATCAGTTCAACTAACAATTATATTTTACACACAAAAGATGATGTTTACAGTTAAATTACTTGAATCAGAGAATAATATTTTACAGTAATTGATTCATTCAGCACTAGTCAGTACTTTTATGCTTCAGAAAGTTTTCTTAATTTTCTATTACGCATGCTATTTTGGGCTATTTTTAAAATGTATTTCTAAGGCAAACTGGTTTAATTTTCTGCTTATAATGCAAAGTTGACATAGTTTTCGCACAATGCATTGTACATTTGTTATATTCTCTACTTACAATTCAAATATTATGCTTATTCAATGTATAACTAACTAACTCTCTAGCCTTCTTAAACCCGAAGGTTCATGGCTGCAGCAACACATGCCTTTCATCTGTCCTCTACCTGCGCGGAGTTCAGATTCTGAGACAGTATTCTGTCTAGCGTCTGAGATCATCGTGTTTCATAACTTAATGAAATTATTGCATAGTACTAATTAATAATATTACATATCGCGGGTTCGAGTACCGGGACCGTCTTCATAAACCATAGAAAACTTATTTTCAATATTATAAACATTAATATTATCGATTGATACATTACATACTTTGCAGTAATGAATATAAAACCATATGCATAGCGTTTAGTACCTCTAATTACCTTCTATATACATATTTTTCATAAAATAAATAATTATATATTCATAAAAGTTATAATGAAGCAAATACATAAATGTAAAGTACTCTAAGTACTTGCAAATGAATTCTAAGTACATGCGAATTAGTTCTAAGTACGTGCAAATTAATTAACACCCGTGCAAATGAATTGCGAATATTAAATAGCAACATCCACTAGCGCGTTCCGATACTACTGTTCTCTAAAATAATTGAGCATGCAGTTGAGAAACGACTAAGGAATTTTTGTAACACCAACCCAACATGGTTTTCTAAGAGACGAAAGTACAACTACAGCACTTCATGAATTCACAGAAAATGTACTTCTCCACATGGAAAGGAAACTACTAAACATAGGCTTACCATATTTTTTTGGGTCCAACCCAGGACATATTCGAGATCCACCCGTTACTGCTGAATTTATTTTTTTACAAAAATAAATTGAAATTACTTAAAAGCCTTAACATTTTATTGGAATATTAAACTATAAATTGTACAAGAAAAAATATTAACATTATTTTCTAAAATGAATCAATTAATTTTCAAATCTTTAATTGAATAATACATTTTCTGATATTTAGGAAACCTCTCTGTTCTAGGTATTCTGTTAGTTGACTCAGTTGTACTTTTCACTAAACATGACTTTTTTCAGAAATGGCTTGTTTGTTTTAATAACATCATAAAATTCACAACATGGAAGTTCTGAATTAATTTTGACATTCAGCAGATCTTTAACAGTGGATACTAGAAGTCCACCTGTTTCTGCAGACCAAATATTCCCCACAATTGAAAATACTCTCTCAACTGGAGCAGATGTTCCTTGTATCAAAAACGTGTAGACGAGTTATTTCACATGCTTGCAAGACCACCAAGACGCTCACAGAAGTACGGAAATGGAACTGCTCGGAAGTCAATATCTAGAAGAAAGAAAAGGTATAATCGATCCTTATAATCGATTGATCCTTGCGGGTCATAAATTCTGGTCGTGAATATGCAATACCGGTAGTTATTTTCACGTTCAGATTCTCAAAATCCCGGACATTTTGCAATCCCGGACAGCACTAAAAACCAGGACTGTCCGGGCTAATCCTGGACGTATGGGATGGCTACCTAAACTAAACAATTTTCTGTGACTTAAGTAAAGCTTTTGATACCATAGACCAAAAAACTAGAAAGATATTGGATTAGAGGAATTCCTCTAAGTTGGTTTAAATCTTACATGACAAATAGAAAGCAAATTGTAGAAATATCACATGAAGATAACTATGGCAACATTACCAAGCACATTTCGAATACCAATACAAATAATCTTGGTGTGCCCCAAGGAAGTGTACTAGGTTCCCCGTTGTTTCTGCTATATATAAATGATCTCCCATCTGCTGTGCCTGCATCCACTACACTACTCTAAGCAGATGACACCTCTTTAAGTACTGTAGATTGTAAAGTGAACTCTCTTCAGCAAAATTCAAATAACACTTTAAAGAAATTAAGTGGATGGTGCAAGGAAAACAGACTAATACTAAATCCAACAAAAACTAGCAACATGGCCTTCCACACGACACAACAGGAAAACAAAGATTGCTCAACACTCGAAATAGACTCTAAAATCATACAAAAAAACACAACAAAAAAATTTCTAGGCATACATTTTGATGAAAACATGTCTTTTGGTCATCATATTTAAAATCTATGTAAATATCTATCCACTTTACATTATGGAATTCGGAAAATGAGAAGTATCTCTAACTTAAAAATAGTAAAAAAATCTCTATTTTTCAAGCATAGAATCTAGACTAAGGTATGGCATATTGATATGGGGGAATTCAACAAAACTGTCGAAGGTTTTCATTCTACAAAAAAGAATCATCAGAACTATGGTCCAAGAGCCTCCACAAACATCTTGTAAAAATCTGTTCACCAAACTTTCAATACTCACAGTACCATCCCTATATATATATTGTAAAGCACAACATCAAAAACCTCAATAAAAATAGTAATATACATAATCATAACACAAGAACAAAGGCAAATATATACATAGACAACCACAGACTGAACCTATACAAAAAGAGTGCCAGAAACACAGGAATACTATGATACAATAAACGTCCATGTGAAATAAAGGAGGAAAGAAATCTTAAGCTATTCAAAAATATAAAAAAAACTAATCTAGTGGATGTAATATACATTTGTAACTCAATTATGCTGATCTACATCCCAAATATGTTATCAAGGGCATGTAATATATATTTGTAACCATAACTGCTATATGCCATGTATGTAATCAAACTGATATGTAATAATATATACTTGTAACTTTAATAATACTGCATCCCAAATAAGTAATAAAGTGGATGTATTTGTACTGAAATCATACTAATGTTACATGTAACAAATGACGTGCTCTATACTGCTGCAGATAGAAATATCTACAATGTAGTCAACAGAACAAGAATAAAATACAATTACAATAACAATTACAATTACTGTACATGCATGGAAGAATATTTTACCTTTTTCAATTGTAAACAAACACCAAGCACTCACCATAGACGGTGTAACTCGACATGCCTTTCGTGTTATATGTATTATACTTTGTAATGATCCATGAAATGCTTTGGTGTAAAACTGTACTATCTGTTATATGATTTTTCGAAGCATTTATGCTAGCAAAAATGTTAATGGAAATGCTTTCGTCTAAAGCTGGCTTAAAGGTGGATGAGCAATTTGAAGAATGTTGTAGGAGAATTACTGCTGTGTGCTTTTATTAAAAAAAAGGAAAAGTATGAACTAGAGATTGGCTCAAAAAAAATATATGGTAACCAACGTGTACAGAACAAGCTTTTTAACTCGGGTTTGCATTATTCATACATGAGATTCGCAGGATTCATTCACAAAAATAAAAAAGTCAAACATTTATTAATACACTTGTAATAATAAGGATTTTCATTTTCAGCTAATCATATTTGTCACGTACACATCTCATCGCTTTGCATAAATACCTAAATATTAATGAACTGAACATAAATGCACTACATTTTACACTCTTTACTTTTTCTTATAGAGAAACGAACTATAAACAGCCAGCATTGGGAAACCACAGACAAAAGAACGCTCCTTTGCAAACTCACAGATTATCTTCACATGGCCAAACTTTGCTCTGATTGGCTGTTCCACAGAATCTAGTCGAGGAAAGCTAGTAGCAATTAGAAGATGTTCTATTCCTCAAAACCAGTCAAGCAGTCAGCCAGGCGGCCATGATTTCTACCTAGAAAGTCAGTTCAATGCCAACTAGGACATTCCTACTAGCAATCCAGTTCCGTGTGATAGGATAGGGTCTTTACTCTCAATACAGCTGCACAGGCTGATTGTCGACAGTAAAAGTAAGTAAAGTAAATGCGACAAAAAAATATATTATAGTCTTCACTTCACAGCCAAGAAACAGCCATTATTCGGATGGTCAAGTTGGTAGTTTTCATACGGAATCCTCTTGGTACATTGATACATTCTCTGAACCTATGGTGATGATCCGGCCACTGCACCAAGATATGAAACAGTGGAGTCCACCTCCTGAGCATTTCTAAGTGCATAATGTGCAGAACCAGTTTTTCATTTGGGGGAGTGGAAGTTGTTGCATATCTTTGTGTACCATATTTTCTCCATGGAGAGCATAGAGTATGCAATATATTTTCATAGTCAGTATGGAATCTGACTGGTACGCGGGAGATCCACATTCGATTCCTGGGGTGAGTGATCTAAGTTCAAAATATTTCCGGTCTTGTACCCACATAATGCGGTTCTGGAGCTCACTCAGCCTTAAATAAATGGAAACTTGGGGGCAAACATGGGGGGGGGGGTAAAGGCGGCACTAAGCATGGTACTGATTACATCACCTCCAAAATGGCCGAGATCGAGAATGTATGAATCCTTTACTCTCCACATCCTCTAAAATGTGCCTTCATGGTATGGTACTATATGCATGGGGAACTCAGAACTAAATTTGAAGCATGAAAGAGCATATAACACAGGCTGCATTAATAACCCTATATATACACATATGTATAATATGTATACATACATATACATAAATATACACACACACAAGACTGCATGAGTTGCTTCAGTGACAGGGCGCTGGGTTCCTGACTCGCGATATTGGCACGGAAGTTACCGGGTTCAAATCCTGAACTGGGTAAGAGTATTTGTGTTTGTTCCTTGATCAAATTTCATATGATCATCAAGTCTTATCACCGCAATTAGCCCAAGTAGGCAGAAATGCAACGTAAAATGTGATATGTGAAAGCACATAATACATGCACATATATATGTATTTTGGATTTCCTGTTTAAGATGAAGAAATTTGTCACAAATGGGTATTGGCTTTCAGGCGGAAGGACAAAATAAACCTCAGAAATAAATGGTAAGTGTTTATCTCTCTCTCTTTATATATATAAAGAGAGAGAGATAATACCCATTTGCAAGCCAATACCCATTTGCGACAAATTTCTTCTTCGTTCCTTTCTTCCTTTTGTAATGATTGTAAATGGCACAGTTAGGCATATTTTCTTTAGCAATGCACTTAGATTGTTCTCACTAAAAGTGAAACGAAGACAACAAAAAAGGAAGAAACACTCAGTTCAAAGTTCAATGGTCTACAGAAAAGAACAAAACCTTAAACTCCACTTGTCACTCTCTGAAAAGCACCCCGTCTCCTGGCTGTGGCTGCTATGTTGACGTCAGAGCTCTGACGTATGGCTGAGAGTCATGCGCGTGCATCCACCTGTTTGTCATTCCACCATGCATTGCCCCCACTCTCAGCCGTGATCAATAAAGTATGGGGCCCTAACTCTACACCCCCTTTACGCCTCTATGGTGTGGTGCAAAGCACAGTTTCTTTAGTTGTTAGGTTATGCGGGCCAGGTTTTACGTCTCTTAGCATTACAATAATTTCGCTACATGCTATCAGCATCTTGTCATGCTGGTGCTGGTCTCCAGCATGACACCCCTTCAGCCTCCTCTCTGTGGTAGTCTCTGTGGAGTGGCTTGTCAATGGGAAGCAGGGATATTTAGGAAAGGTATATTTTACATCTTCTTTTCACCGATTAAATGAGACTTTTCGTAACTGCAAAGAGTGCTAATTGCTTTCAGAAAGATTCAAATTTACTTTCACAATTATTTCCACAATTCTGCAATACTCTCTGTTTCTTCTATGAATAAGAAATGCCTTGCCAATGTCAATCCAGGGATGTTCTCAGTTTCCCTGAACATGCATGTGGTTCATTCCATGCAAAACCACCTAGAGCAGGCTGCTTCATTGTCATGGATTTGCTTCATTTTTTTTTTTTTTTTACTGATAGATACTTGGTCCAATATGACAAGTATGTAATATTAGACTTGTTCGACAAAAATTTTGAAAGTTACAAATTTTTGAACAGTTATTTTGTGTTAGGACTGTTCTCCTCTCCAACAATACCTAAATCATCACAATACTCCAGAATACTCCAATAAAAAAAATAAAAAAATAAAATAGTTTCTGAGATATGCCATGTTTTGCATCACATTGTCCGTTCATTCGCCAACCCAATTTCTGAAAATCTTTAAAAATTTGTAACTTTCAAAATATTTGTTGGACAAGTTTAATATTACATATTTGTCATATTGGACCAAGTATCTATCAGTATAAAAAATTGGAAATTTTCCAAAATTCCGTAACTCTGTGATCTGTTGTAAGAAAATTCATGCATACTCAGGTAGGGTGGCAAATATGATAATTTTTCTTGTATTTTGGCATAGAACAATGCAGGTATATATCTGAGGATGCTGGTATATTGGATAGGTTTACTGCTAAGCTAGTTATCAATGATTTACATTAAGTTTAGTGAAAGAGATGGATAGGTTTAGTATAAAGTTTGTTCGTATTGAACTCATAAGCATGTTGGCTAATCTCTATTTGTAGGTAAAGATCAATCATATTGCACTTGGAAACACCATTGTGATCAGTTGGGCTGGAATTTTTATGTACTTACATGTTGTTTTTTTCCTTTGTATGTAGCAACCATTTTTTTTTCTTTATTTTAGCTTCAAAATCACTACTCATTGTTTGACTACGATATCAAGCTGAATGAATTATTCAGTTGATGACCAAATTTGATGGAACAGCACCCACAGCTAGTGGTATGAGTCAAGGACACATCTCCAAAGAAAATAATTTGCAGCAGGTGAGTTTTTTAATAATTAACACAACATTCATGGAGCCCATATTGTATGAAAACATGTGGTAAGTTCAATAATACAGTCAGCACTTGGAAAAAATGTGAATAGTCTATATTAGGGCTGAAGCGGTACCGGTGTTCTTATTGATTAACACTGAATGCAGCAACAATTACAAGTTGTTTTGAATATTTATGTCAGTGGCGTAGCATGGGCTTTCGGGTGGGAATGCCAAGTCCGAAGGAAAGGTCGGCCCTTTTTTGGTTAATAATTTACTTATGGAATTAGACGCCACAGGTATTGTTTATTTGCCTGAAGTCAGTTGGGTTTGCAATAAAGCATCATCATCCATGCAATTTTTAACTAGAAAATTAGATGCCTCACTATGCAACAAATGTTTTGAACTCTGGCGTTTTATACCTTTTGGCATGACGCAAATCATTATAAAACCTACCTGAATCAAAAGCCTCTGGACAACAGTAGACGTCATTGTTGTGAATGATCCAACTAATGATTGATTTGGTTTATTTTACTTCGCTTCTCTGTCACTTTTGGTTAATCGCGAATATGAATATGAGCGATGATCATATTGATGAAGGGACACTCACAAAGAACACCCGTGCTCACCCCGGGATTTGAATCAGGGGCCTCTGTCGTCTTGGCGCACTGTGAAAAACACTCTGACATGGAGGTGGATCCAACTATCGTACACTCTACTAACGTAACAGTGCCAATTAGTAATTCAGACCACACTGTTTATTACGTCTTGAGAATGTTGATAAACATTTTAAAATAATTTTGTCCAGAGACCATTCGATGTTAAGAGTTTTCAAATGAATGCTAAACATTTCCATTTACACAATATTAAGCAGTTACATAATAACCAAAAAATAATAACCCGCAAAACTATATTTTTTTTATTAAGTGGTAGAGCAGCCACAGGCTGAACTTCTACCACGAGGACTTCAGCAACTTATTTGACAAAACTGTGTTGATCTTTTAGTTTTTAATGCACATCGCTGTTCGTGTGATAAATTATACAATGCAGTGGTCATTAAGAAGTGCTATATTTCAGTTTGGTAAAGTTACGTCAGTCAATATTGCGTACTGTAGCAACACATAGCATGAGTGGCACGAGCACGACGAACCGGGTAGGAATTCTACAGCTGTTGTCCGCTTCAGAAGGCAGGAAGGGTCACGTGAACCAATCATGTAGCCCTCTGCTCCACATGCTGTCGTAAGAGAGAGCATTTGGGCACGTGCTTTACAGATCCAAGCTTTCCCTCCAGAAAGGCAGCAAGGAATATAGGGTCCTGTACGCCGAACCTGCTCGGCGTCCCGCCAGGAAAGGCATTGAAAAAAAATGCTAGAACGAGTGTTGTTAGTGGAGCGTTGCAAGCGGATCGTGAGAAATAGCTATTATAATGCCATGAAGGTCAGACATTTATGAAATTAGTCAATATTTACTTTATATTTACAGCATTTACGCATTTTTGAAATTTTAAATCTGGGAACGCCGGGCGTACGGGCGTACTATAACGCTATGCCACTGATTTATGTATGTTAATATTAGTGCTGAGCCGATATCAATGCCAATGTATTAGTGAAAGCCAATGTAAGTGGTATCAGTATTGGAAAGTATTATTTGAATTTTATTTACTGATGCCAGATGTGCAACCCAAACTTTGAAAAATTAAAAACCGTAAGAGATATTTACACCTGATTTTCTGCTTTATAAGGCCTCATTCATTGAGATATTTTTTGATTCTTAACATTTCCAGTTCACTCCATAAAGAAAATTAGATAAATTAATAACTGTTGGAAGGCAGGGTTAAATTTTTTTCAGAAATGCACTTTTGAGCGAGAAAAATATGTAAGAAATTATCGAAGGGTCATAATTAGACATTTTCATTTACAACCAATATTGATCATGTGCGTCATTTGATGGATTTATGACTGAAGATTTTATGGGTTGAATAAAAAATAGTGCCATTTTTTGGCATCTCCGTAGCTGGCAACACTAGCAGGTCAAAATTTTGTCAACAGACTTGTGCTTAAATATTGGCCATAAGATTGCATGAAAAATCAAAATTATAATTTTGCACCCAAATTTGACTTTTAAGTGTAAATTTCTATGTACCTGGCAACCCTGCTATCCCAACTCAGCTGGCAAGAGCTTGTTACAAAATGGTAAGGTGAGTCATAAATGTGGCTACTACATGCCCCGATTTTGTCAAGGCTTTGTGTTCCTTTTAGTCCTCATGTCAACATTTTTATTATTATTACAATAATTTTGATTTTGATTTTTGATTTTGAATTTAAAATTTTGGGAGCGTCAGCACTAAGGCTATTTTGCTCCCGTCACATTATACGGGGGCCAGCCCCTTATCATTACAAATAACAACTCTAGCATTGCATAAGTAAAAATGTTAAAATGTTCTGACTTCTGTTAAAAGCTGAGGCCGTAAACGGGCACTCAGCACACACAAGGACAAAAAACAGGACAACACACACAAAATTATACTGGCCATAGTGCCAGTCGCCAGAGCCTCGTTAGTCTTTAGTCCAGGGTGCACTACGTGGAAGTGAGGTTGACTTTTGGGCGCCTACGTGGAAGGTCACCCCTTACACCCCTATTACAATAATAAAACAGGGTGTCTACCTGTCAAGAAATTATGTTTGTGGTTAAGAATTTTTGCTATTTTTTACAGTACACTGCAGTATAGTGAATTTACATTAGGGCTGAGCCGATACCGATGTATCAGTATCGGCCAATGCCAGGGGTATTGGTAAGTATCGGTTCAATTTTTTTTCGCTGATACCAAAGGTTGATTGATTGATTTGCTTTGTTTTTTGTGCCACTTTCGGCTAATTTGCGAAGATGGGGATGAGTGATAATATGATGAAATTGATGAATCATACACCCACAATCATCCATGCCCAGGCTGGGATTCAAACCCAGGACCACTGGCATCGTAGCACGATGTGTTAACCACTCTGCCATGGTGGCCGGCGATGATACCAAGGATAAAGAGTGGCTAGAGCAGCCAAGAGAAACGAATTCCATGTACATTTCCAAAAATAATGCACCCTCCTGAGAAGCAGATGACAGGATCAAAGGCAGAACTAAAGTGAAAGCGCTGCACGCAAACGTGATATTGAAGGCATGTAACTGCCTGGTGATCAACGCTATGTGGAAATAATAGAAACCTTTCATTGTCAATTGTTGCTCGCAAACTCGTGGGTTAACGTGACGTTTTCAAAACCAGCTTATTATAATGCTAGGCTCATACCCTTCTGTGTGACTGCTGCCCAATACCGACATTGCAGTGACTTGTTTTTACTGCAAATGGCAGAGAATAATGGACAGCTGGACATGTACAGAGCTGCCAACTGAGCATTAAACATATAACTATATTTGTGTATATTTTTACGTATTTTCCCTCCCTTCCCAGGTTAATACGAACTACAAGAATGTTATTTACATTTGTATTTATTTTGCATTAATTGTGAAAGCTGTACGCTATATGCACTACATACATTTTTTTACAGTGTCTGGCAGGGACACTTATAATATTACATCGATTTTTTTTCTGAGTATCTACAATACTTTAACAATGTTTGCAACATTTCAGAAACTTCTTCTTTTTGCATCCTCTGGGGGTAGAAAGAAGTTCACATAAAATGACACAAGACATTTCAAATGCTATAATGTTATATGAAAATAATTTGGATTATTTGATATCATTAATACACATGTGATGTGATGAGTTTTTTGACTCAGTAACTAGCCTTTGTTATTTTACTGGAATTAAACAAATATTGGTATCGGTTGGAATCAGTTAAGGTATCGGAATCAATATCGGTATCGACAAATGATGGTATCGACTCAGGCCTAATTTACATTGTTATATACCTGTACTGATATTTGATAAAATTGAATTTTTGGAAATCTAAAATTGTATTGAGTTGTGGTTAAGATCTGTTACCTTTGTTTCTTAAGAATTATTTCTTGTATGTGTGAAATTTTTTAAAATTATTAAATAAAGTAATGTGGCCATTCCCCATCCAGGATAAAGTCTGAAGCATTATTTTTTACATGCATTAATGATTAATGGAAGTCTAAGTTAAAGTACAGCTTCAGTTTGCATCTTAACTGGTCTTGTGGTAGGGACTTTTCATTGAATAAAAATATATATTTTCTTAATTTCCAACTATACTTAAGTAGGGGGCAATTAAAGAAAAAGGGGGGAAAAAAGGTCAAGAAAAAGTCATGAAATAGTCAAGAATATTGCGATTATCTGAGCTAATTGCCCAGTCAACACACTAACATTGTTACAACGTTGTATGTACAGGTATGTTGTATTTATGATGAATGTTGTATGTAGGGGAACAACGTTGTGATAACGTTGCATCAACGTTACAAAAAATCATTCCACTGAATACGCTTTAGTTTGGATGGTCACCACCATGAGCGCCACAAGCGTCAAATCGGCGTGTTTTGTTTAATCTGAATTTGTGTGTGCACTGACCACCAAACCTTATATTTTCTACAACGTACACTAGATGGCAAAACAAACATAAGTTTTAGTAACACAAATAAGGATAACTTCGATTGTAATTAGTGAAAAAATGTGTTTTATTATCGTTCAAGAGATGTATGAATATTGAAGTTGTAAGGAAGATCAGAAAGTGAAATGTGGTGAATACAAGTGAAACTCCCTTGATAAATATTTTTATCCCAGACTATATAATCAGGAGCTAAGTACTGCAAAAAAAAATATATATATATATATATATATTACCAAGTGTAGTTAGAGATTGGTTAATTCATCAAACTCTCCAGACTAACAATTGCCTATTTTGGTGGAGCAGGAAAAGTTTTTATAATATGTAAAGAGAAACTGTGATGTTACAAACATGAATTTTTCCTGTTATACATATGTATTATATACAAAAATGCCTTGGCAAGATTGCTAATAGCTTACCATACAAAATAACCATATTTTAAATATGCATTGTTGTTATATTCGTAAATTACACAGGCAGCAAGGTAATGTTGCAAAATAGTTGTGGCAACGTTAACCCCTTACATACCTAACATTGCTACATAATGTTCAGTATATGTTGCAGCAACATTGAAATAAACGCCCCTTAAATGTTGACACAACGTTTTCACAACGTTGTATCAACATACATTCAACATTGTAACAACATTAGGTATGTTAGGGGCTAACATTACCACAACATTGTGGTAACATTACCTTGTTGACTCGGTGGGACCAAGACTACCTCGGATACGGAAAATTTTGAAAATACGGAGATAATGTGCTAATAGGTCGTAAATGACGAAACAACACTTAAAACTGTATAGTAATTATTTATTACTAGTACAACATAAATGAGAAGATTACTTTTTCAAGAAGTCTTTCATAGTTTTTTGGACTAACCTCTTTCCTCTCTTCGACGCTGCGATGTAACGCCAATGCTGTAGGGAGAATAGATCAAGCAGTGTAGACTCTTCTTACTGTTCAATGTAGGCTATAGCAAATTTGATCGCCTTCAGTCCCTCAGAATGTGATATTTTCGGGGTGCTCTCATTGGTGTCGTGCTCCTCGTAATTTTCTTCAGGATTAATGACCATATCAACAATAGCATCTTCAGTCAGCTCCATTTGTTGATCTTGGTTACACCACTCGAGGACGTCTTTATTTTCGATTGGCGTTTCCACTGGTAGCTCATTAGCTAGCTGGATGAGTTGAGAGACATTTTCATTGTCCGATCCAGGCAAAGTTTCATTGGATTTCTCCAAGCCATACAGCTTTCTCTATGATCTTATGCATTATGAAGCACGATGTTTTCCAACCACTCCCTCAGTTAACCTGGAGCCTCTGTTAATCGGGACTCGGTAAATCGTGAGTCTACTGTACAATATTTTGTAAACATTGTTAATTTGCTGAAAATATCTCAGAATTGATTTTCTGCAGAAAATACCAACTCTTAACAATGTGTGGGATCATTTGTTGGTGTTTGATTTTGTTGATTGTTGTCAAGTCTGAAAACAGAAATAGTCTTGCAGGGATTGCAAATCCGTCACATTTACAGGAGATTCTCAAAGTGGGTGGCCTCCTCATTTATACATGCTCACACTCTTCTAAGCATGTTGGTTGAAACTCTGTGAAGTATTTCCTCCTTAATGTTCAAAATTGCAGTTTCAATGTTTCTCTTTAATTGTTGTAGGGTGGTTGGATGTGTCCTGTAAACTACTCCTTTGAGGTAACCCCAAAGTTGAAATCCGGTGGTCTTGGGAGCCACAAGTTTTTGGAAATGATCCTTTCATGAACAAACTCTTGCAAAAATGCCATAGTTTTGTTGGAGGTATGACAGGAAGCGCCATTTTGCTGAAATCAACAATCGCGTTCATCCTCTTGAAGCAGGGAAATAAATTAAGTGATGATATCTCAGTATACAACACCATCCACTGTTTGCTCAAACAAAATGGGACCCACAGTACATCGTCGAGATATGGCACACCATACTCCCCAAGTTTATGTGGAAGGTTTAGTACCTCGTGGAATGCATGAGGATTTTCTGTGGAACATATTTTGCTGTTTTGGCTGTTGACATAACCATTCAAATGGAATCAAGTTTCATCAGTGAATGAAATGGAATCAAGAAATCTGATGGCATTTTCTTCAATGAGAGATGAAAACCACCTGCTGTACTTCAAGCATTTTCTTTATCTTGGACAGCATGAACACCATATGGTTTTAGGGTATTTTTCTTCACAGCCCTATGAGCACTGTAAAGTGACAAGTCCACTTGGGATGCAAGTTTCCTCAGGCTTTTGGTTGGAGATTGTTCCAGATGTGTACGCACATTTTCCACTGCAGCATGGGTTAAAACCGATGGTGGCCACTTCATGTTTTGTCACATACACTTCTGGTTTCTCGTAATTGATGGACTATTAGTAATAAAACAGTTGCTTTGTACATACAGAAGAAGCAGGTAATTTATCTTGGAAAAGCTCTTGCACATGAGTGTAAGAATGAGTAGTAAAATACTCTTCAACAATGCACATGTGCTGCTGCAATGAATTCGCCATGTTGAATCAAACAAGCACCGGCAAAGCATGAGCACAGAGAATTCAGGGTAGCCAAGGTCAGCCTAGGATTCTCTCAAGAGTCCAATTTCGGTAAAATTTATGATTTTTCACGTAAATGTATGGCCAATACTTAGGCACATGTTGCATACCTCTGTTGACAAAATTTCGACCTGCTAGTGTTGACAGCCAGGCCAAGGATTTTTTTGAGGGAGGTGCCAGATCAAAAAATATATTAATATATGTATAATATCAAATATGTTAATTTACCAACTGGTTCAAAACATCAAGAAATTAAAATATGTTTGAAATGTTATCATTACATGAAACATTTTATTTAATTGATTGATTGATTTGCTTTATTTTACTTTGCTTTTTGTTCCACTTTTGGCTAATTTGCGAAAATGGGGATGAGTGATGATGTGATGAAATTGATGAATAGACACTCACAAACATCCATGCCCAGGACGGAATTCGAACCTGGACCACATTTTATTTAATTCTTGCTTTCTATTAACAATGATCACTAAGATTTCATACATATACATATTAGGCTTGCATTCTTGTTACATCTCTATTGTGTGTATGTTGCCATTGGTGTAGATCCGTTAATGGCCTCTTGAAAGGAAATATTCTCTTATCAGAGCTTTAGCTAGAGATTTCATCACCAGTATGAGAATAGATGTTGACACCCCCTGCACCAAATTTATAGCTCCTTCATCTAGATGTAGCTGGCATATTTAGATACTAAAGAAATGTTATGTACCAATGTACTCTTTTCCTTTGAATGAAAAGAAAACTTTGGATGCAAGAAATATGGCTAATATGGGGACAGTCTGTTATGCAGCCCACTTCATCTTCAATCAAGAGTTGTGTGGTATTCTTATCAGGGTTGGCATTTTACTTGGGTTTTTTCAAGAAAACCCAATTCAGGTGGGTTTTTCAGTTTTATTCAGATAAAACCCAGGCAAAATTGGGTTTTATTAGGTTTATCAGGTTATGTTTTAAAAAATCTATATTTTAAAAATGAAATACATTTTTTCCCTGGTAGAAATACATCATAACATTCAATTTGTATTGCTTTGTACCTTGTTTCAGTTATCGCTGGAGCAGGCAAACGAAAACAAGTCTGCACAAGTAGTGATGCGAGATTTCTCTCCAATTAAGTTGTGACAGGGAACTGGATTGTGTGGATGGGGTTAATCAACTGTAGTTACCAGCCTTCACAGCAGCATGTACTGACTCACTGCCCATTCCATTTTCTCCCCTTCTCTGACGCTATGCATAGCCTTGCTCCAGAGATAGATGGGACAGGGTATAATTGACTGAATCAAAAACTATTTAACATTTCTGTTCTAAAATATTTGTCTAACAGTTTGATTCTACCCTTCCTGGATGGTGTAATAGTTAATACTGTTGCTTTGTGATCAATTTTCAGGATTGCATTCCCTGATGAGACACATACTCTTCTGCATCCAACAATCAGACTATGGTGTGGGGGTGGGGGTAAAATTATGTTATAACCAGTACTTTTTTTACCGACAGTCAATAACGGTACTCCATACTGGTTCCTTATTGATTTGAATGATTGACTTGGTGTTTTAACTCCACTTTATGCACAGTAGGGTTATCAGGACTGGACCTACAGTTTAAGGGGGGATCCAAACCACTATGTGCCTTCACCAGGTATCAAACCTGGGACCACTTGATTACAAGACATCGATGCTACCATTGGGGAGGCCCATTTTGGACCTTATTGTAAGTGAGGACTAATAACATTTTATTTTAACAAGAGAAATGCCTACAATAGCAGAGGTCTTTGGTTCAAATCCTAGCTTGGACATGAGTATTCTTTGTATGTTCCTTCATGAATTTCTTCATATCATAACTCATTCTCATCTTTGCGATTAGCCAAGTGTGGCAGAAAAGAGTATTAAAATAAAATAAATAAATGAAACAAGATAAATGCATGTGTGTGTGTGTGTATACTTGGATGCATCATCGTTTATGAACATAACACAATTTTGATATTAACAAGAAACACAGTAACATAACAAATCAACTTGAATAGTGCCGGAACCATTCTTTCTGGAAAAAAAAACAATAGCTGTAACATTTTTACAGTGAGACTTTCAATTATATCAATCATGTTTGTTACTTTCTTCCTCCTGCAACGATGCTCAAATTTAAGCATGTTAATAAATATGTTTTTCAAGATGCAGCACATTTTTAGTAAATGCTATTTGTAAATATTCCATTCTGAACTTCAGTTTATGAAACAAATTATTTTGTGAATGCAGTGTTGTGCCTATGTTGGAATGAATTATGTTATAGCTACAAACACATTTCTTACCTATTTATTTAATTTCCTTACAAGCTGCCAGAGACCATAAAATAATCCAAAAATACTATGCAACACAATGTTTTAAATCTGCTTCACTACAGCTTGTTCACAGTTTATCACAGTTGTGTTTTCCCATTATTTTTCTGGATGTTTCAAGCAAGCATAAATACCTCCTCCATATATTAACCATGCCAAATTACAAGTTTGCAAGATGTAATTGTCTGGCTGATTTCATTGTTACATATCCTTCAAAATATCTGGCTGATATGTAAATGGCAGTTCTTATGGTCAAAACATTTGTGACCCCCAATTTGGTCCCCAATTCTCCCTAAACATGCACTATATTTATTGTCAAACTATAGCTTAAATGACACCCTAAAATTCTTAAAATGTTTATTTCATTAATCTCCAAAAATGTAGTTTAGGTTTTGAAAGTGTCATCAGAATTTCGAATCTACTACAGCATATGAAAAATCCATTTTTCATCTACAATCTTGAAATGCTTTGAACAAATGTAAAAATCACTCATAAGGTGTATCTTGGTGTGATTTATTTCAGCTAAAAACCTCTAAATTTGCTGCACTTATCATGGTCTCAAAATTGGTGACTTACTCTAACCCTTCCTATTATTAAAACACACTACATTCCAGAGTTTTTAGTAAAAACTTAAGTGATGCCATAACATAATTTGAGCATAATTTATAGTTCTCCCAAGACATGTTAAACCAGTCTGTCATCTACTATCTTTAAATAGGGTGACCAATTTTTCTCAAATACAATGTGAGACCAATCCTTCAAGATATCTTGCAATTATATAAATTGCAACTCAATCGCTTTGCATTTATGGTGGTTATCATAAATAAAACGTTTGTGATTTTAACAGCACTCCTCTCCTAATCCATGAAATATTATTTTAAAAGTTTTACTGCAAAATTACGGACAAATGAAATATTGTATTCTAGACAGTTTTGAAAGAGAAAAATATAGAGCATAGCATACAGCCTGCAACATTGGGAAAATCAGTTTTTCCTCCACCATCTTGAAACACATTTTCCAGCTGCAGAAATAATTTTACCTAAATGATTCTAAATTTGCAGCAGTTATCATGGCCACTAAATAGATAACTCTGTCCATCCACCCTAAATGCATCATATTTTGATAATTTTATTGTCAAATTATAGTGCAAGTACATAATGCTCTTGTAAGTTTCATGCACAAATCTCAAAACTATATTCTATTCAAAGGTTTGAAAATGTCAAAAATGAACAAAGTGTATAAAACATGTATGTGAATCATAGGAACAACACTGCATTCAGAAAATAATTGTATATAAAAGTATACATGTACACTGTATTTACTTGAGTACCCTACACTCTTTTTTTTAAAAAAACTGAAGTTGTGGAAGACCATAAAGGTGCATGACTTACATGGGTATAGAACTCCTAACCAGACATAAACAACATTATATTGAATAGGCAAGCAACCCATTATGGTGAAAAATGAGAAAAATAATTTGAAGAGTGTTCCACTTTAATTATGCTATAATTAATGACATTTTAATAAAATGTACTCAAATCTCCCTTGTAATACTTAAACATGCAACAATTTATTGTATCAACTGATCATCGCAGTTGAAACTATGATGTGCCACTATGGTTTTCCCCACATAAGGAAGTGACTGATAACCAAAGTGCTACCACATTTTAAAATTATAAGCTTTGTTCAACAAATGCTGCATCAATCAATGCAAATGTTTTATCCAAACATTTCTGATACTTTTTCTTTTTGTTTCTTATATATATATATTATTTTTATTTCTGTCAAAAGTCCATTTCTAGAATGATTTGAGGAAAATAGCCTGAAAAACCCACTGACGTGTATACATTCATTATTTTTAGTATTATAAGCTTTGTTATGCCTTTTTTTACAAGTTTTTCAAAAATTTTTGACAATCATAGAACGTCAGAAGTATTTTAAGCAATAATTTACATTATCGGAAAAAACCTGCATGGGGGAAACTGGGCTGGGCCCACCTGGACCAACCCTGATTCTTATCTGCAAATTCGATTGCAATTTGAAGATTCAAATATACTAATGCTACATAAAAGGTTATATACGAGGGAAAGTCCGAAAATAAGTTTCCCCCCAGTTTTGCCAGGGAAATCGTACAGCAATGGGGGATACCAGGCCGTGTTGAACACAACAGACACCCATACACCAGTGGGTGAAGTACAACCGTGATCCAACAGATGGCATGAGCGTAGTGCATGCAAACGAGAGGAGGTGCCTCTCAGTCATGGCCCGGCAGATATGGAGTATCTCATGCAGTTTGGAGCATCTCATGCATTATCACTGGGAAGGAAATGAGTTTCTCTTTCGGATTGTGAAGGAGGATGAAACGTGGATCCACCATAGCACACCCAAATCGAAGGCTGCATCAATAGAGTGGAAACATTCGTCATCTCCTGTCTGGAAGAAGTTCAAGACAACTCCCTCAGCAGGTAAGGTGCTCCTCACAGTGTTTTGAGACGCCCATGGTGTTTTGTTGCTGGACTTTTTGGAACAAGGAACCATCAATGCTGCAGGTTCCTGTCACTCCCTGTGCAAATTGAAGCAGGCTATTCGGCATAGGCAGCCTGGCCTTCTCACATCTGGCGTGCTGTTGTTGGATGACAATGCGAAACTGCACTCGGAGAGGGCTACGCAACACCATCTTACAACCCTTGGTTGGGAGCACCTTACCCATTCACCGTACAGTCCTGATCTCGTGCCGAGTGACTTCCGTCTGTTTCCTGCTTTGAAGAAGGCTCTAGGAGGAAGGCGCTTTGAAAGCAATGCTGAGGTGACACATTTCATGCAACACTTCTTCCGTATACAGGACACTCATTTTTTCCAAGAGGGTTTTTTGAAGCTTATCAAGCGGTATGACAAATGTCTGAATGTCCGGGGTTCCTATGTGGAAAAATAAAGTAAGTATGCTATTCCCTTTCTCATTTACGTTTTTTGCTTTTCCTTCCCATATCTGTCCACAGTCGCCAGGAGAAACATATTTTCGGACTCTCCCTCGTATTACTAGGTGGAGAGGCAAACATTAAGAGACATTAAGAATATATTCGTTTTCTTTATAAAATTAACATATAAATGCTATTGCATGTTTGTATTTATATATTTATATACTTTGCGGTAGCTGATGGAAAAAGATGAGAAATGGAGAAGAAATAACAGGTCGGTCTAATTTCTGTGATTCAGGGATTGAAGTGAAATATTGTTATTAGAGATTGGGCTCTTTGCCTAAGTTCCTGGGGTGATCACCCCCTGGCCTCCCCAACCCCCTTTGCAACTACAACTCCCTTTCCAACTAGTCCAATTTGATATAATTTAAAAATCTTATCTATGACTATAGTGCTTTAATCCCATGATGATACCAGCTATAAAGAGAGAGAGAGAGATGGGGAGGGAAATGCATGCAACTCTTCCAATTTAAACTGTAGGTCCAGCCTCGATTAGCCTTATAAACTGGACTTAAAATGCAAAATCAATCAATCAATCAAAGCATGCAACTCTCACACAGAGACAGATATTATTCTTTGTTCTTTTGTGTTTTCTCGATATTATTCTTAGTAGAGTATAAACTAATTGCTTATATTTGTTGTTATAACAAAAACTTTACCCCTTGAAAATTTTAGTTGGGGAAATATTAGAACAAGATCATCTGTGGAAGGGGAATCTTTCCGGACTCTAGGATTTCATACCCTGGATGTAACCACCAATGCTGTGTCAGTATTTCAGCTAGACTTACAATTATAGATTTGTAATATCATGGTTCAAAGTAATGGGAAAATTCAACTAAACAATAGACTTCCCTGACCCTACAATCAGCCACATGGTCGTTTACAGATAAAGGCTGCCACATGAAGTAAAGCTTGGTACTAATTATTTACATTCAATTCGCTGAAGTGTTTTAATAATACTGTATTCCTTAAATTAAGAATGCTTTCAAATTTTCTTTAGTGTCTTATACCAGCACCATTGTAGGGTTCAGACTAAATGTCTGGTAGCCTTGCATCAATGGTTACAAAAATAAAATTACTGAATATTGCAGACTGCAGGCTTCTGGAGCTTGTCTCTCTCTAGAAACAACCTGCTCATTTATGAAATGACAAAACCAAAATTCTTGCAAAATCTAAAAAAATTGTCAAAGTTGTTTTTGTAGGTTTTTATAAGTTCATTTTCAAATATTTCATGGCTCGAGGGGGGGCGGCAAGGTCCCTTCCCTCTTGTTACGGTCATATTGCCAGCTACAGAGGTATGTCCCAAAAATGGCACTTTTTCACTCAACCCATAAAATCGCACGTCATAAATCCATCAAAATGTGCACATGACGATTATTGGTCGTAAATGACAGATTGACATGGCATCCATCAGTCATCAGATGTCTAATTATGACCATTTGATAATTTCTTACACATATTTTTGTCACTCAAAAGTGCATATCTGGAAAAATGTTAACCCTCCCTTTTGCCAGTTATTATATCTAATTTTCCTAATGGAGTGAACTGATAATGTTAAGCATTGAATAATATCTCCATGAATGAGGCTTTATAGTGCAGAAAACCCAGTGTAAATATCTCTTACGGTTTTCATTATATAAATTTTCAAAGTTTGGGTTGCACAACTTTTGAAACACACTGTATAAATACATGGACACATATCGCTTCCTTGACTTTTAGAAGGTGACACAAAACAGATATTCCGGGAACAAAAACTGGAGACATACCTTGGCTTTCTGCCAAATAAGTAAATCGCCCTAGAATGAAAGTTTGGATTACTTTGCACTTTTAGTTGGTGAACGTTTAAAATATACAATCCTGAAAGTTGATCATGAAACATGGTTTATCTAGACCATGTCTTCCCGCGTCGATTTTGCTGAAAGATCTCTCGATAGAGCATGTTGTAGCCGGTGAAGTCACTGCAATCTTTGTGGCAGTAGCTACAGAAGGATACATTGGTAGTTGTATTTTCAATTTAGATAAGTGTCTTTTTACAGTAGAGAAATAAATGAAAGCTGTGGAACAAGGAAAATGCATCCAATTAATGTATTTTAATTGATTTGAAACACTTTACAAAAAAATACCCAACCAAAAAAAGCCACGGGAAAATCTAATTTTTTCCCCAAAAGAGCTGTTATTTTTTTCCCAGACCACTAGCAAATTTTTGGCTGGCCCATAGACTATTATGATTTGGAACAGCCACCATCGGAAATAATCAATAGAATTTATCTCGTGTCACTCTGCAAAGAAAGTGAAATTGAAAACATGTAGTATACTATTTCTTAACTAGATGGAAACAAACAGTTAATTACATTTAAAACAATTGCATCCTACTTAAAGTTATTCTTTAAAATAGCTTGTTATTTATTTGTTTATTGTCGTGGGGTGCAGAGGTTTTACGAAAAGCTCCCAGAGTAACACCGTTGCTCTGTACATTGTCAATAAACTACAAAAGCCTACATCCATAGCAAGAAGAGCTGATTTCGTCAGCTTTATTCATTGGAGGTAGATCACATTTCTTGCCTCACGCTGTAATTGAGTTGAATGTGCAATGGATATTTGTTCAAGTTTTATCGGTTTAACTAGTTCAATAGCTCTTTTTTTGTTTTTGTTTGAATTTTCTTAGAATGTAAATACAGTATACAGTTTCTAAATTATGTCCAAATGTTATCTAACTGGTAGCACATACAAATTTGCATACCTGAAAGAAAGAACTAGTCTCCCTCCCCCTCCTTAGATATGAAATTACAAATACGGTATTAGTCTCCCTCCAAAGCAAAAAGCTTAATTCCCACACTGCATAACTCATCCTCAACTCCGCAATTAGCCAAAAGTGGCAGATAAGCAAAGTAAAATAGACCAAATGTATCAATCATTTTGAAAAGCACAATATGATTCTCCTTAACAAATTCTCCTTATTCTCCTTGGCAGGCATGAATATTTCATCATTGTTTGTTATTATTCTGAAGAAATCCAGTGCATCGTGAATGTCTTGTAAACATTTGGGGATAACTTAAGATATGTCTTACCCCTTGCATGATAAATATTGTTCTTGATCCAAGTGTTGCTGTCTGATGTTAGTATGTATGTTTTCACCAACTCTCTGTGTAGAATCTTAATGGGCCATTCACACAGATTATCAGTATCTTTCTCTTCAAAGTCATTTTATTTATTTCTGTTCTAGACACTTTTACTATTATTTTCATGACTGTGTTCTAAAATGCTGTCTGTCACTAGCTTTTCTTAGTTTACCTTCAAGACACATTAGAATTTATCCTTGCAACAAGTCCCATTTAAGACTCGAAATCACAGTGTTTTTCCACGTCCATGGGAGGGTTCGTTTTGCTGCTACCTTTGATACCACATGAAACCACATGAATAATAATCTCACAAATGTCTGTAGTTCGATTTTTGGACAGGCAATGAGTTGTGTTTTAAATCCACTTCAAGCACTGATGGGCTAATAGGGACTGGACCTATAATTTAAAGTTGAATCCGAACTACTATGTGCCTCCAACGGGTGACTATTTCGTAGTGTATGCTTTTCCAAGTATTTCATCCTCATCATCGCATTTGACTTATGGGAGAAGAGAAGCGAAAAATCATCACCAGAATAGGTGAAAAATGTTTTAATTTTGGCACAAATGTGTTGTAACTTTTTGTCAGCACGTCCATCACCGTGTGTTCACAACCTTACGTCTGAGCAACTGTTGTTGATAGGTTATCATGTAACACAAATTGATGTTAAAAAGGTAATTTTCCATACAAGAAGCAGATTTTCCTTCAGGAAAGTGGGAACACTGCTCCTAGAAATTACAGGAATCTACCACTCCAGTGGAGTTACAGCTGCCAACAAAGAGCTGTGAGATTTAGTGTTGTGTTATCAGGATCCTTATCTTTGTTTATTTTTCCAGGCCTTGCTTTCATCGAAAATCTACTCTGTGGAAGGATAGTGTGAAACAGTCTGCAAATTAGTTGGACGGGGGGGGGGGGGGGGGGTTGCTGGGGATTTTCCCCCACAAAGATTTTCATCCCTGGCAGAAGATATAATTTTTAAATCCCTGCTAGGGATATTTATCACCTCAAAAGAAAATGGAATTGAAAGCATATAATATATAATTTCTTGACTATGGAACAAACACCACTGAAAAATAATTCAGGAAAATAGCTTGCATCCTACTTCGCATGTGAAGTTCTGTTTTTAAATAGACCATTCTTTATTCGTTTATATTTTCGTTGGGTGCAGAGATTTACGAAAAAACACCCAGATTTCTGCCTTTGCTGTGCCCATTGTTAACCGATTAATTTCCCAAAAAATTTTTCTCTGATTTTTTTATTTAAAAATGTTGCATGTGGTCACCTGAGCATGAATGTTGTCATGATAGAATGAAAAATATCAGAATTTGCTCATAATAGCTTTTATTGGCTGATCCCCATTTGGGGATCATGAGCAATAGCATGTAAATTAGCATGAGAGTCTGGAAGGGGGGCACAGCTCCCCCCCTGGAAAATAAAAGTCAACTACAAATTATATATTTCACATATATAATTTCATTTCAGCCACAATAATATATGTTAATTATTGCATGAACATGATAAATTCAAATTGAAACAATGTTTTTTGAGGGGACAACTCTATTATCAGGGAAAATGTGCCTTGTTTCCCTCCCTGGAAAAAAATACCTTGCTTGCCCCTCCATGGAAAAAATTCTGCAGATGTCCATGTAAATTACTATCATATTTCAATTTCCATTTACAGAACTAATTCCCCATTTCATATTACATTTAACATAGATGAATACCATAGATACATAACACACATGTGTGTCAAAGATATACAACGTAGATGTATTATTATGTTCTTCTGTTCACAAAAGTGTTTACTTGTTTCACACTTTAAAACAGTCAACATGCTAAACAAAATTTCATTTGTTGCATTCCATGCAAACTGAACATTCTCATTTTTACATTTTACATGAATAAGATAAATGTGTATATATATAAATGTTTATAACAGATAAATTTTATGCAAACACTGAAATGTTTATATGTGCCACACTTTGTAACAATCAACATGCAAATCAACATTGCATTTGTTGCACTCTTTGCGAACATTTTTCTTGCAAACTGCACATTTTCTTTGCTTTCCCTCTTCAGTCTGTATGAAGTGTCCCAATGGAGCCTTTCAAATATTCTGCAGAACACATTTTGCTCCTTTGGAATAGGATGGCCTCCCTGTCAGATAAAGAGGTCAGCTGAAGATATGCTCGAGCAATCATTCGATGGAAAGTGAGCAGTGGAATCTTGCTGTGAACAAATGAATGTGCTTTGACTACAACTACGTCAATTGCATTTGTTATCAAAGAAAAATAGCACTTTTTCCCAGAACTTTTGTCCGATATTTCTGAACAGACCAGTCAAGCACGTCATATGCTTGCTATATTCAGAAATTGCTTTTGGTTTAGGTATGGCCACATATTTCTATTCTGTCTTTGACCATCTTTTCACTTGCGAAGGTGAATGCACTCTCTGATGATTTGACATCACTTTTACTACATTGTTGTCTTTCCATGTGATAGCAAGGACCTCATTGTTAGTATCAAATCTAAAATCATATGTAAAACGAGGTTCTTTCTTCATTGTTTTGTTGTTTTTTTACTAGGCATTTACTCATTCGATTGATACAAACAGTTCCTGTAGCATGAATTCCCATTTGTTTCAGTTGAAACATGTGAGGTTGAAACTTGTGAAGAAGTTATTGAAGTAGATTTCATGGTCAAGGGGTGCTCCAAAACAGACACCATATTCAATACAACAGTTGCACCTAGTGTATTTGCTGATTCTTCATCACGATTTCTTCCTCCATAAATGTCCATGACATGCCCCCAGAAAGTGGGAGGGTATTTGTGCAGACATAAAGCATATATACACAAATTTTAGGACATCTTTTTCAAATTTATAGTGCATATTTTGTCTGTTTTTAATGCATATATGCCTGTATCTTTTGGGCTTTTTTAGTGCATGTAAATTCGCCACCTACTGATCCAAAGTATCCAGACTCCTCATTACAATAGTGAACTGATGTCCCAGACCAGTATAAAAGAAGTTCTTAGAGCCAGTCAGCAGAACTCGGTGGCTTAAAACATGGACTGGTCCTTGGTTACCACATGAGTAAGGAGTCTGTCAGGAAAATTTCAACCCTTCCTGTCAGGGGAATTTCAACTCTTCCGAAGTTGCCAAAGTCCATTGTTAGTGGTGTGTATACTGACGGATAAAACGGTCAGGTGTTGACAGTAGCAACAGTCATCATTGGAAACAATCACCTGCGACTTCTACACCGTTAATAACAGTACAACCAACATCAGACTATGAGTTGAGAGCAGAAGGTAATGGGATTTTACAGCTGGATCAGCTACCCATAAACCAAACATTTATGATGTGATTACTACATGCCACCTGAAGTGGCATTATAATCTTTGTAGGACTGTGATTGTGTTGTCCTGTTTTGTCCTTGTGTGTGCTGAGTACAGCCTCAGCTTTTAACTGAAGTCAGAATATTTTAATATTACAGTTACACAACATTACAGTTATGTTATTTTAGTTATAGTAAGGGGCTGGACCCCGTATAAGGTGACAGGTGCAAAATAGTCTTAAGTGCTGATGCCCCTAAAATTTTAAATTCAAATTCAAAGGGTGACCACTCTAGTATCATGATAAAACTCAAGTATAATTTCCGATTTTCAAGGCAAACTTTTGAAAAATTAAAGAGTACAAGCAGATGTCTTTTTCTATTTCAACCTTATGTATTACTGTTTCTCACCATGCTCAACATACACACAAATATGTTAACAATACAAAGGGTCCGTGTGATTCCAACACATCCAAAAATTCCAATTCAATTCAATTAGACAGTACACATATTTAAAATATTTAATTTAATGTGCAGAGTGATATGTAATCTGTATTAGCACAGTTCAATCATTTCGGTGCAAACATCTAATATTTAAGTGTGCATTTCTTGTATATTATTATGAGCATAAATTAAACTCTGTATTGAGTGCAAGTAGAAACAGAATTGTAGTCAAGGTCACTGACATAACCTCAATTTTTTTTCCTGAACATTTTTCACAGTCTGACAATTAGATTCGATAGTTGAAATAATTACCATATAGTTTAGAAGTCGTAAGTATTTCAACATAATGCAGTATTTGTAACTTACTATTTTGACTTCAGTTCTGCTGGCATTTGGTTCAGTTTTCTTTGTAAAGCTATTATTAATTATATGTTTGTCTTAATATCTAAAGTTTATTCTGGAGACAATGTATTATTACTTTAAAAAATAACTATTTCCTTTGCATTTTTGCTAATTTTTTTCAGTGTGATTCTCCTGAGAGTTGTGTTTGTGAACAACCATGTGCCAGTGCTGTAAACATAGCCCTCAGCTACATTTCTGTATCCTGTAGTGGAAGGGACAGGGGAATGGTTGGCAAATTCAGGGGAAGAAAGTGTTTTGTCAGTCTCAGTGTTTCGTTAAACATCGTATTGACACACCATCAATTCTGTCAGCTGACTTGATAAATGCAACACTTTTTCCTAAATGTGTAATATATTTTGTTTGCTTTAATACATTATAACATTAAATTATTTCTTATAGTTGGATTTGTCTTTTAGGTGGATGGATACAGTGAAACAAAATAATTGCAAAGTCATTCCAATTATTTTGAAGTAAGTGCATGGTTATTCTATGAATTCGAAATTGCACTGAAACCAGTATTTATATTCACACATTGGTTGAAACTTGTGGTGCTTTGGTATTTATATTATATATTCTTAAGGTCAAATGTAATGATGTCCCCTTGTAATCAAGGGATCTCATTTTCGATCCCCAGCACACAGTGGTTTGGATTCCACTTTCAAAAAGAAACTGCTACATTGTTTTTTCATTTAAGTGGGAATGCCTACATAAACTTGTAACTCGTTACATGTATCTCATTATTATTTTTCTTTGTAGAAGTGCTGGCTGCACATTGGGAGTCAACTCTTCCTGAATACATCATTGTCGATTTGACATCCATAGTGTAGTTGTTTTAGTTGTTTCTGTATCACACTGCAAAGTCAGGGGCATTGGTTTGTTTCCCAAGTGATGAATGGAAGTTTATATTTGTCATCTTGCCTATTTCATCAGTTCATTGGCCATTTTTGTCTTTAAAAAAAACATACTGGAAAAGGAATAGATATACAATGCAAAATCTAGAAAATACATGCACATTATAGGGGAAGAAATGTAATGATGTACATCACCCCCATTTTTCAGAATATGTACTATGCACCTATTAATCAACTCTTGTAAGCATGAAACACTTTATCTATGAATATAATTGCTTGTATATAATCAAATTAATTTCAAGATACCATAAAGAAATTTTTTACATGTAAACATTAACAATTGTAACCTATGTTGCCAACTTCTTAGTATTATTTCTCTCCTAAATGGTTACAGCATCACTGAAGGGGCAATTTGATATTCTCAATATAGCATTTCCCCATTTTGATTAATGCTCCTTTAGGCATGTGGGTAACCAGTGTCCTCCATTGATATTATATATATTATATATGCTTGGGATACAGTTGTCCCCCCACACCTAAATACGTAACAAGAAATATATCAAAAGCATTGAAAAAGAGAGCACACTTCAAATTTTGATTGTGTGGAAGCAGGTTAGTATGTAGGTATGTGTTAGTGACAAGAGTGAACATGAAAATGAACATATCACTACTTTGGTTATTATGCATTTAGATGCAAGGAGACAACTGTACCCCAATCATGTGACGGGTGTTTACTTTATAATATAATCCATTACGTGTATCAGCATTAAACATGTCATATCTTCAAAACAAATGATATTTTTTTTAGTTATTTCCTTGCTCATTATAATAAATTGGATGTTATGACATACTTAAATAACAAAATTATGCAGTAGTTTTTAGTGTTTCTTAAAAATGCTTTTATAAAAGTTTGTTTTTTCAAGAAAAGATCTTCGATGTTATTGAAATCTGGCTTGGAATCAGACATGTATGTATGCAAATCACTAGAAATTTGCGTAATCATGACAAAGACATGCCTCTTCAATGACATGACACTCTCGACCTCATATCTTGAAAATACAAATCCTGGAAATATATTGAAAAAGAATTGTAAAAATTGTGTAATTTGGATAATCTGGTATATACCGCTAGGATCACTTATTTCTACTAATAAAAAATAACTGTTCTGGCTCATAGTATGAACATGTAACAACAACCCACTAAAGTTTCACCCACCCCCTATCAATAATAAAGAGCCAACAGTTAAGAGAAATTATTGTAAAAGGTGGCCACTCACCAGGAATTCTGCGTGAATTTTTCTCCGTAGACGTGAAAAATTGCAACATTTATTATTTCAAACCCCATTGAATATATACATATTTGTAAATGCCATGAGGCATGTTTTTGCTTTTAAAATAAAGCTGCATGGAAAATAGAACAGACTTCTCTCAATCTATTTTGTTAGTGTGTTTTGCTGAACAATTTATCTGACAGACAAGATTATTGCAAAATAAGACATCTCGAAGTTGATTTGTTAAATTTGAGTTTGAAATTTTCATACAAATAACAGTTTTTTATAGATTATTATGTTCCGTAATATTTGTGACTTGTGTTTGTAGATATATTTCGAGTCTGAGTATGTGAAATACCAAATCTAAAATCTGCACTTTAAACTAAATATTTTAAATATATAATTGAATTGAATTATAATTTTTTGATACATTGGAATCACACAGATCTTTTATATTGTTAATATATTTGTGTGAGGTGGGGGTAAGAGGCACTAATATACATAAGCTTGAAATAGAGAAAACATACCCATAAAGTTTTGGAAAGTTCGCCTTGAAAACCAGGAATTATGCTTGAATTTTATCATTGTCCTAGAGGTAATCAACATGAATGACCACTCTTGGATGACATGTCACTTGTGCCATTTAGGGCTGATCCTACATTCATAACTCATTACTCAATACAGAAATACACGCAGAATTATGGGCGTCCCTGATGGCATGGTTGTAACATCGTTACCTTGTAATCAAGGGGTCCTGGGCTTGATACCTGGTGGAAACACATTGCACAGTGATTTGGATCCCATTTCAAACTGTAGGCCAGTCTGAATTAGCCTATGCGTACATAAAGTGGACTTAAAAGAATTATTAAAAAAAAATCACACTCAGAATTACACAAAATAGAACAGACAACACAATTAATAATAAATCAGAGATTTAACATGAAAGAGGTACAATTTGTATGCAATAATACAAGCAATCAAGTTTTCTTTCATGAAAGGGTACACCAGTAACATATCTGAAGTGGTGACGTCGCATAAAATATGGCTCATATCATCCTAGTTTTCTAATGTACTACTTACTCGGTGTGCTGATGTTTAGTCAGAACAGTAAAATCAAATTCTTGCCAAACCCCAGGCCATTCTTAACAAAGAACCTTTGTAGCTGAAACAGAATGCCAGAGCATTCTTGTTAATTGATAACAAAATTCAGTTACTTCAAAGAAAGATATTATTTACACCAATATTTTACAACAAATAATTAAGGAAAACTTAAGAACACTCCCAAGATATGAATGCTTTAAGGTTTAGTTCTCATTATACTGAATGTTAAACATAACACGTTTAAATGGAAGCTAATGCTAAACAAAGTAATAAATGTAATAATTGTAATAAGTAATTGAACAAGATATGTAACCACAATAAGTAGAGGTGATATAGGCAGTAGCGTAGTGTCCTAGTACGCCCATACGCCTGGCGTTCCCTGATTTAAAATTTCAAAAATGCGTAAATGCTGTAAATATATAGTAAAACGTGACTAATTATATACATGTTTCAGCATTATGGGATTATAAAAGCTATTTTTCGCGATCCGTCTACAATGCTCCACTAACAGCTCTCCTTGTAGCATTTCTCTAATGTCTTTGCTTGCCGGATGCCGGCTAGGTTTGGCGTACAGGACCATGCCTGCCTGTAGGCAGAGAGAAGGAGGGAAAGCTTGTGGCTTGGATTTCTACAGCACGGGCGAAATGCTCTCGCCATACGTGGGCGTACGGAGCACCTGATTGGTTCTAGGAGCCATGTGACCTTTCCTGCCTTCCGATTCAAGGCGCTGTACTTCCGATGCAGAGGACAGAAGTAGAATTTCTACCCAGTATTTCGCGCTCGTGCCTCTGCTCGTGCTGTGTGATGCTACAATATGCAACATTGACTGACATATCTTTAATGACCACTGCATTGTGTAATTTATCGCAAGAACAGTGAAGTGCATTAAAAACTAAAAGAACAAAAAAGTTTTTGTCAAACAAGTTGATAAAGTCCTTGGGGTAGAAGTTCAGCCTGTGGCTGCTCTACCACCTAACCCACAAAACTATTTATTTAAAAAAATATTTTTTCGTTAGTAACTAACTACCTAATATTGTGCCAGTGGAAATGTTTAGCATTCGTTTCAAAACTCTTAACATCGTATGATCTCTTAACAAAATTATTTTAAAATGTTTATCAACATTCTCAAGATACAATAACAGTAGTCTGAAACTCTGAATTACTACTAAAAGGCACTGTTACATCAGCAGAGTGTACATTGTTGGATCATCCACCCACCTTCGTGTCAGAGTGTTTTGCACAGTGTGCTAAGATGTCAAAGGTTTCCGGTTCGAATCCCAGCCTACGCATGTTTGTTCTTTGTGAGAGTCTCTTCATCAACTTCATCAATATCATCACTCATATTCATATTTGCGATTAGCCAAAAGTGGTAGAAAGTGAAGTAAAATAAACCAAATCAATCAATACTTGTATCATCCACAACAATGAAGTCTAGTGTTGTTCTAGAGGAGCTTGTGATTCAGGTAGGTTTTTTTTTTAATTACTTACGTCATGCCGAAAGGTTTCCTTGATTATAAAATACTGTTTTGCTACACATGTGCTACACATGTGTTACGTGTGGAGCAAAATACTTCAAATGGTGTACGGTGTTTCTGACTTGAGCAATGTAATTAAAAATGGTATAAAACACCAGTGCTCCAAGCATTTATTGCACACTGAGGCATCTTATATTCTAGATAAGACAAGCATGGATCATGTTTTATCGGAACCCGGCTGACTTAATGTAATAAACACAATGAGATTGTGATTTTAAGTAGACAATACATACAGGCCCGTAGCCAGGAATTCTTTGTAGGGGGGGCGAAGTCAATCTTAGAGGGGGCAAATTTTTAATTGTGTCACATTGGCAGATATAGCAGGGTACACAGATGCACTTGCCTCCTCCACCAAAAGAGATAAGTAACATAAAAGGGATGATATCTTGAAACTGCAACGAACAAAAAAAAACTTCGAGCGACATCAAATAGTAATATTTTGATAATGACCTTTCCAGATTGTCAAAGAATATGAAGTTTAACATAAATAGGCTAATAGGGATTGTATCTACTTGATATTTACAGGTCGATAATGTTAATAGATGGTTAATATGTACCAACAGCTTTGGGCGCCTCTGCAGAACTCATTAAGGGAGCCCTTTATAAATCATGCTTCATAATGATTCCCTCTAGTTTCCAGTATGCAAGATTTTTACGCAGAAAGAAATCTAACGAGAATCCAACAACACCATTGTGTTGTGTTATGCAAGAAAAATCGAATTAATTAAATAGTAACAGTTACATATTATCTACACTTTGATAAATTGTGTAAAAATTTGTAATACATTTTTTTGTATGTGCTAAAACATTAAAACATGGGTCCCTTAGTCCACCACGGACTCTATTTCCTTCAAAGGGGAGACTCTTGCATCACTACAGACAATGTTTGCCTACTGGTTACGTTAACCATTTTGCAAAATATTGTGTGAATTGTATTATTCATTATAGTTGAAATACATGTTTTGACACCTGACAAACAAATAGGAATTCCTTGATTGATCAATGACTTTTTGGATTACAGTGTCATCATTAATATTTCATATTAAGTTTCATATAAATAAATTGTTTTAATAGGGTGCAAATAATATTATGGGGCGCCATGGCATTCTCTTCATAACATATTTTCCACACTGTAGATCGTCTGGCTCCCATCCCACCGCCCCATAGCTATGACTCTGAACTTGGATTATAAAAATAGCAGAGATTGCGAGCGAAGCGAGCAAGAAATTTTTACGAAATGTATTTTTATTTGTATAAAAATTGATATAGGTGAGGGGGTAATTGCCCCTCTGTGCCTTTTGCAAGTGCCCTTAGCCGTCTGGAAGGAAAATGCAAGGAACACGTAAAAACTAGTTCCATCATGAGTATCCAATTGTCCTGCGATTCTTAGATTCTCCTAGTCTTGCTTTTTAGTTCAATGTTTGCTTCCCCTAGAATGGACTTCCGTCCAAGCCAGGGGAGGGGGGACAATGCCCCTTGCCCCCCTGTGGTTGCGGCACTGTTTATGAGTATCTCTTCATAATTTCACGTCATCACTCATTGTTGTGATTAGCTAGAAGGGGCAGAAAAACAACGCTAAGTAACAAAAATTAAATATCCACTCCCTCTTTCTGCCACATGAATCACTATTACCAAAGGGTAGACTTGGGAATCAAAAATTTAAGCAGATCCAAGTTCATAGCAACACATCCAAGAAAAAACATCTGAACACATTAGGCACCTTTAATACAAGAATACTCAAAATGTCAGAACTGTTTAAAGTAACATATGATATAATTGTAAAGATTGAATTGAGAATTCCAGATAGGAATGTGTTTTTTATTTTTCACAGGGGGGGCAAAGCAGGCTCTCAGGGGGGCACTTGCCCCCCCTGCACCCCTCTAGCTACGGGGCTGAATACATATGTCGGCTAATTCCATAAGTAAACTCTTAAGCAAAAAAAAAAAAAAAAAAAAGGCCTACCCTTCCTTTGAACTTGGCATTCCCATCCGAAATGCTCATGCTACGCCACTGGATATAGGTATAACTGATGAATTGTAGTCCACTTGATGACCAAGGAAGTTGAGTTGTCAACTTACCATCTTGCCTCTTAGAGTTTGGTCTTCAAACGTGGCCAGAGCATTGGCCCTTTCAGCGCATATGTGCAGAAATGGAAATATCACAGACAATGCACCGTTTTGGACCCTATTATGAAAATTAATGACTATATTACTATATACTGTACAGACCTCAAACTTTGTGTACGAGTACAAAATACTACAGTTTACAAAATTATTTATAAAAACTTCATGTATTTTTCTTCTCCCCCTCTCAAATTAAAAAATCTCTTGAAAAATATTTTTGGTTCGTTCATTTTCTATATTATTCTGTTACTGTGTGTGCTGTCCTGTACATACCTAAAATTTTGTTTACTAATACCAAGTACTGCAGTTCAAAATATATCTTGCAAGAATGTATGTAATTTTCTTCAAACGCCAGTGCTGCCATCCAAAAAATATTTAAAAAATATATATTTTCTTGTTTGTTCATTCTATTTATTACTCTGTTAATATGTACTATAGGGACTTAAGAAGAATTTTTTTATGAATACAAACTGTTACACTTTACAATACAACTAACAAAAATTATACTTCATTTTCTACATGGATCAGTGTTGCCATCCCAAAAATATTGAAAATCTCTTTGTTTTTGTTCCTTCATTCTCTCTTTATTATTCTGTTACAATGTACTGTACAGACCTTAAATTTTGTGTACAAATACAAACGACTACTCCAGAAAATGCTAAATATTATCCTGGAAGAGTATCTGTCAGGAGAAACCTGGAGCAGCTCTTCAGGCATTGTGCCAAATGAGAAAATGCACAGCACACTCACCATATGGACAAGTACAGAGAGACATCATCATTTGTATCAAATGTTTGCAGTAGAACAATGACAAACGTAGAAACACGACCACATTTCCATAAGCACTAAAAGACTGAGAACATATATCTGCATTATTTGCAATTTGTGCACAATTTGGGAAAAACTGAATATACATTCTGTGCACCAAAAGGGTTATTTGTGATAGTCCTCCATCTACAATTACCATTTATTCTCATTGTTGTGATTAACTAAATGACATGAAAATAGTATTTTTTTATTTCAAACTACTATTGTAGGAAATAATTTTTAAATGGTAGCTGAAAACTAACTTTCATTTTCATTTCATATCCTACTATTGAAGCATCAGGATTTGCAAAATACCACCTTTCCCTTTGCCATTATATATGTTGACATGAGTGCCTCCGCAATGGCACAGTGGTAGTGTCATCGCCTTGAAATCAAGGAGTTCTGGGTTCGATACCCAGTGAAGGCACATAGTGGTTCGGACTGTTGGTCCAGTCCCGATTAGCCTTACTGTGCATAAAATGGACTTAAAACACCAACTCAATCAATCAATCAATGTTGACATGAAAAATATTTGCATAGGGGAACCTGTCCTAAAATGACATACTCAGATAAAATGACATACCTTGAGTTTCTCGTTACTGCCGTAAGTGGCAGTACTTTTCAGTCTCTGATTGTGTACTGTAGTAGACAACAAAGAACCTGTGTGAGTGGCGGTGCCATTGTGTAAAGAATTTCGGAACAGGAGCCTAATCCTTAAATACGGAGTTGTAAAACTTTGAGGTGATCATTGTTTGATGCCAGATTTCTACAATTACAATAAGCGGGCCAACATTTGTATAAATAAGGTAAGGAATTAGTTATATTGTGCATATTATAAACCCATTGTAAAATCTTACAAGTATTCATAAACGCGTGCATTTACACACCTGTTTGAGGTTATGACAGAGGGTAAAATGACATACTCTTAACTAGGATAAAATGACATAGTATGTCATTTTACCAGAGTAAATATTTTTGTGGACCTACACATTTAATAGGAATTCTATTATTGCCAAGGCGTAAAATATGTAAGTGTTGAAAGTTGTTCAATGTGTAAATAATACCAGTAATGGCTACAGTTAATTAAATAAATCACTATTGCAACTGAATTATTGTAGATATTATAGAAAGCAGACTGAAGATGTTTTCTTTTATTATTACTTTAGGCTACAGAAATAATGGTTGGAGAGTACGTAAGAAAAACTGACAGACAGTCATGGCATAAGGACAGTATGCAACATGCTATAAATTCAATAAACAATGGAGAAATGGGTTGGCAATGTGCATCCAAGACATTCTGCATTCCACAGGCTACGCTGCGGATGAGAGTGCAGGGGAAAAACAAGCAGGTGGTTGGAGTTGATAAAGGATTGGGTCGTTACCAAACAACTTTTCCGCTGGTAGGAAGGTGGGACCCAGCCAAGAATTGACACACCTGAAACTTCGGCCGAATCATCATCATCTCCAGCTTTGACTCCTGTAACCGAAATTGCACAATCTTTTCCTCCGCCATCTGCAATGCCATCACCTTGTAGTACCACATATGTAACTGCAACTTCATTACCCTCATTGCTCAGACCAATCGACATATCACCACTACCCTCTACGTCCCAGGCCAGGTCCTCCAGAAAAAGGAAGCATGAGGGACCTTATATAGCCGAAGTGAAGACAAAAGTTGCAGAGAAGAAACTATTAGAATCAAGACGGGCAGCTCGACAAGCCAAGATTAAACTTCAGTTTGATGATAATGACGATGTTGATTCTGAACTACATGATAGTGATGATGATGCGCCATGCATCTTTTGCAACGACTTATTCAGTTATTCGAAACCTAAGGAAACATGGCTGAAGTGCATACAATGTTCAATGTGAGCGCACAATGAGTGTGCTGGAGTACCAAAGACATCAAGGACATTTACTTGCAATTTATGCAAGTAAAAAGTTTCAATTACGTGTTATATGAATGAGTATGTAAGATTCAGTTATGTGTTATAAATGGGTATGTCATTTTATCTAAGTACCTCAGGTAAAATGACATACTGTTGCATTTTTAAAAAAACCTTTGTAAAGAGCATATAACATAACATATATTATTTTTAACTTTACCATGTAAAAGGTAATGCTTTGAGTTCTTAATATGTAAAAAATAAACAAAGAGTTGCAGTTAGTACACTTGCTACAGATGCCCGACTCTGTGGCCGATTGTTTAGCACATCGAGCTGCGACGCCAAGGGTCCCGGGTTCAAATCCCGGTCGGGCTTTGTTGTTTGTGAATGTCCATTCATCAATTTCATCATTTCATCACTCATCCCCATCTTTGCAAATTAGCCAAGAGGCACAAAACGCGAAGTAAAATAAACTAAATCAATCAACACTTGCTACAGCATTTTTTCCTTACCGTATGTCACTTTAGGACAGGTTCCCCTATTGTCTCCTCTATTTTGAAAATATGAACATTACAGACACCCACTGAAAACAATAATAATAAACCAGTAAAACAATTTTGGGTACCCATTTGAAAACTGTAGGTATTTGGTAGATAGTAATTTTATTTACATGTGTAATTGTTATGAAATTTTAGAATAAAATATTTGTTAATCATGAGTCTGTATGGGTGATGTTGGCCCTCAGTACACCTGTGAGAAAGTGGAAAATTTTGTATTGTTTTTGAAGAATGCTTTCTGTTGTTTTTAGCTCAAGGAGACGTTTTAGCAAAGTAATGGATGGTTTTATGTGACACTATTTATCACATGATGGCATTGTTGCTGATAGTAATTTTAGATTTTTGCTTAGTTAGGGGTGTTAGGTTTAATGCTGTTAGGATTTCTATGTGGTTTTTGATTTTGTGCAAAAAAAAAAGAAGAAAGAAAAGAAATGTGAAACTGCTCCAGAATATAAGGAATTGGACACATGCTGGTCACACTTCGGGGCTAAGTATCTCAGTTATTTGTTGTTTCAACATCTTGAAATTAATTCTGTACTTCAATAAACACTAAGATCTGCTGATTAAGTTAAATAATAAATAAAAGAGTGATATTTGTTAGGGTATGTGGTAATTCACTGGACCTATCAGTGTGTGCATATCACATAAAAGCTCACTCCTGAAATTTATTTGCTGCCCTCTCCCTACCCCACACTCGGTTATGGCTCAGTTTCCCTACTCATCATTACCTTAACATGTGACTGAATATTCTAAACCTTCATTTGTGTGTGTGTAGCTAAAAAAGGAGTGACTTTTCTTGACATGTTCATGTATATTAATTCACCTATTGATTTGGTCTGGAAAGTTTTGGTTCTTGGTTTGGAAAAAACTGGGAATGTAAGGGAATTACTTTTTTTTTATCTTTGGTGAAATTTTAGACACCCAGAATCAACCTCTTTGAATAAGTGAAGAAATTGACTGATAAAATAATTATAGGCAGAAAGGTGTTCAGTAAATGTTTCCTTGTATGTTTGTTGTTGGTTTCACATTGTAATATTCTGTAACTTCTCATAATATTGTAGGTAGGGGACCATGTGGATGCTGAGGATCCTGTGTCTGGTGCCTGGTTTACTGCAAAAGCATTGCAAATTGGTTTGGATCAGTCAGCTTATCATTGGGTGGGTTTGTAAAGAAAAAAAATACAACAGATATGATGAAGTACCAATTGTGACTAGGAATACAAGAAAGTATTTATATCACTTTACTTTTGATTTGTAAGGATTATAACTTTAATATTGTAAAACCTGAATTTTATATTTAACATGATATAAATAGTTGTATTTCTGTGTACATCCTTTAAAAAATTCAAATTGGTGTACTATTATTTTAATATGCAAAATCTGCATGTAGCTCGGTAATTAGTTTTTCATTATTACAGTTATACTATTATTACAAATAATAACTCATTAGTCCAATATATTTTTGAAATTTTAAAAAAGTTGGCTCAACCTGATGATTATCTGTACTAAAATAATATGTAAGCATGTAAGAATAAAATTAATTTTGTAATCATAAAATTAAGGTGCGATTTCATTGTTATTAGTTCATGTTATCGTAATCATATTTCAGTGGAACACAGATTTTATATTTTCAGATTTTACATTTTCTGACATTGTAAGTTGAACTTACCTGGACCCAATAGTGCAATGTCATACAATTTTTCTGTAAAAAAAAAAAGTAAAGTAAAGTAAAGTAAAATGTTCCCCTGTGCTTAGCACCACGCCATGAAGGCGTATAGGGGGTGTGGGGGTAACGCCCCACACTTTCTTGATCCAGTCGTGAGTGGGGGTCATGTGATCAGTATCACGCCCCTGACCGCCTTTACCCCCCAGGGTTTCCCCCAGGTACCCATGTTATTCGATGCTGGGTGGGCGCCGGGGCTGCTTCCAACATTAGAAAAGTTCCCGGATTTGAACCGGCCGGGGATCGAACCCAGGACCTTTAGCATGGTAGTCAGATGCGTTACTGACTGAGCCACCATGGCCACTGTATTATATATTATATTTTCTGTATTATACATTTTCTTGCTTTATAAGTTCTTTAGACAAACTCCTTAGATATCCCAATCGGCTGGTCCTCTTCTTGTTTAGCCTAATATTGTCACGTTCATTGAAGAAGTGAAGTAGTGATATACTCTTGGAGTTATTTCTCACTACCCTTAAATTCTGAGGCTGTTTTTCCAGGCATTCATGCCAAGCACATTTTCATCAGAAAATTTAAAATTCTGTAATGATTTAAATAAAAATTAGTATATGAGAAATTACGAATGGTAGAATTACAAACCATACCTAATTTTGTTCCAGTATAGATTAGACTATAAGCCTATATGTTTTAAAAAAATGATTATGAAGAAGAGGAATAAAATAAAAATAGTTATTTCATTTATAAAATTTCGAATATGGCTGGCTCCTAGGCAATTCCACAATGTGAAGTCTCAAATGGTACCTGTATATTACCTGATATGTGTAGCACTCTCATTGCATATTTGTTGTTGATACTTTTCAAGGAAAAATGTTTTCTGAAGTAAAACAACTTGCCTTGTACATACAGTGTGTTTCAAAAGTTGTGTAACCCAAACTTTGATGGCTCATAACATGAAAACCATAAGAGATATTTAAACTGGGTTTTCTCCATTATAAAGCCTCCTCTGTTCAGAATATTTTTCAGTGCTATATGTTATCAGTTTACTCCATAAAGAAAATTCTATGAATTAAATGCCAGAAGTCATGGTAGATAATTTTTTCCAAAATGACACTTTTGAGAGAAAAATATGTAAGAAATTATCAAAAGGGTCACAATTAGACATCTGATGACTGATGTCATGTTATTTTGTCATTTGCGACCAATATTGGTCATGTGGAGAATTTGTTGGATTTGGGATTGGTGATTATATGGGTTTAGTGAAAAAAATGTCATTTTAGAGGCATATCACCTTAGATTAAATTCTAAAACAAGCAGTAGGTTAGTTTTGTTTCATTTTATGATTCATTCAAATTGCTCAAATTGCTCAGTCCTTAATTTAATTGGTTGGTTGATTTGTTGTTTTAAGTCCACTTTATGCACAGTAAGGCTAACTGGGACTAGACCTGCAGTTTAGAGTGGGATCCGAACCACTTGTGCCTCCACTGGGTATCGAAACTGGGACCCCTTGATTACAAGGAGAAGACGAAATTGCTCAGTCCTGGTGGAGGCACATAGTGGTTTGGATCCCACTTTAAACTGTAGGTCCAGTCTGAATTAGCCTCACTGTGCATAAAGTGGACTTAAAACACCAACTCAATCAATCAAATTTCTCTGTATTTAATGTACATTATTCAATTTTGTTTTTTCATTGTGAATAATTTTATCATAATTCCTCCTACTGTGATGGAAGTTTGGACTTGAGATATGTTGCATTTGTTTTTATATTACTTTTTTATATATAAAATAAAACATTAAGCAAACTTTGGAAGAATAGAGAGTAAATTGTTAGATATCATGAAAGACCAGGCTTACTGAAATTTTGGTGACGTTACCAGCATGAAAATTGAATTGATTAACCATATTTACCCTGAATTACGTTATGTATAAGACAGAAGGGAGGGGATCCATGTGTTGAAATGAAGATACAAGTAAAACTCTTATTTTATCTTTAATCATGTATTTATTTTTTGTAGTTGTGACTTGAAATGTAGCTTTTGAATGATTCTGAAAACGTTGTTCCATACATTTTAATTTTCATCTTGTATAAGACTTGTGTTGTTCCAAAATGTTGAGAAATGGACAGTTTTTGACAAGTGTCTTAATTTTTTAAAAATTAATTCAGCAGCATGCTAAGTGAAGAAGATCTGGAATCATCTTCTTTAAGAGCACAAGCTTATTTTTCACTGAAGTTTGAAGAACTGAAAATTGGAGACATTGTGCTTGTGAATTACAATATTGATTCTCCTAAGGAGAAAGGTTACTGGTATGATATGCAGATAACTGCTTTGTGTGGTACCCCAAATTCAAGATTGCTACTTGGGCCAGGGAATGTGGCAATAGATAACTGTCAGCTCACTTTCTTTAAATAAATTAAAAGGATTGAAACACCAAACCCAATTAACAAACGTACCAAAATGATGACAAAAAATTGCAAGAAGCTACTTCAACACGTAAGAGTTTCTCTTTAATTTTCTTAATGTTTTGTATCTGAAATTTAATTTCTGTGCATGAATTAATACTGATATCCCTGTTTAGAAAATTTAGTTTTAATCTTAATATATCATCTTTAACTCTTATTGCATCAAACTACTCACTTGCATAATTCCTCAATTTTAAACGGACTGGAAAATTACCACACCTTATGTATAATTTGTCATAATTGGGAGAAAAGAGATGCGGTAGGAGTTAAATACAGAGAAAATAGTACTCACTGTATCTACAAAACTGTTTTTTTCTTCTTTGCTCTATAAATGTCAGTGACCACTGCCAATAACCTCATTTTAACTTGTTGTACTGTTGCTTGGCATGCTTCTATTGTTCATAGTTCTCGGGCTGCATACAATGTACACAGACATACAGTTAACAACAGCGCACCGAGCGGCAGCCAGAGAACTACGAACAATAGGAGCACACCAAACAAGAGTACAACAAGTTCCAATGAGGATGATGGCAGTGGCCTCTGAAAGTAATAGAACAATGAAGAAAAAAATAGTTCCTCAGATACAGTGAGTACTATTTTCTCCATATTTATAATTTCTCTTATAACACACAAATGAATAAAATATTTAAAATATTAAAGAAACTGAAAATATTAAAAAAAAAAAAACAACTTAGAAATGGATAATGTCAAACTGTCTGAATGCCAGAACTAAAGAATTTGTTATTTAAATAAAGGAGAAAAGAATATGTAAGAATGTATTGGGAAGCTCAGAAGTCACAGAATCAGAAGAGAAAATTATGTGGATGTATGTAGTATATCATAGGAAGTTCAATTTACTGCCAATATAGATGGACCGATGAGAAGTTTTTAATACCAATAATGTACTGATATTAATAACCAATATTCTACCAACCCAATACAAAGTTGTAAGTGTTCCTTGAAGAACATGAATGGTTTATTAAATTTGTTATTTAATGCATGTAACCTGTGACTGCAATAGGTTTTGCCTTAGAAAAATATATATAGCATACATAGACATTTACTTACAAAACCAGGGGAAAATCAATCCATGCCCAAATATGGTAAAAATTGTGATTTTGATACCATGCTTTTGTAGGGGTGGTGTACTTACATCCTTACATGCCTAATTTTAGGGATGAACACTCATAGTCCTATATAAATCAGCATCAAAAATGTTTTTCTGCTCCATTCAATAGTGTTTCCAAACTTCAAATTGCATTCCTACCCTTCACATATGAATGCATATTTTTATCCATAAAAATAGCAACAAACTGGAAAATTTTGCACTAAATTGTAGGCTATTTTGTTGAAATGGCTAGAAATTTTACCGATAAACTGATACACAGATATGCATGTTGCAGGTGATATGGATAGAGTACCAATTAATCTGCCTGCAAAAGTAATATTGTGCTGACCTCTGTTCTGAAGTGATTTTTGTAACATGCTACAAAGCTAGGGATTGTCTGCCAGGATGTCTACTGACAAGAAAGTCTTGGAACTCTTGAGAATTATTGACACTCAATATTTTAAATGTGAATTCTTTAAACACCTCTTCTTCCAGCAAACAAGACTAATATCTTGCAGCTGTTATTTTGGATCCTCTTTTTTGCTATTGTTGAGGATGTCAGAGATGCTACAGTGATGTATGTCATGTTCTTAGAGTAACCACCCTGCCTGTATGAACTTTGAGTAAGGCATGAATTTTTATTTTTCTTTCATCACTTATTTCATCAATTAATGATTTGTTTTCATCATTGTGGGTAACAAAGAGAGGTAAAAGAGTGACACAAACTAACTACAATACAGTGCAACAAATAAAACCAACTGGATTCCTTCTTGTTCTACAAGTACTAGTTACAAATTGGGTATAACATGGATTTAGGTTGTCCCCTCCTTTCAGTGCAGTTAATTTTCCTGTTACAGGGGATGGAAAAAATATGGAAACACCTGCAAAGAAAAGCCCAGAATGCTGTAGCTAATAATATGCAGGACCGCCTTTAGCTTCCAAAACGGCCTGCAGTTGGGATCTTGCACCATTCTTCATGCAAAATATGGTCACAATCCTTATCAGTGTCCTTCTGTCTCTGTCACTCAATGTACATTTTCGTCCACGCAGGTGTTTATCTGATGATGTCTCTCCGGATACACTATTATGTCATCATGATCTTGGATAGAGTCCCTCTCGATATGCCAAATAACATGGCTACTTTCGTAACAGAGATGCCTGCAAGACAGGCACCAGCAATTTGCCCTCTTTGAAAAACTGTCAGCTCGGAAATGATTCAGTATCAACTGCACTGCATGCTATCTACAGTGCAACTGTCAACTCCTACCAGTCCAACAGGGTCCTATCTCACAGCGCAAAACAAAAGAATGTCGCACCGTATCCGATTTCAAGTGGAAAAATTGCATCCATATCACCCATTCCGATGTCGTGCTGTTTCCATATTTTTGTCCATCCCCTGTAGATCACAGTCTCTTCTTGTTCAATAGAAGATACATATAACGACAAGGAGAAATTGTTTGTTTGTATGCATGCATGCACATTTATTTCTCTCTCTATTCATTTCTGGGTGTCTTTTCACCACATAGCAATTAGTCTGCAATGTTATTCGAGCTGGTATCAATTGGCATCACTGAAATTCTATTCATAGATGTTTCGTGTGGGAACAAACAATGCACATCAGGCTATTGCATACCTCTGATCTATAACAAAGGATTAGGAAGACTCAACCACACCTATTAGTGTCTCCTTCTCAAGGTAGAGATGGGTGGGGCTTACAACAGGGTTATGCTTGGGGTATTGTATAATTTTCCTTGCATATATTTTTTTTATTATCAAATAGTGTCTTTCTTTGTGAGCTTGTAACACTGTTACAAATCAACAGAGAAGTAAAAAGTAAAGTGCTCCCCTGTGCATAGCACCACGCCATGAAGGCGTATAGGGGGTGTGGGGGTAATGCCCCACACTTTCTTGATCCGGTAGTGAGTGGGGGTCATGTGATCAGCATCACGCCCCTGACCGCCTTTACCCCCCAGGGTTTCCCCCAGGTACCCATGTTATTCGACGCTGGGTGGGCACCGGGGCCGTTTCCATCATTAGAAAAGTTCCCATATTTGAACCGGCCGGGGATCGAACCCGGGACCTTTAGCATGGTAGTCAGACACGTTACCGACTGAGCCACCGCGGAAGGAAAATATTTAATTTTTGGACGTGTGCCACATGGTCCTTTAACATACATACATACATACATATACATTTATACACACACAGAGCCTCCACCCAAAACTCCGACTTCACTGTCGCCACCCACACCAACAGCCACAACACCAGCATCAACAACTGTTTCCATGTAGCCATAATACATCTATTACCCCAGCACACTGACACCTCCACCCCCAGGCGATGGGAAAGGGCCTAAGTTTCAGGAATGCATGCCACCATACCCCCCAGACTCAACCTAGCCACCCAATAAGTATCTTCCCATTTCCCCCCTAACCACAACCCACCCACCATCCATCCCGCAGTAAACACTGGTGAAAGGATCTTCTCATAATACCTGTGTTCTATCACTTGTTTCTGGCACCACTGTGCAGACGGACGCTGGCATCAATATTCTGTGCCTCTACTCTTTTGTACTCCATACTTTCTACCTACTGTGACAATGAGGACATAACCTCGAAATATCAAACTTTTCTTCAATCGTGGTAAGTGTTTACTGTCTTTTATATATATATATATATTTCAGCCGATTGTGTAATTCTAAGGTGACATATTTATTACTTACCTGTATGATTTGAAATGAAATGACCCAGTACCTCCTTTTTAAAGGGATCATCCAAATTTCTGAAAATAAGAATTATGATATTTCAGGTATCAGAAGCTGGTGTTCACAGGCCTCAGGTTGCAGGAATCCATGGCCTTGAGAATGAGGGGGCATACAGTATTGTTCTCACTGGTGGCTATGAAGATGGAAGACAGTGGAACTGAATTCTTGTATACTGGTTCCGGAGGACGACATCTGTCTGGCAACAAACGTACATCAGATCAGAGTTGTGATTAAGTTCTGACAAGGATGAACAAGTAAGTTTGGCTACTTGTTTATGTTTCATCAGCAAGATACATCCCTACAATCATATTACATTTCTTCCTTATGGCAGCAATATATGGTATGTTACTAAATGTGCACAAAATAAAAATGCTTTGATTATAATTATCCTAAGGTTTCCTATTACCAGTACAGTAAACTGCCACAACTGATTCATAGATGCCAATATGAAAGTTACACAATGTGTTCAGTATGTTGTTCTTCTTGTGCTATGCACATGTTGGGACCATTCACCCATACTCTGTGGACACGGAGCAATATCTCAGGAGAGGTGTGATTTGTGCACAGGCATCCAGTATCCGTTGTTCCAAGTGACCGACATCCCGAATCTTTTCGGCATACACGATTGATTTCACATGACCCAGTAGTGTAATTGATGCTACAACCATTTCGATAAATGATGAACCCCCCTCAGGCAGATTTGGCTACACTTAAAACTTGCTCAACATGCCCATATCAGCTTTTTGCTCAAGTGTGGTACTCCGTCTAATCCAAGATTTTTGTAAAAATGCCCTCGGGAAGTTCCTGTGAAATGATGAGCCCCCTCAGATTGATTTGTCCACACTTACAAAAGGCACTTCTGTCAGATTGTTGTCCATAAGCTTGTTAAAAATATGCCCCTCTTGATATTTTTTTTGCCCACACCTAAAACTAAGCCAAGATACACACACCCACACACACCCACACCCACACATATTTACTTCTGGTTTAAGTTCAATTGGACACCAGCCTCAACTCATATATCTAGTGCTAAAACAATGCAATATGCAGAGATTTTCTAGAATTGCTCTGTGACTCTCTCATTTCTTACATCATAAACATATGATTTTTCACCTATGAGAATAACACTACATATGGTGTCATCAGGGAGTGTATCGTGGAATTCACAGATAATTTTAATGTTTGTCCTGTCATTAACCACAACTTGTTTTCTTTTTGAAGTGTTGATGACAAACATGGGTCTCTGTGCTTTGAATTCATCTGGTGTGTAATACATGTCAGTATTGCCAGTAGTGACCCTTTTGTATGCTGTAAATGCTTCATATAATTTAAGAAAATCATCCTTGGACATGTCTAAATTATAATTTTCTCTAGGAAATACCTCATTTCTGCCATTTTTAAGATATATGTTCTTGATGTTGCAGTTATCAAATCTACTTGAATTTTTTTCCTGATTATTGTTTCTTCCAGTCTGAAACAGTACCACCACAAATTCCGGCATGTCATATTGTATACTGGTGAATGAATTTGTAGCATCAAACTCATAATAAGTACCAGCGGCAGGCTTCTGTACACATTGATATGTATAAAATTGTAAAGGAATCTGTGGATTTTTTATTATATCTGCTTTGTATTTAAGAGCATAACTGGATTCATATTCAACAACCGGGATTCTTAGTTCCATAGTCTGAATAATGCATTTGCCCTCATCAGGTAGGGTATTAGGCAGAGCTTCCCCTGTAGAGTTTAATGTACTGTACTTCATCAAAGCATTATTATCATTGGCAGCTCTTCTAAATGTGATTCTTAAACCACCCTTCCACATAATATCTTTGTAATCTGAGAACAATCCTGGCAACAGGCGCATGGGGAACAGCACTGTGTGTCTCTTAGATAATATTTTATCACCAGCCTCATATCCACCTATTTTGTAGTAAGAAGCCTCGGTTTTGGATAATTTTAGTGTGGCCAAAGCTGTGGAGGTAATGCCGGGATAATCCACTCTGTTTATAACAACACCATGCTTTCTGATCTCAATTTCAGAGAACAGATGCGGCACAAAATTGTCCACCAATCTTATATTTGAATTTGCCGGATAATCTGTTCCATCGAGCTTTACAACATCAAATTTGATGTATAGATCTGCTCTGTGGGGGTGTATAAAGCCATCCCCTACATCAAGATCAACCTCAATTTCTGTGTTGGGTTGATTTAAATTTGCAAATGTCCTCCTGTTTGGGGGGAATGATTGTAGCTCATAACTCTCAATATTTTCCATTTTTTTGGTATGTATTTTTATTTAAATATTAATTTCTATGATAGCAGTTGTTGTGGCTCCAGCAAACTCAACTAATTCTTCTTTTTCATTAGTGACCATCAACTCAATATAATCTATTCTATTATGGCACACAGGAAAATATAATGTTGGGGATGGAGTGTAGATGATGGGCTCCATAAATTCAGAGTTAGGTTTGAATGTTGCAATAATGCCAGTTTGTTTGTGAGTGCCTATGCCATTTGATTTGGTGATCATACCCTCAGCCACATTACAGTGAATATTCAGAGTCTCTATGGCTAAGAATTTAGGTATATTAATAGCAGTGTGTTTGATGGCTGGTTCAAGTTTTGTGTTGTTCTCAAATCCTAACAGCTCTCCTATAGTACCCAGATCCACTGTTTCTGTAGCAGATACAATCTCTACTCTGTGAGTGACAGAATTTTGAGTTAATACTATACCTCTGGGTAATTGAGCATTTAGAGTGGACAGATTATACTGCCCTGGAGTGATGACAATATTTTGATCACCAACTGCAATTTTGTTGTTGTGGTCTGTAATATTAGGGATCAAGTACATGCCATAAAATGCTCTTAGAGCTATTGTTTTGGGATACACTATATCATCATGTAATTTGAGTTTCAATATTGAATTTTGGCTGGTGAGATGGAATACCCCCATGATGTTTTAAATGCCACAAGGCCTTTTGAAAATCTTCAATTGATGGTTTATTTATTTGAGACAGATATCTGAGAACAGATAAACACAAATGTCCACAACTAACATCTTTGAAATTTTGAACACGGGCATTATTGTAATAAAGATTAGTTGATTTTAGATATTTTACTAAATTTTCAGGTGGAACACCTCCAAATGAATCAAACACAAATGCCTCATTTTTTAAATATTTAAGATAACAAATCCAGTGAGTGCCCTGATTTTTGTACTTATCCAAATTAACAATGCCACACTCTTTGTTGAGTGGTTGTTCTGGTAAAGAATCAGACATGTACACACCTCTAAAATTTTTGATGCCCAGTGGCTTGATTAAAGCTTCAATATCTTGGTTTGTAAGCGGCTCTTGTTTTTTTTAAACTTATTCATGGCTCTCTTAACACCTTTGCCTTGTTTCTCCATGGCCAGGTTATGGCGCTTCAATTCATCTAATTCTGCCCTATTTTTCTTGGCATCTATTACTGTTTTTGCTATGGCAGCTGATCCCCCAGCCAAGCTCCCAACAGCATCAAGTGCTGCTAAGATGGCCGGGATAGTAAATATAAATCCACCCACATGTGATTTTTTCCTGGATTGCTGTAATTTTTTTTAATTTGGGGGTACTAAGCAACAATTTCATACCATGGCCCTTGGCAATACAAGAGCTTTTTTTCTTGCGCTGCTTTTTGGTTAAAAGACTATCAATAGTTTTAAGAGATTTAAGACCTGCATAAGGTATTTGATACATAACACCCTTGGCCTTCATTGTAGGTTTATTATATACATATTCACAGCCCCCACCCCAGTTTTTGTTTGGTGTTCATAGCTATGGTGGTCCCCAATGCTGCTATTTTTTCACTTAAAGAAGCATCTTTGCTTACAAATCTACCAAATGCAGCCTCTTCTAATTTCTTGTCTGCAACATGTCTCTTGTCAAGATCAGAATGTGTGTTGTATGCTATGTCATGGTCTCTACAAGCAGCATCTAGGGGATTAACACCAGGATCACCTCTGTTTAATCTATGGTCCAATTTTGTGCCTGGACCACAATACTGATAGCCTGGAATGTGTAATTCAAATGGCAGCTTGTTTATAATGTCATTAACCAGTCCCCGGCCCTCAGAAATATTCCAAAATTTAGGTGGTAGAGTATTAATAATTTTTATAAGATATCCAATCCCCTTAGTGTCATTCACTATAAAATTAGACAATTTTGTGCTTATCATGTCCATAATTCCAACCTTTTCATTGTAAAAATTGTGGTTGCCAGCATTTTCTTCCCCAGCTATCACCAATAACCTATCTACAAGTTTCCTGACATCATCAACCCAAACAAATTCTTTAGGCAGGGTGTTGTATTGTTTGATTCCACTGCCAGTCTTGATCTGTGACCATATGGGTTTGATTAAATTGTTGTATTTTGCTCCACTGCTAGACTTGACTCTTTTTTGTGTGGGATCATTGTTCTGGTATAGAGCATATGATTTTATTAATATTTCTTTGTAATGTTCATAATCTTGATCTGTATAGCTGCCAGGCCTTTTCCTAGTCATCAGTTCCCACAATCCAGGTGTGCCAGGATATTTAACAAAACCACCTTTTTCTCCAAGGTGAGATTCTGAATATACAATGAGATCATCTCCCATAAATGTTACTCTGAAATTGCCAATTCTATGTATGATGCTACCATCACGCTCTGTGTCAGCATATAAGCCAAAGACCTCATTTTTGTTGTCTTTAGGTGTGCTTAAATATTTTTGAGCAAGAAGACCCAATTCAATAGGATCCAGAGTAGCTTCAATTCTTCGAGGAGCAACAGGACTAGGTGTATGAATACTGGAAAGTGGGGTGATTGGATAATCTAATATGTTCCTTGCAGCTACAGGTACAAGCTCTGTGATCAAATTTTGATTTTGCTCTGTAACAGTTTTGATATTTTTACCTAATTCACTAATAGCATCAATAATAGGCTGTTCTGTTTGTTTGTGTTGTTCATAAATTCCTCGGTTCTCTGATTTCCATTCCTTAAATCTTTTTACAAGATTATCTCTTGTTTGTGAAAAAGTCTGTGCCAGGTAGAAGCAATCAATGTTTTTGTGTCGGCCCTGTGTAAAGAAATTTCTAACCTTGTTTTGATTATCCAGTATAATGTCATCAAACACAACAACAGAATTATCGAGAAATTCATGGAGTGGCTTAACATCTGATTCAAAAGTGGCAATATCCAATCCATCATATAGCTTCATCAGCTGCTGATATTTTAATTGTTCCAAGCTCTTAGAGAAGACATACAAGTGCCTGTTTTTCCAGTCTAACCAGCTGGGTGCCAATAAAAAATTATCAATCATTAGTGTAGTTTTACCACAAGCCGATGGCCCAACAATAAGACATCTAATATTATCAGGCAGCAACTTGCCATTTCTCTTAATCTGCTGTTCAGGTTCTGGCAGCCTTTTTATAACATCCCAGGTGCTCATATTATCACTTTGTCTGCATCGATCCAGCTGTGTTCTGGAAGTCCTAGCCATTTGACAATTAACTTGTTGCCTTTTCTGCGGATGATTTTTTCTATGAGATATGTGTCAGGCTGTTTAGTTTTGCTGAGTTCTTCTTCATAGAACCGGCCTTTGAGAATTTCTCCTCGGTGGTCTTTTATTATATATGTGTTAAGGGTCCCAGGTTTAATTTGAACCACTGTAAATAATTCAGTGCTCCAGTTTCTTGTAAAGCCTCTTTTGAATAAGTGTTTATATTTGATGATTCTAACTTGATCACCCACCTTGTATTTGGCCTTTCTTGTTGTTGGCTGGTATCTAGGATAATAAACAGTCCTGATCAATTTTTGCTCATCAGATGAAGTTACTTCAGAGGGTTTCATGTTGATTGTGGAATGAACCGAGTTGTTATATTTATGTAGAAGTTCTGGAAGAATATTAAGCCATTTATAATTACCTTGAAGTGTAAATTGTTTATACATAAGATTTTTTAGGGTTTTGTTGAATCTCTCTACAATTGAGGCTTTGAGATCACTGTAACTCGAATAATGTTGTATTGACTGGCTTTTAATAAATTGTTGGAACACCGAATTATAAAATTCTTTGCCATTATCTGTTTGCAAATAGCGCAGTGATCTTCCACTCTGATTGATGATTGTCCTGAAGGCTTCTGTAACACATTTTCCAGTCTTGGATTTGAGTGGTACAGCCCAGGCAAATTTTGAAAATGTGTCTATTACAGTGAGTAGATACTTGTAGCCCTTGTTGATTTTGTCTAAGTTTTTCAGCTGTCCACTTGCCATCTCAATCAAGTCGCTCTGCCATAAATCATCTATGCCTTTTGTGACTACTGGCAGTCTCTTATAATTATGTCTGGCTTGTCTGTGTAATTCATCAACAATAATTTGTCTAGACATAATATGAAAACAAGAATATTGCAACTATGGGGTGTTCAGCAGCTGATACTACAGGATTTTCTAAATATAATTTGTCTCCTATTTGTATATGAAATTCCAGAGAGCCATCATCTTCAGCATAAGATGTTTCTAATGTATTGGGATCTGTAAAATCCTCTAACTCTACACTGGTGATTTTTGGTTTGTTGTCAGCATTTGTTATTGATAAGGTGGGGTAGTGGTGTGCCTGTGGTTGAAGCCAATATTTGATCTTGATTGGTCTCAGTGTGCCCCCAACAAAAATTGGTAATAAAATTGTGCAGGGGACAGCATATATATTTTGCCACCTGGTGTAAATGGTGAATCATATTCTTTGTTGGGGATGCTGTACAATTCAAGAATTATTGTATGTTTAGGATTCTCGATTATGCCGGTTATTTCTTTTTCTGCTGTAAGCAATCTGCTTGTTACAGATTCAAGGTGCTCATTGATGGTCCTAACAACATCATCATGGCCTGGCTTGATTTTTATGTCCACAACAAGTTTTTTGTATTGTTGCACAATTTCTTGTAGCTGGGTGGCAAAAACAGACAGGGCATTTGCTTGATTGGATTCCATGGTCCCTAGCTGTTGCTTGATATTAGCTACAATTTGTTGCAAATTTTCAATAACTGCCAATTTTGAATTTTGAGCAGTAAGATCATGGACCTGTCTTCTGATATCCTCAAACAGGGCATGCAGTTCATTAATATGTTGATTAGTTGGTAGAGTGGCCACTGTCTGAGTGAGTTGTTTGATCTCTGTCTGGATATTCTTGATATCTTCTGATTTCAATATGCGATTCACAGCTCTCTTAATATTTTTAAGTTCCTGTGATGTAGGCAGATTTGTTACAGTATTTTGCAAAGATTCAAGTGCCAATTTCACATTATTTAATTCAGAAGCATCAGCCACATTTTGCATAGCATTTTGGAGCAGGGCTATATCTGCCTGAGTGGGTGTTGATTGTTGTAAAATTTCAAGTTTTGTTTGGATATCATCGATCAAGTGATGAAAATGAGATAGCTCAGATTCAGTGTTGAGGTTTTCAAGCTTTGTGATCTGTTGCTGGACACTGACAAGTGTGTCTACAATACCAGGCAGGCGGGATTCTAGAGATTCTTGTACATTTATCAAATCACTTTGCAGTGCTGCTATTGTGCCCTCAAGATGGGTTATGGTACTTTGAATTTTTCCAAAATCTTCATATGTTTCAAGTTGCAGCTTAATGTTGGCAACACTCCGAGTTATTGCACTCAAAGCATCAGAAGATGGCAAGTTGTTCATAAAATTTTCAAGTGTCTCAATTTTTTCTTTAACCTCGGCTATGGCATTGTTCAAGGGGTCCAGATTAGGTATCTGGAGTGATTGAATCTGTTCCTTTAGAGTGGAAATCACTAGATCAAAATCTTCTTGTGATTTTATGCTTTTGACAATTGTTTGGAGCTGTGTCTGGACATTTTTAATCTGCTCTTCCAATTGCTGTTTCAATTGCTCAGAGTTGGTGGCCTGGGTCTTAAATTTGGCTTGAAGAGCTGCTACAGCTTCTTCTAAACTTTGAAAATTATCCAATGTGGCCAAATCAGTATATTTCTGAAGCAATAATTTGAGTTATGAGTCAATTTTAAGAAGAGGATCCATGCATTGTGATTGTAAATTTGTAATTTCTAGTTGAAGACTGGCATTGAGTGTGGTTTGTAAAGCTTGTAAATCACTTCTTAATTTCTTGACTCTGACATCAAGCATCAGAATCTCATCACTGTGATCTTCATGTCTTGTATGGCCAAATATATCATTAGGCATTTTTGTTTTAGTGGTTATTTATTATTGAATATCTAATTCTTAATTCTATAAAAAAAGGTATAAGCTTGTCATAGGATCCCGGGACCTCAATATATAAGCAGTCACCAGCAGAAACTGTATATACAGTGCCAGAAATCATGTTTGAGTGCTTAATTCTATAAATATTTCTCCCTACTGAAATCTTGACATTACCCTCAGGGGTTGTAATAAATTGCAATTGACCACCTACAGGTAATTGGTAATGATTTAAATTATTGTTAAACATGTACAATGTTTTACCTGTTTCATCATCAACATCTGTAAGTATGCTGTTCAGATGAATAATTAACAAAGCACTTAGTTTAGATATTATATCAGAAGAGGGTTGTGGTGTTGGCAGGTCCATAATAGCCTGTTTTTTGAACCCAAATAAGTTCATAGGCATGTTTATTTATTTCAAATCATGCTCTGTAATTGGGCATTGATTACCACTTTTCAAATCACAATGACCCCATGGTAGAGTATGTACGCCACATGATAAAATGCATCTCTTGTCATCATGTGGATCCAGAGCCACTTTTCTTACAATATTTGTAGTCAACAAGTGATCCACACTCTGAATTCTGGATTCTGATGTTCTGATTGTGCTACATAATTTGAGGCAATTTTTGTAATCTTCAAATTCAAGCTCTTTGTCTACAGTCACTCTGCCAATGCCCTTGGCTTTTTGGCAACAGCGCCACTACATGTTTCAAAACTGTACATCTTGGCCCTTAACCCAGCAAATGCCACAATAACATCACCAAGTGTCTCATCTTTTAACTCACCAGGCACCTTTTTGTTGTGGTGTTTAATTTTTGAATGTTCAGTGGTATCAAAATATTTAAACAATTCAGTCTGTGCTATATCTTGATAAACATCTTCTGTTTGAATATCAAGAACAAAAATATCTGTGTCCATGTACATCAGTTTTACACGATCCTTATAAAAAGGCTTCAACACATCATAATACAATTTTAACATGTGTAATTTGGCCAATTCCAATATCACAGCCCCTACATAAATAGGCTTATCAAACTTGATCTTTGTTTTTTTCATGTTGAAAAGTGCCATATTCTCATCATAAATTCTTCTGTAATTGAAGTTGGGCTTTGCAATCAATTTTTTGCTCCGGCTGGGGTCAGTAATTATTTTAACATCAATATGTTTTCTGACATTTTCTATTGTTTTGCCATACACAGAATTGACCATCAATTTAAACAAGGTCTTATCAAAGGCTCATTGCAGATGTTCGAAGCACTGTGTTTGTATCAATATATGGATTCAACCATCTTGAGTGCCTGAACCTCAAAACTTTTCCAACTTTGGTCACTTGAAAACCATGATTCATCAGGAACTGGAGGTTTTTGTAATATATGACATAATCCTGTTTCGGCTCTAGAGTCATCATCAATTTCTTCTGTTTAGAGCCAGGTGAACACTTAACCTCAGGAATTGGGGGCAGATCAGAAAATGTGTTGTGTAAATCATCAGGAATTGTCAGATCAACCTCTAAGAACAGGCCATAGTTACTGTCATCAAAATCCTGAAGATCTTCAATATTAAAATCTTCAACCCACTCAAGCCCTGCATATGGCAATTTATCCATCATAGCATAACCATAGAGGCTGTTGGCATCTACATACAGTATATAATTTGATGGCAGTGCTCGATCATAATCAGGAATATATTTGTTATTTGCTCTGGCATATCTCTGAGAACATTGCACCATGCCTCCTCTTATACATTGTTCCATAAACAGATACATATCTTGATCCTGGATCAGATCCAATTGCATTTTAGTGTTTAAAAACATTGCAGACCATGCTAGGCCCGGAGCACTGTAAAAATACATTGGATCCAGTTTATAATTTTGCATGGAAGATTTTCTAAATGCCTGCAGTATATCAGCTAAGAGGGTCACATCAAGTTTTAAATATGCCTTGTGATAATCACCAAATGTCTGGCATTTTAAATTGTTCCACATCAACTGGACATGGTGATAATCATCATCAGTAATTCCAGATGCTCTGATTTTGCTGTAAAACTCTTGTTGTGGTGGCAGAGAACACTCATCAAATTTAGAAAAATCTGTAACATAATCATATGGATATACACCCTTCCGCCTAATTAATTTCAGGTCCTGATTTGGAAACAAAGCACATGTGATTTTGAATTGATCATCAGATAATTGACTGGCCAGTGTAGCCAGGCTAGCCGATAAAATTCTGTAGGAATCAAGAAATCTTAAGTGAATAGGAACACCATTAACTTTAATTATTTTGCTAATGGCAATATATTTTTCATTATTTTCAGCTAAAATATTTAAATTCTGCTTGTCAAACCCCTCGTACCTGATCAAATGATGAAAATCATAATTGGATGCACCATGGCAAAATATAGGGACAAATTTTGGTCTCTGGATCTTAATATTACAGCTATTACACAGGGCCATTAAGAATTTACCATCTGTATGAGAATGGTGATGTACCTTGATATTTGTATCTGAAAATTCAGAATCACATACCGGGCATTTTTCTGCATTGTTGAAATCTTCAATCTGTTTCTCTGTTAAAGGCAACATAGGTTTTGATTTTAATAAGACATTAGATGCTATGTCATGGCACTAATTTTGTATTCTATCTGCAAATGTTTTGATGGCATCTGCTCCCATGTATAAATCTTCTTTACTAACAACACCATCCTGTACAACCACATAATAAAAACTAGAAGGTTCATGTAGCTGGTATGATGTAATTGAAGATTCCTCAGGATCTGGGCTACAGAATGCAAGGGGTTTGAGGTTTGATTCAAAATCACAGACTATATATGCTGGGTGTTCCAACAAGGGGTTCAAATTTTTTGAATTTGGCATTTTCACTTGGATTAGGCATCACCATATGAACAGGTTTATGGTTGCCACAGTATTTCAGATGCTCAATTAACTTGTTTTTAGCAATTTCTGCATTTTTTCACGAACCCCATTTACCATTTTTTGACCATCAAATACAGTTAAACGTCTTCGGCACAACTTAAATGTTCTTTTAAATTTGTCTAGTTGTGTACTGACTAAAGCTTCAAGATTTTGTATCAGAGTGTAATGATATGTGTCATCCCCTTCAATTAAGAGCAGATCAATCGGAACAGCAGAATCATCATCAAATGTACTGATTCTGAGAGGTGCTATCAAGCAATTGCCACGGCCAGTAGAACAAATAAATACATTAATAGATAATTGTTTACCATTAATATCCCGGGCCTTTTTTTCAAATTTATCAATATTCTGAACAGACATTGGATATTCTAAACCCTCCATTGCCTCATCAAAATCATATTCATGTTGTTTATAATAAGTTATTCTCTCAGGATTCCTTGAAACTGGATACAAAGCAGCTAAAATACACCACAAAAAGCATTTCTCACCATTATTTTTTATGTTAACCACGGCTGTTTTGTTTTTGATATTGGCAGGTAATGGCAGATATGTAGATCCTTGTAATGGGTTGAATTCAGAAATATTAATATATAACTTGTGTGAAGATCCGCATAGGCTCCATCCAGACTCTTTTCCAGCAAATTCAGAGTGTTTAATATTCAATTGATCTATTAAACTGTTTATTATTTTGTCTGAATTTGCATTTGAATATATAGCTACAGTTTCTGTTATGTGGGGCTGTGTAAATTTGTGCCATTTGGCTTCTTATATTGTGTAAACAATTTGAGGGACAGCTTATAAGAGCCATTTTGTGCATTTAGAATTGCCTGCACATCAGAATTTATACTGTTCAAAAAATTCTTAATGTCACATTTTGGCTCTGATACAAACCGGTAATCCCTAAGTAGGCCGTTAAAACTGCTATGGATGGGTTCATAGCGTGGCTGCTTTGCTGCTCTAGCATTAACAGGTGCTTCATGCTTCCTTTTCAGACCAGATGTAGATGGTTGAGTGGGCAATGTTGATGACTGTGCAGAGCAAGTACCTTTATGTTTATAAGTGAAGTATTCCATGCTATATTTTCTATGGCATTTAGGACATATTTTTGTGGGAGTTCTGCATTTATCTGGATTACAATTCCTTTGATGCCTGGCCCAATTGGGGCTGGTTATATTCTTATTGCATTGATTACAATATTTTTTGATTTGGCATTTTTGTTGTTGTTTATTATATAAGATTTCCTGGGGTTCAAATCAAAATTCTATGCTTAATAAAAAATATCAGTTGGGTTCAGCAGTGTGTTTTGTATATTTAGTGTGTGTGTGTATGTGTGTTAATATTTTTGGCTTTGGTATTTATATAAAATTTCTTGGGGTTCAAATCAAAACTCTATACTTAATAAACCTATGACAGGTTGTACAGGATAGCCTACATGCACAAAGATGGAATAAGTATTGATCCACTGAAGCACTGACCTTTCACAATTGCATGTCTGCACAGGCATGTCGTGATGTGCATGGAAAGGCATTGACCTAATGCCATGTGTCATGTATTGATCTTGTATAACAAACTAGGGCAAATATAAACCCTTTGTTCAATATATTAGAAAATTCTATATATTGAATCAAACAAACCTATAATTCAATTTATACAAATCTGCTATATTTAAAAAAAATAACAGGAGCACTGCAACAACACATCTGTACTCCTCAGCCACTCTCACAATACTAACTGATATGTAATACAAAAAGCTCTTGCATCATAATTTGTTGCACAATGCAAAAGCTCTTGCATCATAATTTGTTGCATAATACAAAAGCTCTTGCATCATAATCTGATGCATAACATGATGCAAGAGCTTAGTTTTAGGTGTGGGCAAAAAAATATCAAGAGGGGCATATTTTTAACAAGCTTATGGAGAACAATCTGACAGAAGTGCCTTTTGTAAGTGTGGACAAATCAATCTGAGGGGGCTCATCATTTCACAGGAACTTCCCGAGGGCATTTTTACAAAAATCTTGGATTAGACGGAGTACCACACTTGAGCAAAAAGCTGATATGGGCATGTTGAGCAAGTTTTAAGTGTAGCCAAATCTGCCTGAGGGGGGTTCATCATTTATCGAAATGGTTGTAGCATCAATTACACTACTTGACCCCACAGGTAAAAATCAAGTGGGGTCAAATCTTGTGATCGAGGATGTCATTCCACTGACCCACGTCAACCAATCCATCGACCAGGGAACTGGAGGTCCAAATAGTGACGAACCTGTCATCCATAATGAGGTGGTGCCCCATCCTGCTGAAAATATGAGGGGAAGCTTCTATCCTTCATCAAAACTGACGGAAAAATGTGTTCTTGTAACAACTGCAAGTACCCTTCTGCATTTAAATTGTCATGAATGAAGAATGGGCCAATGATACGTGCCCCCCAGATCCCGGCCCACACCATAACCTTCCCAGCACCAACCAAATTGCTCGGCTCTCTCCACAATGGGTTCCTGGAGGACCTATACTGCAAGTTCTGTTTATTCACTTCCCCATTTACATAAAAATTTGCTTCATCAGAATGAAGAATATGCAGTGCAAAGTGTGGGTCCTGGCGAATTTGCTCCACAGCCCTTTCACAAAACTGCATTCTCCTGTGCGGGTTATCCTCAGAGAGATGCTGATGCAGCTGCAGCTTGTACGGGTGCCACTAAACCATCTTTAACACCCTACAAATGGAACTCTGGATGACACCACATTGCACAGACATTCGATGTGTGCTGCACTGCGGAGACTTGGCACACGATTGTAGCACTGCCGTAGCTGTTTCTTCGTCAGTGGCAGTTCTGGGCCTACCAGATCGTGGCCTGTCCTGGACTGTACCGCTCTCTTCGAACCTGGTCAGCAATTGGGACACTGTAACGTGCGACACTGAGTTCCGTTCATTGAAATCACGAGCTACAGCACAGGCACTTGATGATCTGAATTTGTTCGGCCATGGTCAATGGCATGGCTCAGCACATGCAAATGATATGTAATTATCACTTTCATATGCCAATAACTTCCTTATCATTAAAGTTTTCATAAATCTGTCTTCACCACTGAATTCCTGGTGAAATTAGCCAACTTAATGTATAGGGTGTGTCTTACTGAGTTTATGTTTGCATAGTGCAACTTTAAGTGTTTCTCCAAAAATTAACTTTTTCCCCAATTTTCTAATTTTCTTCTTCTTCTTCTTCTTCTTCTACAAATTGGGCATGATGGTTGAAAAATGTACCTCGTTGGAATCTGTGTTCCACAAGCTTTCCAACGAGGTATCATTTGTGATTCTGAGATAATTAGTAGAGGGGCACAAAAGCCGCCAACATGAAGCTCTGTGATATCCTTCAACTTTTGGCCGGGGTATAAAGGTTGATGCTATAACTGGCATTATTTCTAAGTCTGAGGGTGCAGGACCAAAACCAAGTTCAGATTCGTCTTCAGAAGCTCGAAAACTAAAAGGAACACCTTCTTTCATGCAAAACCAAAATTCGAAGTTTAATTTTGTTGAGCAGTATTATTATTAACATCATGTTCATTTCCTTCCTGCATTGTTTTGTATGTTCAAGATGTTTATCAAAAGGCAAAATATGAAAGACTTAGCTTGCCTTTTTAATTCTTCGCTTTGTCTGGCGCTCGTGTTTTGTAGCCAGACCCTGTGGCCGAGTGGTGTAGTTCCTTGGTGGATGCCGTTGGTGTTGGACGTGCTGATATCGTTCTCTGGTAGTGCGTTCCCTGAGTGCAACTAGTGACTCAACTACATCTGGAAAATTGGACTTGTAAAGTAAGAGACAAATCGATAAACCAGTAAGTACTATAGTGGCAAGTAAGAATAACGAAATGAATAGGTTAAATCGATAAAGATAAGTTTTCCAGTGAATTCTCCTAAACCGAGGGCAACGGATATACATGAATTTATTCACGGACAAATCCGTCTGCATGTTGACGAATTGATGGGATTACAACTCCCGACAATTTTGCGGTGTGTGTATATTAAGTTTGTGAGAGAAGCGACAATGAGAAAACTATTAGAACAACATGGGCCTGACATGGAGTTTTGTGAAAGTGTCATTAGAAGATGCGGGAAGGGAAGTAAAATTTGTGTGTGTCTTTAATCTCCTATTGGAAATGGACGATGATAGTGTGAAAGAAAAACTGCGAGAATTTGGAACTGTCGATAGTGTAGACAAAGAACAATAATCGGAGAACTTTCGATACCCAGTGTATAATGGAGTGTGAGTGGCTAAAATGGAAGTCAAAAAACCAATACCGTTATTTCTAGTAATCCGCTCGTTTCAGTGTCACGTTATCTATGATGGACAGCAACGGACGTGCCAGATTTGTCACCAGCCTGGTCATGAGCGTAGGATGTACGACCTTCGTCAACCCACTGTCCTGAGAGTTCCACTCAGACAAGGACGAAACTACAGTCAAGTGGCGCAACAACGACAAGATGTCGTAGGAACCTCGGGACCATATCACGAAGTTCCATCCAGTGAAACACCTTCTACTAGCCTTGAGAACCAGCTGGAATCAACTGAAATACCTACTGGAAGTCACCCTAACCCCCAGAAGGACGGAACTCTTACCAACCCCGTAGAAGGCACGACGAAGGAAGCGGAAGTGGCAGTTGCGGCTTCGAAGACCCCAGAGGAAGATGGTACACAATCTTTGGTAATTGAGGAAGAAAACTTCAACCCGGAATCAGTGAGAGAAGTGGTCACAGAGGATGGCGTGGTACGCATCAATGCTATTAAGGATCAGAAGACAGCGGAAAGACAGGAAAAACAACAAGACGCAACGGGGGAAGACATGGATAGTGAGAGTAGTAGTGTAAATATGAAACTTGTAGTGGAAAATGTAACTGGAACAAAAAAAGCACTAAAAATGCGGGGACAGTGAGCGACTTGAACTTACCGAAAAGAAGATCTAGGCGCAGGGTAGGTGAGTTAAGTAAATCAAAACAATTGATTTAACAAATGGTTTGGCCTTGATAATTGGTGTGAAATATTGCATACATAGCCAGAGTATAACATATAGCTATTTTTTCCTTTTAAGAATCCTTGTGTGTAAGGTAGACCAAAAAACAGTAAAACAATGTATATATTTAACAGTATTGTAAAAGCAAGTGTTTACGTATCCATAGTGATGCTTACCACCATTTGGCTTGCTAGTATAAACATAAATAAACTACAAAACAAAACAAAACAAAGTGCATTGGGGGACTTTCTAATTCAGTCAGCTATAGATATTGCTCTCATTCAAGAAGTAGCAATAACTAATTATGAATTACCCTCTAGTTATATTGTCTATAATAATTCCACATATTGAGCGCAAGGAACAGCTGTATTAGTTCGAGATAATATATCTGTATCAAATGTAGAATACCATCCGAGTGGTAGAATTACAACTGTACAAGTGGAAAACCTGTGGATATGTAATCTGTATGCGCCTTCTGGTAGTAATCAAAGGCAGCAACGCAATGAATTTTTCGCAAGTGAAGTAGCGACGGAACTTGAAGGTAATAAGCAACATATTATTTGTGGAGGCGATTTTAATTGTGTTTTGTTGCCAAAAGACCAGCACACTGGATTTAATACATCCAATGTAAACAGTTGGTAAATGGGTTTCAATGGAAAGATGCATGGGACACTTTGCACCCAACAAGTGCAGGCTTCACATATGTAAAGGGTGGGGGTGCTTCACGGTTAGATAGATTTTATGTTTCACCATCAATTATCCCTAATATCACTAATAATAATATGGTGCCAACTTGCTTCTCAGATCATAGTGCAATTATAATGGCGGTAAAAATGCAAGTGCCAAATATACAATATGGGTATGGATATTGGAAAATGAATATATCTTTATTTGATGATCCACTTTTTGCTGACAAATTACAAGAGAAATGGAAGTATTGGGAACGATTAAGGGCGAAACAAATAAACATAATTAAGTGGTGGGATGAATATCTAAAGCCAGCTATCACACGATTTTGTAGACAATATAGTAGGGAACGGAACCAGGATTGGAATAATAAATACAATTTTTATTATAAAGTGTTGCGAGAGCTAACTGATGAAGGGGTAAGAGGGGGGAAAGTGCAACAGAACATTAAACAAGTACAGGCAATATTGTTGCAATTACACGCCCAAAAAAGAAGTGGGTGCAAAATACGTAGTAAACTTTTACCTTTTGACCCTCTTGAAATGGCTAGCATTAGTCATGTTCTACATGAACGTAATCGTGGAAAACGCCAAATGATTCATAAGATAATAGACGAAGATAATTCTGAACATAGTAATGCGACTGAAATAAAGGAAATCTTTTACCGCTCTTATTACTCTAGTTTTCGAGGAACAAGTTATTATCCAGCTCAGGAACAAATATTTTTACAACAAGTTCCGGAAATTTTTTCTGTTAATGGCTGCTGAGGTGTACGTAGCGATTCTAGGAAAGAAGAATAACTCATCGCCAGGAATAGATTGTATTCCCATAGAATTTTATAAAAGATTTTGGTCACTTGTAGGTAATATTGTGACAGACTGGATAAATGCAGTATATAATCAACACTGCTTTGGACGAGCAATACAGGTGTAATCGTCCTGGTTCCCAAAGTTTCTAACCCTATGGTAGTAAAACACTTTAGACCTATATCCTTGTTGTGCAGGGATTATAAAATTGTTGCACGATGTTTACTTCTTCGCCTTTTGCCTTATATGGAAAGAATAATCGGTGTCCATCAATACTGTTATGGTAATAATAGACCGATCTTTACTGTTTTAGAAACAATTCGTGATGTCATAACTAGTTATCGACATACGTCCATACAAGGTCACCATGGTATAGTGGCGTTGGGTTTTCAAAATTCTTTTGATACCTTACAGCACGAATTTTTATATGCTAAGGATGGGTTGTAGTCCAAAATTGGTAAATGCGATTAAGAGTATATATACTGATAACAAATCGTGTGTAAAAATCAATGTTTTTTTTTAACTAAGACATTTCCTATACAAAGGGTGTAAGACAAGGTGATCCCATGTCTATGATAAGTTTTTGTGTATTATTCTTGTGCGTTAATTCCATTTTTGAAGGTACTTGAAATGCAATTGCACGGGTTAAATATTCACTCAACAACGATAAAATTATTAGGTTATACTGATGATGTCACTGTCTTTGTGAAATTGCCGACAGATATGGAAATACTTGAAAATGTGATAGAAAAATACAGCTCGGTGGCTGGCCTAAAGCATAACTATAATAAAACTCATTGGATGCACTTACATGCTACAAACCACTCGTATCAAAACGATAAAATTCAAAAAGTAAATGCACTGAAAATACTTGGAATAATTTTTACCTAGGGGAGAGCGGGGCAAGTTGATACAATTTGAGAGTGTGATTTTTTTTACTTTTTATTTTGCTAGCAAGAAAATAAAACATGTTACTCCTCGATAGCTTAACTAAAAGCACATAAAAATTTCACAGATACAGGGTGTCCCACGAACGGCGAAACTGGGAATTAAGAATGGCGTTACTTTGTAACTGAAACCTGTACATACATAAGTCATACATCAAATGTTAGCCCTGTCCAAGTAGATATTTTTAAACATAGAAACAACAAACGGGGTGCAGTGTTGTTCATGCAGTGTTGCCAAATGTAAGTGAAAGTGTAAATTTATTTTTCCACAAAGCATGGAAAATTGAATGTCAAACATTCGTACGGAAATTTGGACGTCAATTTCCACCTTGGGTAGGTGGACTATTTCGCCATCTATAGTTCAGGGAAGAAAACCGATCGTTTTCGCGTATAGCCAATCCTGAAATGCCTCGTAAAGGCGTACCGGTCCAAATGGGTGTTTTCAAAAAAATATGAGGTACAGTGGCAACACTGTTGATGTTTGAAGGCAACAAAAGGTGTGTTTAGTGATGGTCTATGACATGGAAATACTGGAAACAGGAAAAAAAGAAAATGAAAATTATGGTGAAAAAAGTGTTACTTACCTACTTCTGGCAACCATGCAACGCCCGTAACAGGCAGTGTAGCTTTACAAAAGATGTTGAAAATGACAACCATTTTCCCTGAGGCATTCATCAACACGTTTTATCATGTTGGAAGTAACTTTATGCAAGGTTGATTGGTTTATATTGTTAATGGCTGTGCAAATGTTTATTTTTAGATCATCAAGTGTTCTTGGGTTATTAATGTAAACTGTTTGTTTCAAATAACCCCACAGAAAAAATCTGGAGACGTCAGATCCGGGGAGCGACTGGGCCATAAGTTTTTGCTTATAATTTGATCGCCAAAAAACTCTGCCAACATGTCTAAAGTTTCATTAGACGTGTGGCATGTTGCGGAGTCTTGTTGAAACCAACAATCACGTTCATCACGTTCCAACAGAGAAATAAACTGTGTGATAAGGTCACGATAAACTATTCCGTCAACTGTTGTGTTGAAAAAGAATGGACCGATTATTTTTCTCCGCGAAATCACGCACCACACACCGATCTTTTGTGGATGAAGTGATTGTTCATGTAACAAATGGGGATTGTTACTTGACCAGTGTCTAGAATTTTGACTGTTGACATATCCATTTAAGTGGAACCATGCTTCATCCGTGAAAAAAACCTTATCCAAAATATTCACACCATTGTCTTTAATAAAATTTCTAAACCACTGGCAGTATCTTAGACGTGCACCTTTGTCTGCTTCCTTCAGTTCTTGCACAGCCTGTACCTTATATGCACGTAGGTGCAATTATTTTAACGCTCGGTGAGTTGTTGTTTTTTGATACATTTGACTGTGCAGCAAGTTTACGAACAGATTTCCTGGGAGATTGTGATATTCTCTCCTCCACATCCTGCAGCACACCTTGTGTCAAAACTGGTGGTTGTCTGTGGTAGGGTTTGTCATTAACTGATCCTGTTTCACGAAATCTGGAAACAAGTCGATATATCGTCGAATTTTCTGGAACACTGTTATTCGGATATTTCTCGTGAAACGCAATTTTTACACTAGCGTACGACTTTGAACAAAAATAATGTTCTCTTCCAAAGAGTACTTCATTTCACAGAACAATTCTAATCTTCCCCTACGAACAATGCGAAATGCACGGCTCAAACAGTTCTGAGTACACAACTAACTGATTCTTTTGTTCTAGTTCGGTGGGTGGTCTTATCGCATTGCATGGTTGCCAGGAGTAGGTAAGTAACACTTTTTTCACCATAATTTTCCTTTTTTTTTTTTTCCTGTTTCCAGTATTTCCATGTCATAGACCATCACTAAACACACCTTTTGTTGCCTTCAAACATCAACAGTGTTGCCACTGTACCTCATATTTTTTTTTAAAAAAACACCCATTTGGACCGGTACGCCTTTACGAGGCATTTCAGGATTGGCTATACGCGAAAACGATCGGTTTTCTTCTCTGAACTATAGATGGCGAAATAGTCCACCTACCCAAGGTGGAAATTCCGTACGAATGTTTGACATGCAATTTTCCATGCTTTGTGGAAAAATAAATTTACACTTTCACTTACATTTGGCAACACTGCATGAACAACACTGCACCCCGTTTGTTGTTTCTATGTTTAAAAATATCTACTTGGACAGGGTTAACATTTGGTGTATGACCTATGTATGTACAGGTTTCGGTTACAAAGTAACGCCACTCTTAATTCCCAGTTGCGCCGTTCGTGGGACACCCTGTATAATTTGTAAGCTAACGAGAACCTAATTAGTAACGCAGGACGCAACGTCTCAACTTGGCCCGTCGTGGGGCAAGTTGATACTGGTATGGGGCAAGATGATACTAATTTGAAGTAGGTTGATAACGATGTGACATAGTTTGATTAAATAAGACAAAATACAAGAAAGTAATTTTGAATTAAATTTTAGAATTCAGGAAAAGCATACAAACATGAACAAAATATTGTATCATGATGGATAGCCTACATGCACTATCACTTTCTGTTATGCACATATCTGATTTAGAGTGAACACAGGTGTACATAGAACTATCGTATCCGCATTTTAAATGAGCCCATCTACTGCACGAAATGCATTGTATCCATTTTTCACCAGGCTTAGAAGCTGAAAATGATTCGAGGCACATTAGACACAAGCTGTCTTCATCTTTTGACTCTGAATTATTATTCCTCAAATATTTCCTGTTTAGTATTTTCTTCTTTTGACCTTGAGTTTCTCTTTCGGTCGGCCCATTATTTATTTTCTTACTATTATTTGTTGACTCCCTTTTTCTTTTTTTCAAAGAATGGCACAATCTTTTTTCAACTCTTTCTGATCTCAATAATTTATTGTTAACTCTTGTTCGAGCTTCATTTTCTAATCTGTTCTTCACTGGTGTGTTTGTAAGAATTGACGATATCATTCGTTGTTTCCCTTTTCGATTTGCTTTTCGTTCTCCAGCCTTAGGGTACAGACGTAACTCTTCTGGGCTTACTGACACACGATGCAATTCTTGATTGTCACTGCTGGTGGCTTCTAATCCCAAGACAATGGTTTCAGAGATTCTACTTCCATCAGGTAAACGATCTTGCTCATTTTCTTCGGTCATTGGTCGATTAGTTACGGAACATGGTAAATAATCTTCTTCAGTAAAAATATCTGGAGTCATTTTGTCGATCCAATATGTCTTTGCGGCTTGACTCAGTGACAAGGTATCATTCTTGACATCGGCGTAGGCTTTCTTAAATGTTTCAATTGGTATTTCTCCTCGACTGGTCTTTTTGACGTAATGCCGGACCATTTTCTGTAAACAAACAAACAAACAAAAAATAATTAGAAGCAGCTAGGGTAAGTTGATACACCTTATCAACCCGCCCCAATTCAGCCGTATCAACTTTCCCCAACCAGCGCCATTTCGATTAACGTACTACAAGACAATAGAAAAACAAACAACAATAACCGAGTTTTCTTACCTTTTAGTGGCACAACACACATCCACCAAGACAAAATAATTCATAGTTCATGTAAGTCCACCAGGAGACTTCAAACAACATCCAAAAAATTTACTTTACACCCTGAAAAATACACTCGGTCGGATAACTTTGCGCACAAAATTGTTCGTTAGCCATGCACACGCTCGGACAATAGGGACTGCTGAACGACGCCTTCTGTTTAACGAATATTACCCAGCGTATGCACGTTCCCTCGTGAATGGCAATGTATCAACTTGCCTCCGTCTCAACCTGCCCCGATCTACACTACTCTTTACAAGAACTGATTGCTCAAAATTATTCAACATGTATTGCTGCCCTGAAAAGTGTGCTTAAACAAAACAAACTTCGTGCCCTTAGCTTGGTTGCCAGGGTATCCTTTGTAAATATTTATGCGAGTTCAAAGCTCTGCTTTGTGGCACGAGTGCTTCCGATGAGGAAATTCGATTTTGTACAGATAAGGAGTGCGATAAACTGGTTTGTCTGGGCACACCAAATGCTGCGGGTGAGTCACGAGAATGTGTGTCTGCCGGTACGGTGCGGAGGACTTGGCCTGACTTACGTGGAGTTAAAGAGCCAAGCTCTCCCCGTACAAGCAGATATGTCAATGTTAGTAAACTTCCCAGAAAGTTTAACGGGTGTGATACTTAAGCAGATTTTGGACACCATACCATTGCAGTTTCCGATCGCTATTGCCACGGTGCCACCGCATTATTAATATTTACAAGAATCAGTGCTAGAAATCTGTTATATACTACTTTCAGCGAAAACTCTTGAAATACCAAAAGTATCTCAATTATACAAGTCACGTTGTTTGGCAACACTGCCTAGCTGCAAGATAATGATTAAACAACCTACCAATCCCTGGCACAAGATATGGAACAATGTTCAAGCACCACATTTATCGCCCTTGGTAAAATCTGCGTGGTACTGTGTGGTGCAGGATATAGTGGTGACGGAAGAGAAATTACATAAATTAAAACTGTTACAAGACCCACTATGTGGTAGGTGTAAACAAAATGGTTCGATTTCACACTGGCTAAGTGAATGCATACGGACACGTGAAACATGAAAATATTTATGTGTGTTATTAGGAAAAATTTGTCGCACCCATCCCAATGCGTTTACTGTGCATAACATAATGTTACCTACGTTTTCGTATTTTCCACGTACCAAATTGCGTAGTGTGCAATGGCTGGTTGGACATTATATATTGTTTGTCTGCATATATAAAGGTATAGATTTTCATGATCAATTTTTAATACATGTTAAACAGGAATACCATAAAGTGTCACAAAATAAAAGAAAAATATTATTCGCACATTTTTTAAAGGTGCTGATTGAATGTTAAAGTAGAAAGAACTATTGATATCCAAAAACTGTAAAATTACTGTATGAAAGAAAAATTGTAAATAATAAAAAAAAGTGGTTAACACATCGCGCTGCGACGCCAAGGGTCCCGGGTTCGAATCCCGCTCGGGCTTGGTTGTCCATGTCCATTCATGAATTTCATCATTTCATCACTCATCCCCATCTTCGCGAATTAGCCAAGAGGCACAAAACGCGAAGTAAAATAAACTAAATCAATCAATCGTGTTTTGAAATCTTCTAAAGCAAGACAACTTTCCGAGGCAAGATTCAAAACAATCCCGTTTTTCTTCCCTTCATTATGGATGAGTCATTGCTCTGGAGCCAGGAGACAAGACACTGGTTCCAGCTGCCAGCTGCTCGCTGCCCGCAGACGCCACTCCAACGGGCGATAACTGGAGGGAGCAGCGATAATGTAGTTGTTGAACAAAAGTCTAATCAGAAGTGTGCTCATTCCTAGCCAAGTTGCAAAAGAAAGAAGAGGGAGGGGGATCACTGCTTTATGCTCTCCCATGCTGTCACCTCAATTCTACTGATATACGAGCACCATTTCCGATGCAGATAGGGGCATTTATAAAAAAGAGAGAAACGGACTGAATCGTGCACACCAGTGGCGGATTAAAGATCTCGTGGGGGAAGGTGGGTGACTTTTTATCTTTTTACTTGTAACGTTCGTAGAATGTAAGTAGAAGGGAAAATACTTAGCGCCTGTTTTCATCGATTTTCTGTCATTTTTAATTATGATTAACGGTTTTTTAATTCCTTATCGAGGGGTGACGTTATTGTTAATTAATCAAGCGCCACGTGTCGGAGGTGGAGGAGGAGATGAGTCATCGATGACTCATGCACACGTGTGAGTTTGAAATTAATGATTTTCCATTAGTGCACAAAAGACACTATTGTGTATCCCGTTTTTACCCTAACCTAACCCTATTGTTGTACTTTATATATGCGTTTCTGCAGGATATGACTCATGGGTGCTTTATGCACACGTGTGAGTTTGAAATTAATGGTTTTCCATTAGTGCACAAAAGACACTATTGTGTATTCCGTTTTTTACCCTAACCTAACACTATTGTTGTATTTTATATATGTGTTTCAGCCGGATATGAGTCACGGATGATTTATACAGTCGGAGTACTTGAAGTTAATGCATTTTCAGGACACGTTTTGGCTATTCTAAGCCATTTGATGCCGTCAGGCAAGGTTTCCAGGCGTCGATGACGTCATGTGGCGACGGTGCTGGATTATATTAGCTATAATTAAGGATCTGGATTTACCCGAATTCAACCGGTCCTGATGCGATCGGAGGTAGAAGATATTATAACACAATATGTTCGCATTAAAGGCGAAGAAATTGAACGATGTAGCATATATGAAAACGAAGTATACGGGCAGAATGCATGTTATTAATAATAATTGCTCTTAAAAAAAATGGGAAGAATACCACAAGAACCTGTTACGAGGTTGCATTCATCGTCACCCCAAACCGCGAGCGATCATTGACGCGCGAGGGGGAAGAAAGGCTCTCCATTGTTATGTTCCCCCTACGGGAGCTGATTGGAAGTCCGGTGCCGCCAATATTTTTACACGCGTTTATTGATTTTCTTTGAGGTTCCAATTTTATTTTGCAGAAGTAATTTACGCGTTTTTTCTTCCGCCTTTCGTAACATTGCAAAGACTATTTGATCTAAAGCGTAAGGAATTTGGCTGAACTAGGAACAATCAGTTCCAGTATCTACAGGTTAAAGTGGATGCGATCCACGATTTGCTCTTATTTCTATGTTGCGAACCACGGACCCTTTGATTATTGACTTATAAACATCAGGATTCACGTAAAATTGACCAGATTTTTTACTGTTAGGGCCAATATTTCGCATTTTTTGTGTATTTTTACTCAGAAAACGCTATCTGAACGATCCAAGGAAGAGTTTGCATGGCAATTTAGACACACAATCTGTGTTTCTTCAACTTTAGCTGAAGTGTAGGTTTATTTTTTACTCTAATATCACAATTTCTTCTATTCAGGCCACATTTTTTATTAAATTTTGGACTCACAAAGACATTTTTCAACTTTTAACTTCCTATTTTAAAAGTTTATTTCCATTTTTTACTCTAATATCTAAATTTCAGCTATTCTGGCAGGAGTGTTTATTGCAGTTTAGACTTGCAAAGATAATTTTTCCAACTTCTTTTATTAATTTTTCTATTTATTGCCTTTTGTATCTTATATTTTTTTTAATTTTTAACTTTGAGTTTTGTTCTTTATTTAAAAAATTCTCTAATCACTAAGGAAGAAGTACTTTTAAGTAAAACTGTACCCACAAACTTTATTATTACTACTATTATTATTATTGTTTTTGTTTTGATGTAGTTGTTGAATCTTGTTGTTGTTGTTAGGGTTTATTGACTTCCACTACGCTATTTTTGGTTTGCTTCGTAGGAAAGTTTGTTTATTTTAGAGTGTCCTCGGTATTTTCGTACTGTTAGGGTAGGTAAAGTTTCCTAAATATATGAGTAGGGTTCCATATATTCTTGTTCTTGCATGTTTTTCATATGATGTGATCCCCACAACTCTCCAAGTGCCTTTACTGCATGTTTCCATTTTATTGAGGCTTAGTGATTCCTAGAGCCACTTTATGCATGAGAGAAAGCTTGAAAATTTCGATCTCAGATAACCGTCAACATTATGTCAGAGTATTTTCGAGTATATTTTAGACTTATTAGGGGCCCCTAGAATATCACGGCTTGCTTAATTTTTAAGTATGTTGCGCAGTTATTGAATTTTTGCTTTTGCTTTCTAGATAAACTGTACGAAATGTTTAATATTTGTACTTTATTGCACTTATAAGAGGCCAAACTTTTACTGTAACTAAAATTATTATGTGTCTAAGGACTGAAACTCCTTTACCAAGAGTACTATAACTGAACGTTTATTAATATTGTTTCTTTCTTCCCTTAAATATAACAATTTAACAATATAATGACTAATCACAGGACAAGTCGATGTTAGCAGATGACTACGTGGCTCTTAAGTCCACCTGCCAAACTTTTCTTACCATGTTATTTACCCTTAGAGTCTTTTATTCTGGGTACGTTTCAAGTATTACTGACTTTTTTGAGTGTTTGATTAATACCAGGGGTTATTTGTATCTGTTATACTGTATTATTCGAGGCTTCTATTTTTTATTCTACAATCACTATATGTCCCTGAGGACTAAATTCCACTGACTGAAGCTTAAAGCTTAGGCTCTACAGCATGTTGAATGGTTAATCACTGGCCAATATGAATTTTACAGAGGCTTGTAGCAGGCATAGGAACACACGCCAGAACCTTATTAGCGTGCAAGAAGCACATTCAGGGAGAACTACGAGGAAACGAAGTTGATTTTTTTTTAGTGCTTTACCAGTTACACAGCCAATATTTTCTATTTCAAGTAACTACATGTACCAGAACATTTTACAGCCCAACACTAACTAGACTTCAATTTATACTATATTAGGTGCTAAATGTAGCAAGAACACTGATTGTACATACTTTTGAGAATCCAACTATATCAGGATTTTTCTATGCTAGTATATTTTTATTGATTACTAACTTTAACAGACCAATCAGGAAGACGACAAAATTCACTAAACATAATACTATAGTGTAGGTGATTGCATGAAAAGTAGAAATTATAACAACCACAAGATTTCGCTTTTTGCTTTTGTGACTTAAGCACTGGATGTATTTTACCACTACAGACGCCTATGTAGAAACACTAGAGTACTGTTAGCTTTCAAAATTGAGGTTATACTGTACTGTTTCTTAAATATTTTGTGTTTGGCACGCTTAACAAGTTACACTTACATCCATTTCAGGACAAATATTGCTAAAACTCTCAAATTTACTGTGTACAAGTTGATATTTCTGCTATCAGAGGAATTAACAACCCTATTTTACAAACAAAAGGTATTGTTTGCACTTTATTTACTTCAATCAGAGACTAATATTTTACAGTAATTGAATCATTCAGCCCTACTCAATACTTTACTGCATCAGAAAGTTTGTTATTAATCTAATACGTATGCTATTTTGTTCTATTCTAAGGCAAACGTTGTTTAATTTACTGGTTATAATGCAAATTTTTGCACAATTTTCGATATATTCACTACCTTCGAACCAAACAATTGTACTTATTTAGTGCATTTCATTTATATTTCTTGTAATTAACTTATGTTTCTTATATTTAACAAACTAAACAAATTACTTTGTCATGTTAAAAACCTTATTTTTTACTATTTTCTATCAGCTTCTATATTGCTGTTTTTATCAATTTATGTAAGACCACACTCTCGTAAATACACATACATTCTCTTTTATACACACACACACGCACACACATTTACACACTTATACGAACATACATCTGACGTTTTTCAATATTTTGCTATGAAGTTTGCACCGTCGCTATTCAAACAACGGCAGGCAATGTAGTATTTATGAGTATTAGTAATCCCAAAGTGCTGTTTTTTGGTGTCCAAGTTCAGATGAGAGTCTGCTATGTGCCTTTTGCAGGGGATTGCATGTGAAGTGTATGCATATTGAGCATTATTGAGTGTGTATGCTTCCAAGTTTTGCTGTTATTTTCCTATAATTCTGCGAGACTGTAGAGAGTTCTCCCTTTTCAAGCACTTTTCTTTCATTGATTGGATACTTTTTGGGAACTTAGCAGTTTTTTTTTATGTTATGAAGCAGATTGTTGTAGAATATTTTGCATGGTCTTTTGAGATATTGAGTGTCTGCTGTAATGGTAGTAAGTGTCTTACCTTCTTGTGTTGTTGTTCTTGTGTAACTTTCCTATTTTCGGTCAAGTTGCAGTACTTAGAATAATCGCTATTGTCTTATTGATCTATGAAGCTCCTTTGAATAATCATTTGCATGATGCCCTATACTCCACGCTGTACTTTGTTTTGAGAGCTTTCTTTTGAAGCCTTAGTATACTGGTAGTACAGTATTATTATCGTAGAGGTAAATTAGTTCGTGAAAATATGTATTTTTCTGATTAACTATAGTCGCTTAGTTGTTCTAGCAGGTATAAGTAGTTACTGCTGATGTTGTTAATAACAATTAATTAACAATAACGTCACCCCTCGATAAGGAATTAAAAAACCATTAATCATAATTAAAAATGACAGAAAATTGATGAAAACAGGCGCTAAGTATTTTCCCTTGTACTAATGTACGTATCCAGGAGACCGTTTAATTGTAAACCGCAGAGGAAAGGAGAAGGGGCGATAGTTTTTCGCCTTTAGCGGAGGGCAGCCCCCCCGGAAACGCGAAAAAGTGAATGTAAAATTTCCCGTGCACTTTGCAGCATGCCGGGACGCATATATCGGGATGTCGGAGATGATGTGATCAGCACCATGCTTTACCCCCTATTCTTCGATCTCGGCCAATTTGAACATGATATGATCAGCACCATGCTTGGGCAGCCTTTATCCCCCATGGTTGTCCCAAGGTACTCATTCATTTGAGGCTAGGTGAGTTCCAGAGCCGTTTTATGAGGCAGGTTAGATCACCCACTCCGGGAATCAAACCAATGTTCCCAGTATGGCAGTCAGATGCCCTACCGACTAGGCGACCACGACTCCCCAGCGAATGAGAAAAAGTAAAGAAATATATGCTCTTTTTGGCCCAAGTATGCATTTTAATGGTATTTAGATGCGCACTAAATTTTACTGCTCTCAGAGTGTTTATGCACTCATTTTTCCGACTCTGTCACTCTCAGAATAATACACGAGTCCGAACTTTGCCCCCCCCCCCCACACCCACCTTCCCCCAACTAATTGATTTGACAAGAATATTTTTTCCGCCAGTGAGTAAAATATCGCTCATCTGCCCATAGAAAAAAATAATCACTTTAGCTTGTGCATTTTCAGCTTCATTCTGATGACCAAATGACATAGCATTCGTGAAAAAACTTCAGATTAAAAATTATTTACAGAGAAATGTAGACTAGATCCAATCGTATTTCCTGAGGAATCTAAACAACTTCCCATTAAAGAAGAAGTGCAGTTCTTATTCAATATCGGATAGCAGAGGTTGCCAAACCCTTCTTATTTTCTTTATTCCATTCCTACGCTGCAGACAAGAGGAAAGGAAAAGTTTTCACAAACAAGCCCCCTTCTCGCTTTTCTTTTTCGTTTCCGTCAACTCTGAAGGATTCCGTAAATCTGTGTGGGCAGAGAAGAGAATGGTGATCGAGTCCTGTTGTCAATTTTCCACTCGGAAGGGGAGCGCAAACTTCTGTTTTGTCCAAATTCTAAGGAAGTCACCATTTAGCGAGAATCTGTTTGGCAACACAGGTCTTGTTGTCTGATCCTGAGGCAGAAGAATCTACCCATTGTATCTTTACCGGGAATGCAAGAAGTGCCGTTTTCCCTTCTGTCCGTCAAGGAAGGAGTGACAAATGCAAGTTGTGCCCTGCCTTCCCTTCCCCCTCCTCCCATTAACTGAACCGTGCCTTCTCGCTCCCTCCTCTCGCATGATAGCCTAGCATCTGGAAGTTCAAGGTCGCGTTGTGAATGCAACAGCTGCGAAAGCCAAGAAAAAGGAGAGAGAAGTTGCAAGGTTAACAGAACAGGTTTCTGCCAAATTTTAAGACATCGTCAGGGCTCGGAAAACGTATAATGCGGGAAACGGGAGTTAGAGCGAACGTGGGATCGAGGTGAAGGTCTTATTATTTAACATGGCCTTTTGACGGGCTTGAGTGGATGCAAGTATTATGCGGGAAAACGTATAATGCGGAAACGTAAAATCGGGGTTTCACTGTAGTCATAATTGTTCTGGGGTAGAGAGCTGCATGGGTCAGTGTGACTTACATGAAGAGGGAAAACCTACCATCCAACATAAAAGTGATCACAATGCATTTCACATGTCTTTTGCATGGTGAACAAAATCGGACTGATATCTTTCTGCAATGGTATTTGGTAGGCTGGATCCATGTGCTACTTAGCTAAGGTCAGTCTGGTATACCAGTACATTTATGGGCAAGGAACAAGAGAGTGGACATCCTTGGGCGGTCTATATACTAATGCATAAGTAATTTATGTGTGGTTTTCTGGTGGAGTTAGCCTCTTTACCTATAAATTTAATTTGTCTTGCTCTTGTAAAACCTAATTGTTTGAGTTGGTAAAATAATATAAAATACTTGTTAAATGTCTGAAATGTCTTTATCCTTCGTTTTGCCTTAAAAATGTTTCCAAGAGGTGTTCATTTTAATTTGATAATACACTGAAAACCTGATTAGTATACATTCCCATGTTAAAATTTTATCTGCATAATATGTTCAGCCTTCCAAGTCCTGGCAAAAGATCTTGTTAAATTGTAGGATGTTTGCCTTGATCTTATGTTTAAGCTAACTTCCGCTTCCCATGTTATACATTCTCTCAAGCTATACCCATATCATATTGCAAGAAAACTGATCTGTTGGCCTAGGCAAAATTCTTTACCTGTTCCAGCACAATGAGCTCTTGTGTTATTTCATTCATGAAGCAACTTTTTTGAACTTCTGATGACTTCACACCAAGGAAGAAATGAATTTACAATGATATAGACTAAGAGGTTTTCTGTGGGGAAGCATATTCTAAAAATTATGGTCAGATGCTTAGGAGATCAATAATAAGGTTTTGGTGGATTTGCCCTTCCACTGTGATAGTAAAGAAAATCTATGCACGGAGAGGGACAGCTGTTCATGCCAACAGCATGGCTACAGAGAAAAGTATGTTCTTAGAAAGAATGTATGGACTTCGATAATTTGATTGATTTAGTGTTTAAAGTACACTTTATGCACAGTAAGGCAAATCTGGACTGGACCTACAGTTTAAAGTGGGATCCGATCAACTATGTGCCTCCACCGGGTATCAAACATGGGACCCCTTGATCACCACTGTGCCATTGGGGAGGCCAAATAATTTGATTATTGTAGGTCTGCACTATTCAGTTTAATGGGATGTTGTGTACCTTGCTCATCCAATAAAATTTGACTTTTACTGTATGCCAGTGCAAATTGTTCTTAAGCTAAACCTTTTCTAGCCTATGTGTGTATTTTCTTTACATAGTTTTCCCACTATTTTAGGATTAATCATGTCTTAAGTGACGTTTGAAATTTAATCACAAGTAGTGGCTGATATTGTTCTGGAGTCAGAGTATCTTGAGGGGATCTATGAAATGATGTGCAACACTTTTGTCATTGTAAATATTCTGATAATCATAGAAAAACAGTCGTATTTTTTCAAAGAAAAGTAATTGTACGACAAGCATTGTGTGACAAAAGTAGATATCATGATTAAGTAACAGTTATTTTAATATTCTGATTATCTCATTTGTGAACTTGTGAAGTTCATAAAACTAATTCTTGTAGACTGAGTAGATGGTATCCGCGCCAAGGACAATTAGTGCATGGGTGTTAATTAATTTGCATATAATTAAGAACTAATTTGCATAATATGAATAAATTAGCATATCATTAGAATACTTTACATTTATGTATTTGCATGTTTATAACTTTTTATGAATATATAATTATTTATTTTATGAAAAATATGTATATAGAAGGTAATTAGAGGTACTAAACGCTATGCATATGGTTTTATATTCATTACTGCAAAGTATGTAATGTATCAATCGATAATAATTAATGTTTATAATATTGAAAATAAGTTTTCTATGGTTTATGTACCGCTATGAACGGTGGTAATGGCTGTAGGTACAGGTTCAATTACGATTGGGGACGGTCCCGGTACTCGAACCCGCGATATGTAATATTATTAATTAGTACTATGTAATAATGTATGTTATTATGGTATGAAACACGGTGGTGCAACACGCCAGACAGAATACTGTCTCAGAATCTCGACTCGGCGGTGATGCCAGACAGAGAGAATGAATTAATATTCCGCGCAGGTAGCCGAGAAAGGAATTTGGGGGAAGTGCGTTCAAGGCGAAAGGGTTGTGGGCGGGATGTTGTTGTGACGGGACAAATATTCAACAAGTCATTTTGGAGAAAATAAATTGGTTAGAGAAACGAACCGCTTCGATTTCAGGTGGAAAAAGAAAATGTATCACGGGGTGATTGTGTCCCTTGAAAAAATACAAGAGATTGTAAAATGCTAATTTTAAAAGTCTTCCGCTAAGCGGAAACTCCCTCTCTGTGTGGGTGTGGTGGGGCGATACAGACTTTAAAATAGTAATCGCCAAGGCAGGTACAGAATTTGGACGAAAAAAGGATTTTAAGTTAAAAGGACAAAAGTTAAAGGTGATATAATTCAAGGCGGGTGGACGTAAGGAATTTATCTAATGGAAAGAGAGGCTGTGGGTTTTAAATTTGGACTCGTAGAGTTAACAAGGCAGCGTGAATTTAAAGGGAATGTTAGTTTCCAGTATGGAAAATAGGGGCGGCCCGAATTTTGGGGTATTTAAACTTGGGAATCCGAATTTGTCCTCAGATTTCTACTTTTTTCTATTGAGTTTGCTGGTGTGTTTGTTTTCTGAGTTTTTCTTCACCATGATGATCCATATTGTAAGTATTGCATTTTTTTATCGAAGTACAAGTGTTATATGAGAATGGAATTTGACTAGTGTTTTATTGTAAATACAAACTAACTTGTCAAGTTCTATCTCGGTTGTGTTTTTTTTGTTTAGCGGCAAAGTGTTTAGCGTGGCGAGACGGAATAAAAGTGAATTGTAGTAACAGTCGCGATTAATGTATTTGAGATTTGTGCAAGATCCCTAACAAGGATCGAACCTAGAACCCTTTGCACCAACAATATTAGCTTTTTTTACTCTACATATAACTATAAACCTTTTATTTTTTAAAAGAAATAAAACGCACAAGTCTACTACATACAAGTTTATTGTTCTAAAACTAATCTACTACAAAATAAATACAGAGTCAAATTAATTTTACAAAAGGTTACACATAATGTTAACACAATGCTTTACAGTTTTTTATAAGTCATTTTGTACACATGTTGTAATACATAGCGTTCACACAACGCTTTTATTTTCTCATTCATTTTGTTATGTACCCGCACATGTAAACCATATTCAAATGACAGTGTTACTTTTATAGAAAGTTTTTTCTATGGCGTGTCAACCTTGACACGCCAGAAGTTTTTCATTTTTCTCACACCAAGTTCACATTCAGAACATGTAGGCTTGGGATAATTTTCTACTATTGCTTGTGCAATAGAGAAAATAAGACACTGGTCTTCGATGCACTATTCACCGCAGGCACACTGTAAATTAATTAAAGGCACTTGAGAATTTTGTCCATACAATTCTGTCATTTCTTTTTAAGTTTGTTCCAAACAATGACAGAAAATAGGTTAGGGGTAACTCAAGGCACATATAATGTAAAAACATAATACAATAAATTCCACACATTGATGAGTTTGGGTTTTGAACCACCGTTTCACTGATGCACCATGATATACAGTTCTTTTTTATAAATTTTAGTACATTTGCACTAGGAGGCTGACCAAAACTATCAAAGTACATGGCCTCCTTATCACTGTTTATAAACAAACTTGTCCAGTGTATCCCTGGTCCAGATTCATTGTCGGTGTTAATAATCAATGCAGCAGGCAATTGCACATTTTTTGGCAATGTGTTATTAGCAAAAACACCTCGAAAAATAAAAGACAGATATTTGTCTGATTGAACAGTTTTTTCAATTTCAATGTTATTCATTGTTCACTATCCGAAAATGCACTATTTTCGGAAGAGCAACTTTGCTCGGATAAGTAATACACACTTGAAACGTCGTTGTACAACGAAGCTAAAGAGGAATATCCACTGTCTGATGTTGAGGTGTTCTGTTTAGGTGCACTCCTTGTGGCTTCTCCTATAATATGCTGTTGAAGCATGAAGCTACGGAGATAAGATGCGTATAAATGTGCGTCTCTAAGAGCACATTTGATTGTTCTTAATCTGTGATAATTGCGACAGCAATTTTGTGTAGGGAAGGCTAACAGTGACGCTTTAGGGCATCCTAGGTCCTCGAGGTTAACCACAGTGCGGTGAAGTAATGTAATCAGAAACTTGCATTTATCAGCTCCAAAAGAATAAATAACTGATGCGTTTTTGGTGTACTGGGAAAGTACGGAAACCAATTTTGAATAGCAAAGTTCACCGATAGGCCATTCGAGAGAATGCTTGTTTTGTGTTTGCCACATATTTTCGTTTTTTGCTCCAATATCTAAAGTATCCCATTCGTAAGGTGGTAGAAATATCCATGATTGCATACTATCTGAGTCTGCATCGACTATAGCTAGTTCTTTAGGAATAAAATTGCCAGAATTGTCTCGGAATCCTTGAAAATCAACGACAGCCCTCATATTGTGATCCGTACTCCTTCCTGGCTGGTACTCAACTGATTATTATTTTGTATTATCTGGGAAAATACCTCTATGCTTGTCTATTTGGAGCAGAGAATCGAACTCTCCATAAATAATGCACGTGACCGCCGTAGGCAACGGCGCAGAGAATGACAGTTTAGCACTTACACTCCCATCGCGTAATATGTCCCAAGTAGAGTCAATTTCCATTGTGGGTGAAAGAATAAAGGGATACAAAGCAAATCCATTATCAAAATCTTCTCGGGAGAGACTATTTCCTGTATCCTGGTAATGTATTCCCGTTCCAGAGAATAAATTGTAATATGCTTGGATAATATTTTTGTCTGTGAAGCTGGGGCAGAGAGGTTGGTTTGGAATGGTTCTAGTTCCAACTTGGAGTTGAATTTTATTCAATCCGAAATGATGGAAATTAAAGGGGTTTTTATGTATTTGACCATTGAAAGCTGAATTTTCAACAAAACCTAATATTACACGTTTAGGAACAGTACCTAAAATATATTATCTAGATTATAAGAAGTAATATTTTGAGGGATAGTTATTGATTTTACTTCCACGCGTGTAATTGGGTATTTAGCTGTAGTAGTTTCAAGAGCATTTGCATGAGCAAGACCTATATCTGGAGATACAGTAACTCTTTTTACATAAAGAGAAATGTCCTGTATTTCTACACGATAAGAAGAATTCTCGGCGGCCATCAATGAAAATGCATCGTTTGATCTATGTAATTTAATTCTCATGGACACATTGTTCAAGAGAAGACGAGGTTGGCACATAAAATCAGAATACAGTCGCCCATACATGTCGAATGACCGACTTTGCGCAGCAAGACTCATTCGTTTTTCAATTCCTTTATTTTCAGTTAGATTTTCTAATTTCCCAGGCGTATCGCGATACCAGAGAGCAGCAGTGAGATGAGATTTTTTAGCCTCATTAGAATAGTTGAGTAATGTTTCAATGTATGCCCTGTAAGCGTAACACCCTGCAGAGGACGAAATCAATTTGTCATTTAACGAAACGTCGACCTGACTGAATGCTGTATGTAGAAAATTGTTTCCGGGGGCAACCAGATTATCGGCAGCTAAGGCCGTACCATCTGGTTTAGTTATTTTACATTTTAGGTACAGATAAATGTGTGCTGGATCAATGTATTCCCCACTGTCTCCAGTAATGGCAAACTCGACTGGACTTTTACTAGTTAAAGATGAAATGGGAGGATACTCCACTAAACAAGAATTTTCAATGCTAGTTTGAGTTAATGGCAGAGAAAACAAATCCAATTCTGTATTTGTGCATTCCGATGAGTTACAGTTTACTAACGACATGGTAGTTAATTAGCGAATATATCTCTGTGTACCCTTCGCCTCTTTTTGCGTGACTGACAGGTAATAAAGGGTGGTTCGAATTTTATAGTTTTACCCTTTCTTTTTTGTCTCCCCTTTCCTGAAAGAATCTGAGAAATTTTTCTCTCGCCTTTTTCACGAAGAGCTTCTCCCGCCTGATTTACACGATCTCTGAAAGATTGTTTGAGAGGCCTGTTTTGTAGAACATCCCCAACAAATTCCATTCCCGATTGTAATGCTTGATGGCCAATTGCTTTAGCACCCTGTTTTAATAAAGGGGCCGCAAAACGAAACAAGCTTTTAAATATTGAACCGAGGGCTCCGTGACCTTTTTGATAGGGAGGACCAGAAAAATAAGGTAAACCTGTTCCCGCCTGGTTGAGATAATAATCTCGATACAACTGACGTCTATCGTATCTCATTGTCGCTTGAAATGTAGTTTAACACTCAGATCTCCGAAGGCAAATGAGAGTTTACGACCTGTGTTGTCTCTTAAAACTATTTCTATTGTATCAAATAAATATTTCGATACAGGCATATAATGAACGGGGTTAAATATTATAGATTGTGACCGACCATAAGGGACCGAAGAAAATGTAAACATTCTTAAAAGAGGTGCCTTTGTATCTCCTACAAACTGGTAACTGAGTACATTAGTGTATACTAAAACCTGCTGGGGATAACCAATATTTAGGTTGGTCTGTTTCGAACTATGCTGTTGTTTAACAAGATTTCTATTTGGTTCGAATCCTAACTGCAGAGCCAAAATATCAGAGAGGTTCAGTGTAGATAATTGTGCATTGTATTTTCCCTCAACAATATTGCTGGACGGGTTATAACCGAATCGAAATAGCCCTTCTCCAATATGATCTTGATTTAGAACTTGTAAAACAGACTCCACACTTGAATAATATCCAGGGGGAACGATTGTTTTACCGCTCTGTTTACTTGACTGATCCGAGTCTTGGTTATAATAAGTCCACATAATTTCATTTTGTCCTTTTTGAATATTAAACAGACTGTTTGTGAAATGAATTTCAGACAGACCCACTAACCAGCCTCCAGACTCGAGCTTAACAGCATTAGAAAGTTTAGTTAAAAAATGAGAAGGTGTATTAGTCGGAAAAATATTTTTGGATGCATTTGAAACCAAAGTTACATAGTAATCATTATCACTGCCTTCAGAAATCATTATTCCACTTTTTTAAAATGTAATGTAACGCTTGACGCTCCAAACTCAAATGGAAGCAAAGTTCCATGCTCTGTTTTTAATATAATTTCAATTGTTTCAAAGTAACGCTTCTCTACTTTTAGATACTGCCTGGGCTCAAATATATAACTTTTTATTGCTCCATATTCATAATCAACCACACTAACCGTTCGTATTACGGGACCTATATTTGCTTGATATTTGACAATATCTGTGCATATGTTGATTTCACGGGGGATATGATAATCTAAATTACAAGGATAAATAGAACTTGATCTTGCCGTACCTGGACCAATAACCGAATGTATAGATATTTCTGACTTGGGAGTATCCAACGAAAAACCAAACACTGGAGCTAATTGTGGAGATATATACAATTTCATAATTTCATCTTCCTCTAGCGTTGTTTGTGTATACATACTATGCGTGGACAAAGTATAACCTAATCGGACATGTTGAGCAAGCAGTTTTCTTTTTGAAGGGTTAATATTGTTTAATAATAATTGAATATTGGAGTAGTAACCTTTAGGAACTATACTTTCACTATAAAAAATCTGGTCCTTCTTTTTCGGTTTAAATTGATATGAAATGCTATTTGTATCGGAAACAATATTATAAAAACTCCAAGTTAAATGAAGCTCTGTGGCCGCCACCACCCATTGTTCATTTAATTCTATTGGTTCGCTCAGCTTAGTACGGTAATGTGCTATTTTATTATCAGGAAACAAGTTCAAGTTTACATTGGAAGGTAATGTAACATAGAATTCGTCCAGCGGCATAATGACAACTAACCTAAACACGCGTAATATCTGATTTATGTACATAACTTGCACATGCTAGGGGGTAGTTTTTCCATTTTACTAGGACAAAGTCTCCCTTTCGTTTTAGAATTTTCTCGATAGTAAATGGCTTGTCTGGATCAAGTGTAATTTTTTGTAATTCTGGTTCATAGAAAATGCCTTTGACAGGATCGTTACTCCAGTCTTTTATACGATATGTAGGGGGATCAGTACTCATACGATCACTAATTATAAAAATTTCCTCTGTCCAACTAGGTAGATATCCTTTCTCGAATTTCATTTTGGCTTTACTTATCCTTACGTAGTTACCGATATTAAATTTAAATTTGATATTATTGGTTTTTTGACTTGTATTGTTTCTAGACTGAGACCACACCTGCAGCGCATTATTTTCGCTCACCTCAACAGGAGCCATTTTTATAGAACGGTGATACGAGTGATTATATGATTTTACTACAAGGGGGAGAATATCTACATAACGATACGTATTATTGGCTGAGAAGTGTTTATACAATTTTGATTTTAAAGTACGAATAAATCGTTCCACTACTGCTGCCTTTAGTTCTGAATAAACGCTATAATGAATAATATTGTACTTGTCAAACACTTTTTTCACTTGGGCGTTATAAAACTCTTTTCCTTGATCTGTCTGGGAGTAAACAGGAGGATATTCTAACATGTTTATAATCTTAGTGATTGCTTTTGCCATAATTTCACCCGTTTTGCTTTTCACTGGTATACAGAACGCTTGCTTTGAAAACACGTCAATTGCACAAAGTATATAGCGCATACCGTCATTGTACTTGGCGATATTCTGCATATCTGCCAAATCCATTTGCATAAGTTCCAGGGGAAAAGTGGTTTCGTAACGTTTACGTGGGAATTTTTTTCTAACTGGAACATGTAAAGTATATGCATCTTGTTTTGATAGCCACTCAGAAATATTCTTTCGTGATTGCGTAGAATGTTTGGATAATTTTTCAGTATTGGAAAATGAAGTCGGTAGTTCATGTGTATAATACAATGTTTTAAGATCCATACTTTATATATCTTCCCATATAAACTCAGCTTTCCTATTTCTTGAAGGGGGTGGGGGCGTGCGTGTAACTATATATTCTTTGGGTATGTTTAGAGAATGAAGGATAGATTGGAACTGATCTCTCCCGACAGGATCTCTACTTTTCTTACGGGGGCGAACAGAATCATTAATCAGATCTATGATATTTGAACCCTGAATTCTTTTTCCATTTATGTACACTGTTCCATATGCGTCCCAATTTATATATTGAGAAGAGAATAGTCTTTTAAGTAAAAGTTCTGTTTTCTTCTGAACAGTTTTCGGTACTGAAGCAAGAATTTCTTCCCTGAGAGTAACACTAGGAGGGGGGTCGTCTTGTTGCACAGGTTCACTTATTTGTGGCAGCTTATTTTCTTCTTCGATCAATGGTAGGTGTGTGGGAATAGGCTTAGTAAAATTAACAAATTGTCGAAGTACCTGTTGGTAAAGTTTCCATTTTTCACTTTCCCCTATATCTTCACGTGCTAATATTGTACGAATATTAGAATCTAATCTTGATTTGTGTCTCTGAGCTTTCTCAACGGAGGCATGCATATTAGTGGCAAAGTCCTCGGGAACAAGAATCATTTTTCTCACGCTCATTGTGAAAACAATGCACTACCTAACGCTGATATAATCGGTCCGATTAAAAATGGTAAAAAGCCGGCGCCTTTTTGAATTAATATTTTCTTTTTATTTTTGAGCGAAGTGCCCTTCGCCGCTAGTTTACGCAAACTGGCCTTATACTTTTGAAGCTTAGTTTTTTGTACCCCTGAAAGTGGAATATTACCGCGTACTGTGTTGGCTGCACATTGTCCTAGTACACGAACTAGTCCTGGTGTTGCTCGTTGCAAAAGGCGTTTCCGTTGAATAGGTTTTAATTTACACAATAATTTAAGTGCCGGAGCATGTTCTTTTAGTTGTGATGTCATTCTGACGTTCGCACAAGAAATGGTTTGTTGACATGCTTTCCAGTGGCATAAATAGCCATTTGTTCATCGGGGAAAATATGCGCCCTCATACGTAAAATTTCAGGTGTATTTTGTGTTAAATCGAACATTAAATAACTGTGTGGTGTTTCAGTTGCATTTTGAAAAGCTTCCAAAACACTTTTACTATTGTCAGGTTTGAATTGTCGTGCTAAATGGTATATTTGGTGTTTGTCACGTGGATTTTTGAATATCACAAGATAGTGTGAGTTGAGGCTTATGTCTCTCATTTTAGCACCCTTGTGAAATAAATTTTGTACTATAAAAATAACACTTATATTTTTGTGATGAGAATATTTCGTAAATATATCTGCGACTGCGGAATCTTTGCTGCTTTCATTCATTAGATCATCAATGACTATTAATCCAGGAGTTTCAATATCCATATTTGCTACATCAGGGATTCCTTCAATAAAGTGAATATTTGTATTTTGGCTTAATTTTAATCTGGGAGGAACCGCACCATACGCCCATATTACTGTTTTTGGAACTTGTGTAAACATTTTATGTTTATAAAATAGAAGCTTATCCACAAAAGTGGTTTTTCCACTTTGTGAGGGCCCGCAAACCATCATTGCAAACGGGTGTGTAAAACGCAATTCCATGTTGAACAACACACGTTCTCTGTTTGAAGCGCAGACACACAATGGCCCAAATATATACCACAAATTAATTTTATCTTTTCTTTTCAGGATGAAATCAAAAGAGAATGCGATATCTGCTGGGAGGTGGGATTTAGGGGCAAAAAGGCCCTTATGGACCATATAAGGGCAGAACACCGCCTGCGCCTGGTGTCCCCTCCCTCGTCGCGTCAGAGGCGGCGAAGAACATCTGACAGATGTAGTGTCTGTGGAAGACAAAGAATTGAGGGGGAGTGCCCATGGATAAAGACCCAAATTGAGATTTTGCAGATGGCCCTTGGACTGTAAAAAAAAAAAAAAACAATAAAAAAATAAAAAAACACTCGTTTTTTATTTAGATTCCATATGGAACCGTTTCAAAATTTTCAATTTTTCTTCGTTTCGTGTGGACTGCTTGGTGAGTTTTCTGCTCAGATTCAGAAACAATTTCAAAATTGGCTTTTCGTTTAATTTTACGGGGGTTCTCAACAACTCGCTTTTCAATTTCCCCTTTGACCAGTTGCTTAAAATAATCAAAATTAATCTGGAGTCGAGTTCTGTAATTCATGGTAATGCCCCTTACTTTAATAACATGTTTCTCATCCTGAGGATCATGTTTGTTCACCATTTTATATGCATAGTTTTTGGGACCACCACCCAAAAAGCATGTAATTTGGTAGGGCTCTTTAATCTCATCCGTCATTTCACCAAGAAATGAGCCTGTAGGAATAAGTTTTTCATGTTCTCTTTCTACATAGAACACAGAGTCCGTATCCACGTAGTGAATACTTTCCTTGACTTTGTCCATAAAAGAATATAAGTGCATTCTTCCATAAGCAGTAATAAACGCAGAGACAAATACATTTGAGAGTACTAACGGTTCATTTTTGCTTTCCAGATCAATATAATTCACTAATAAACAACATTCGGAAATAGGGACAACATTACTGATTTCATACTGCGGATTAAACACTATATCATGGAATTTCTGTTCAGTATTTACAAAAATAGACTTAGTTTTTTAAGGATTTTGGGCAAATTTCCCGTACAAAGAATTCAGCAGAATTTTGGAAATAAAACGAAGTCCCGGGTTAAATGCAATTTCATCTTTTACAAGTTGAATTCCCTCACGATCTAAATAATCTTGAATATACTTGTCTTTGTCATTTTCTGAACTGCAGCCGGAAGGATATCCTGAAGACTGTTGTTTCAGTCTAAGAAATGTGTCTACATAGTCTTTGAACACATTATCATTCTGGTGAGCCGAAGGAAAATCCCAAATTTCATATCTTTTGAGTATTTTGTACCCTTTTTTTACAGCCAGTTTCAGTTCTTCCGATACCCAAGTGCCATGTAAGTATCTTTCTTTATCTGCGTGTGAACATTGTTCTTGATTCTCGCTTTGTGCACAAGTTCTGCATAAAGCAAACATTAATTTGTTGTTGCATGACATGCCCAGTACTGGTAAATATAAATCTTTAGGGGGGAGAATATCACATTTTACAACCCCAAACACATTATCCAAGGTAGGAAACTCTGACGTGTAAATCACTGGTTTCCCGGTAGGCATTTTTCTTTGCTTCATCATTGCAGGGTAAAGGGAAACTACATCTAGCAATTTCATGCTCGTATTTTCATTCTCTTGTTTTTCATAAACTGCCCTGAAAAGTTCAGTGCGTCCCCCATTAAAAGCTTCTTTTGGGATAAGTGGGTTATTCAGTGAATAACAATTCTCAGCAATAAATTTGCGTAATTCTGGATCTTTTTTAATTTCCTCATTGAATTCACATTCCCATTTTTCTACAACTTTGTACCCCATTTGCTCTAACATTTCTTTACGGGTAACAGTACGTTCGTACCTATGGTCTAGGGTCTCGCCAGTCTCGTTAAGAGGCTTATCTCTGTTGTCAGGAAGACAAATCCGGCAAGCATGGTAGTAGCACCCTTGGAAACTATAAACAGTTTTGCTTTCTTCATGGAGCCCGTCCAACTTATAACGTCCTATTTTAGCCTCCCCCAGATTCCCTGCGTGTCTTAGAGTGATCTTTTCAGTATTTTCTGCCCACTTTAACCACTTTAAGGCAATTAGAGACTGTTGGTCTTGTTCCCGAAATCCAAATGGCGGAACTTTAATAAGAGTGTTTTCTTTAAGATATTTACTTCTAAATATCAAAGACGCTAACGACGCAAGAGTCGGGCAGCGAACAAAGCACTGTATTCCAGTCAGATCTTCGATCAGATTAGAGAATTTAATACATGCAGCAGCAAGAATTTCCACATCTTTAATACAGTATTCGCGCAACTCTTTTTGAAAATCAAAAATTTTCCCTGCTTGCACCGTTTCCTCATGCCATTTTAGCATCTCTTCTCTTTCTTTTGGGGACTTGGAATCTATATCATAATATTGAATATCAGGGAATGGACCTACATAATTCTGATTTGCAGGGGTTGAAAACAAATACGGAAAATCACCTTTCTGCAAATCTTCCGCTAGTCCCAGACTTGCTGGCAAATCCTTCAATTTCATAAGCATGAAATTCAACGAGTCCCTGAACACAATTTTCTTGGTAATAGACATCTCTATTATTTTCCTACCCTGCATAATTACGGAGGGGGTAATATTCTCTTTAGTAATCAGATAATTTAAAACAAAATGTGAATCGTATCGCCCTGCATTATGTGCAATACACACGATTTTATCAAACCCTTCCCTCGGAGTTTGTATATATTGCATAAATTCTTGAATATTAGGGAAAATATGAACACGGGGACCACACGTCTCGCAGAAATCAGCATCAGTGTCTTTACAGACATGACAGGCTTGCTTAGCAACAGCCAGATTGACTTCGTGTTTCTGCTCATTCTCGCCCTCTACCAGCATACACTCAAAATCATAAAAAATATAAAGAAACTTTGCACTTGGTTCGGGTTTTACAGGGTGAATATAGCATTTGTGTGCTGGGTCAACAAAAGCATTACAGCTTTTACAAAAAAATTCATCGCATTTGTGTGGTGTTTTGCGCTTTCTCTTGTTCACTATTTTGTAACAAACGTTACATTGGTGAATGGTTTGGCAAACACTGGATTTCCGCCCTTCTGTGCGCAAATGATTTTCATAACATTCCGGGGACAGAAATTTCCTATTACATGCAGTGCATTTTCTGGGGATAGTGTTAGTGGATTGATCACTATGAGTGTATTCACATAATGAACAATACCTAGTGCATTCAGTATGTTGAGGTTTATTATTAAATCCGACTTGGCATTTGGGACAGTAGTACTTCTTCACAAGAAGTGTGGGGACAGAATTAACTATATCAAAATGTTGATTGTGATACAATAAATTAATCTGTTTAGGGGCGAACGGTGTTGACCTAATAACTTCATACTCCCTTTCCCCCTCTTTCATTGAAAACACAACAATTTGGTACTCTGGTCCCAATTGATTTTGAAATTTAACAATGTCCTCTACAGTGCACCCATTGGTTGGATCAACGCGAGCTTCATGGCATAACCGCATAGCCGCTTCTTTCAGTTTATTGTCAGATCTTTGAAAGGATTTGATTTTGTTTGTGTTCTTGTCGACTTTGGCTTGGGCAAATGCAATAGCGCGTGGCAAGCACAAATTGTCATCATTAGTCATAATAGTAAAAGCAGTCTGTCTCTGGTTACCATTGTTTATTGATAGTAAAGGGGCGTACTTCCTGTAAAGGGGGTACTTGTTCCTCCCTCTACCGCGCTTGGGTTCGACAATATGCGCCATGCATTTGATGGTGTTATCTACAAAGAAGGATTCATTGCTGTTCAGCACTTTGGTCACATAGTGTTGAATAATTTTAGGATTTAATGCCGAAAGGCGGCGCCAAGGGATATAAATATCCTTATTGGTTTCATTGCCGAAAATAATCAAACCAACCTGACTGTCCGGTGCCACATCAAAGAAAATCTTTTTCATTAGAAATTGAAACATGGACCCCACCAAATATTCAGGGTCCCCCACAACTTGATTAGGTATTTCAATGGATACCTCCCGCCCTAGCATTCCAAATCGTCTAAAATATCTTTCTCTTTCATCCACAATTGAAAACTGACTTGCCCCCACCCCTAATTGACACATTGCTGTTTGCACTGTCTCGCAGAAAAAAGTCGGATCACATGAAGGGATATCGTCGTGGAAAATAACTCTGTCACACATATCATAGTATGCATTAACGAGTTCTAGTGGGGAAATATACTTTCCAGAATGAAAATTACATATAATTTCGTTCGAAGTACTCACCGCAGTGTGGTTAGCCTCGTTTGTGGAGCTTGTAGACGCCATCTTTCACTAACAGTTCCTTCCAGTCACACGTGCACAGAAAATAGAATCACCTGTAAAAAAATAGAAAAATAGTTGTAGTACTAGTTCATATTACACATATTTGTTTCTTGCTTCGGTTCATTATTTGAATTACATATTATTTAAAAAACACACTACATAATAAAAATCACTTACTTTAATTATAGCTTCTTTTGAGTTCTTTGTCTTCAAATCTCAGACAAAAATCACAAGTTGATATCTTTTCTGACACAATGGTTCAGAAATTCTTCTCAAACTAACATCTTCTCGCTTTTACGCGCTTTTTTATACTTCATAAACAAAACTGACGCCTTCTCTGATTGGTTGAAATAAAACCGACGTGTTTTCTGATTGGTTGAAATAAAACCGACGCTTTCTTTGTTCTTGCAGTCTAGTTCACCTTGAACTCCATCCCATCATCCTTTGTTCTAGTGTTCTCGGTAACCTTGGCATACTTTGACAGAAACGTGTCGTAGCATGCAAGTTTCAAAAAAATTTAACCCTTGCTGCGCATTTTCAGACATCCTTTGTTGTCTGGATCAAACCCTCCCCTGCCCTACGGCATTGCATACCTTTCTCCTGTTCTTGCGTACTAGTTAACCTTGAAAAAACCGGTTCTGAAAATCTACCGACGCGTTCTCTGATTGGTGAATCAGCTTCTTCCTTTGTTCTGACGTTCTGACGTCATTTGACCTTGACCGCTCTTCCCCCAAATTCCTTTCTCGGCTACCTGCGCGGAATATTAATTCATTCTCTCTGTCTGGCATCACCGCCGAGTCGAGATTCTGAGACAGTATTCTGTCTGGCGTGTTGCACCACCGTGTTTCATACCATAATAACATACATTATTACATAGTACTAATTAATAATATTACATATCGCGGGTTCGAGTACCGGGACCGTCCCCAATCGTAATTGAACCTGTACCTACAGCCATTACCACCGTTCATAGCGGTACATAAACCATAGAAAACTTATTTTCAATATTATAAACATTAATTATTATCGATTGATACATTACATACTTTGCAGTAATGAATATAAAACCATATGCATAGCGTTTAGTACCTCTAATTACCTTCTATATACATATTTTTCATAAAATAAATAATTATATATTCATAAAAAGTTATAAACATGCAAATACATAAATGTAAAGTATTCTAATGATATGCTAATTTATTCATATTATGCAAATTAGTTCTTAATTATATGCAAATTAATTAACACCCATGCACTAATTGTCCTTGGCGCGGATACCATCTACTAGACTGCTATGGTACAGTACTGTTAAAAAGAAATTGTCGCGTGGAATTTGTCTAAGTCCAAAGTCTATCCAAATTATGTTGGCAGCTCTACAACAAGGAAGTGTTGTGAAATATACGATCCTCCAATCAGAGTGAAGTTCGCTTCGGAGGAGCAGGAGGCGTGACTCACAGTCTTCTTCACAGGACGTTGAACCAATGCAGGATTTTCAAACATGAGATAACACCCCATTGGTTAAATATTGTTTCAATAACTCGAATCAGCAGACAGAATGCGCAAAATTTACATTGTCACTTTAATTGAGAGTCATTGCTTCAAATTAGTATTAAATAGTCACAATTATAGTTCACGAACTTAATCATACGCGTGCGCACGGGGGGCAATTGCCCCCCTAATCCCGGACGTTCGCAGATTTTTTCACGACGGGACAAGTAAGGTATTTTTCCATGGGGCATATTACCCCTATAATAAATAGTATTCCCCCTCAAAAAAACACCACTTGAATTTGAAATTATCTCATTCCTGCATCCCCATTACATAATATTTAATGTATATAAATAATTACTATGACTGAAATCAAATTATACATGTGAAATATATATACTTTTAGGTTGACATTAGTTTTCAAAGGGGGGAAGTGTGGCCTTCCTTGCCCCCCCTTACCTTCCAGACGTTCAATGCCCCTGTACTTTCACCTAGAATTTTAGTGTAGAGGAATCTTATCGCTGTTATTAAACATCATTAACTATACTCTTAAAGAAAATTAAGTATTTTCAAGCCGTGAAAGTTCAAAGAAACTATGAGGAAAGGAGGTGCAGTGGCGCAACCATAGGACGGTATTGCCCAACCAACCTTGGACGGAAATCAATTCTAGGGAGCAAGCATTGAAATAAAAGAAAGCAAGACTAGCAGAATCTAAGAGTAGCAGGACAATAGGTACTCAAGATGGAATTCGTTTTCACGTCTTTCTTGCATTGTATCTTCCAGAAAACCAGAAGCACCTGCATAGGGGCAATTGTCCCCTCGACTTCAAATATTATACAAATAAGAACACATTTCGTAAAGTTTTCTTGCACGCTTCGATCGCAATATTTCCTTTTCTTACAGACTTGCCAAGTTCCGAGCCGTAGCTAGGGGACATCGGGAGTTGTCTCTGGGTGCCGAACAATCTGAATGAGAAAAATTCTAAAAGAGAATGCCATGGTGTCCCATGGATTTTTTTGCGCCCCATTAAATCAATAGTTTTCAATTTACAAAAATTTGGATCGAAAAATGTTCTTGCTCGCTTTGCTCGCTATTTGTTTTCTGTAATGCATTGTATATTACCAGAGAGAGAAGTAAGAACAACTATAAGTGCTTCAGGCAGTTGCTGCTATAACACTTTAGTTTGGAGAAAAAGGAGCGTGCACATTTCAGACACAATTTATATCATTTTTGATGTTGGTTTGTTATGAGGAGGATGAATTAATTATGTAATGTATTTAAATAATACAGGCTGTTACCAAAGTTTCCAACGCTTAGGAGGTGATTCTACAAGTGAAAATAAACACAAAAGTTCATGTGACAAAATGCCGAAAACGGCACCCATTCGGAGTTATTGAAGTGGGAAAAAGTGTGAAAATTACAGGGGATGGACAAAAAACAGGTAGCCATTTCAAACACGATTTGAGTCTGAATGGTAGGTGGCGCTGTGGTCACTGGCACTTCCTGCGAGGTATACACCCTGGCCAACCTGACAGATGGGCCAGTTACAGTTCAGCGACCGGTCCGCGCAGGTTATCGTGAATCATGTCTGAGCTGACAGAGTTTCAAATAGGGCAAATTGTGGGTGCGCGTATGGTGGGAGCTTCCGTGACGAAAGTAGCGGAACTGTTTGGCGTATCAAGAGGCACAGTCTCGAAGATCATGACTGCCTACGAGACTTCCGGAAAAACCGCATCAGCAAAGCACTAGCGTGGATGCAAGTGTGTGTTGCGTGACAGAGACAGACACATTAGGTAGGATTGTGACCAAGCAGAAGATTGCCACGGCTCCAAATGTCACTGTTGAGCTGAATACAGTGTTTACAAACCCTGTTAGCATCAAAACAGTCAGAAGAGAACTCCATAAGCAGGGTATTCATGGCAGATTTGCAATTCCCAAACCACCCGTGACTGTTGACCATGCTGCTAGACGGAGACAGAGGTGCAACGCCCATAAAAACTGGACAATGGAGCAATGGAATACTGTAATCTGGTCGGATGAGTCATCCTTTACATTGTTTCCAACTGCTGGCCGAGTGCACGTGTGGAGAACGCCAGCACAAGCGTACGATACAGACTGTCTGTTACCGAGAGTGAAGCATGGCGGTGGTTCAGTGATGATTTCGGCAGCCACCTCCTGGTATTCTGCCGGACCCATCATCACCCTGCATGGACATGTCACTGCCAGGGACTACGTAACCATTTTGAGTGACCAGCTGCATCCCATGGTGCAAACTTTGTTCCCAGATGATGATGCTGTGTTTCAAGATGACAGAGCCCCTGTTCATACAGCTCACATAGTCCAGGACTGGTTTGATGAGCACGAAGATGAAGGGTCACATCTGCCATGGCCTCCATAATCGTCAGACCTCAATATTATTGAGCCCCTGTGGTCGGTTTTGGAGACCAAGGTGCAAGCCCGCTACCCACCACCATCGTCTCTACAACAACTTGCAGCTGCTTTGGAGGAAGAATGGTACAACATCCCTTTGACAACCATATGCGACCTGTATTTGTCCATTCCACGTTGACTGCAGGCCATTCTGCGTGCCAAAGGTGGTCCTACTCGATATTATTAAAGGTAATGTGCATTTCTGCAGGTGTTTCCATATTTTTGTCCATCCCCTGTATGTTTACAAGCAAATAGTGGCACAACGGCCAACCATATGACAGCGGCGACAGGCGTTCCACAAAGAAATGCGGCATGTTCTATTCAGAAAAGCACATGGCAGATGTGTGAAGTTGATGCGCAAGGGATTCCCCCAAGGAAGCGAATGGGTCTGTTGAAGTCATGTGGGTAGGGAAGGGTTTAGCGAGGTGTGTTATCCACGGAAACTGATATGTGGAGACTGACAACTAAGAAGAAGCGAATATCCGTAGTGGACATCACCATTACGTAGAAAAACAAAGATGGTGGTGGGGCTGCGCTAGGTTGCATATGTGTCGACATGTTCACTGTGTGCAGAGTGGAGGTGCCGAGGGAACCACATCACAGACGATGTTCAAACTGTCTGCCATTAACTTCCACACAGAGATGACAACGCCGAATCAACGATTGTCTAATGTGAGCAAACAACCCCGCGGTGTCTGCTATTGTCGCTGCGGCGACATTAATGCGTGCAACGAAATCCTCGGCTGACACGACAGGTGTTTCGTATAAGAGGCGTTTCATCTCTCCCCATACAAAGAGGTCCAAGGGAGTAATGTCCGGCGATCTTGCTGATGAAGGGCGTTCCACAAAGAAATGTGGTATTCTCTATTCAAAAAAGCACATGGCAGATATGTAAAGTTGCGGTGTTAAATGCTGTGAGGGATCGTCCTGACGCCAGTACGCGCGCTATAGCCAGTGCCCACAACGCCTCCCATGTTAATGTGTGGGGCGTCCTATCCGAATAGGGGATGTACCCTTTCAAACTCCAAAAGTTACAAGACTTCTTACCTCACAACTTTAACCCACGTATGCTGTTTTGCCAATAGCTTTTGCATCACATGGAAACTATCCCTAATTTTGTGAACAGGGTGTTTTGGACCGATCAAGCAATGTTCACAAAAACGGGCGTGTTCAATAGTAAAAACAGTTACGTTTGGGATTTTGCAAATCCACATGCAATTCTCGTGGCACACCATCAGAACAGTTTTGCATTTAATGTGTGGTGTGAGATAGTGCATGACCATTTGATTGGGCCGTACACTTTCCCTGTTCGCCTGTGTGGTGGTTCATATCATGCATTTCTTCGTGATGTTTTGCCTGAACTGTTGGAAGACGTGCCATTGGCATGAGGCAAGGACTATGGTTACAACACGATGATGCACTGCCACATTTCGACAAAAATGTGCGTCACTTCCTCAATGGCTTGTTCCACAATCGGTGTATTGGTAGGGGTGGGCCTGTGCCGTGGCCAGCAAGATCGCCGGACATCACTCCCCTGGACTTCTTTCTATGGGGAGAGATGAAACGCCTCTTATACGAAACACCTGTCGTGTCAGCCGAGGATCTCGTTGCACGCAGTAATGTCGCCGCAGCGACGATAGCAGACACCGCGGGGTTGTTTGCGCGCACTAGACAATCGTTGATTCGGTGTTGTCATCTCTGTGTGGAAGTTAATGGCAGACAGTTTGAACATCGTCTGTGATGTGGTTCCGTCGGCACCTCTGCTCTGCACACAGTGAACATGTCGACACATATGCAACCTAGCGCAGTCCCAGTACCATCTTTGTTTTTCTACGAAATGGTGATGTCCACTACGGATATTCGCTTCTTCTTAGTCGTCAGTCTCCACATATCAGTTTCCGTGGATAACACAACTCGCTAAACCCTTCCCTACCCACATGACTTCAACAGACCCATTCGCTTCCTTTGGGGAATCCCTTGCGCATCAACTTCACACATCTGCCATGTGCTTTTCTGAATTGAGCATGCCGCATTTCTTTGTGGAACTCCCCTCGCCGCTGTCATATGGTTGGCCGTTGTGCCACTATTTGCTTGTAAACATAATTTTCCCACTTTTTCCAACTTCAATAACTCCGAATGGGTGCCATTTTCGGCATTTCGTCACATGAACTTTTGTGTTTATTTTCTCTTTTAGAATCACCTCCTAAGCGTTGGAAACGAACTTTAGTAACACCCTGTATATATGTGTACACTCATATGCGCACGCACACACACACACACACACACACACACACACACATCAATGCAATAAAACTAAATCAGTGAGAAAAAATGAGGATTTTCTTTCCCAACTTAACATTCAAGGCTTTTGGCCCCCCTAATGAGCACGCCAATGAACTCAATATATGTATTCATGTATGTGTTTGACAATACATATCACTCATTATAACATTTTTCACATTGTTTTCACTACGTGAGATGATATTATATTTGCATTTACGATAAAATAGTGGTCTGGGTGTAAAAACAGTTTTCATGAATTAATTTAGATTTTTTTTATTTTTATTTGATTTAGTTTATTTTACTTCGCGTTTTGTGCCTCTTGGCTAAGTTGCGAAGATGGGGATGAGTGATGAAATGATGAAATTGATGAATGGACATTCACAAACAACCAAGCCCGACCGGAATTTGAACCCGGAACCCTTGGCGTCGCAGCGCGATGTGCTAACCACTTTTCTTTTTTTTTTTTAAAGGAAATACTCCCTACACGGAGATATCCCCCACCATTCACTCCTTTTCTCACTTTTACACTTTTCACTAACTAACTAACCCCCTAGCCTTCTTAAACCCGAAGGTTCATGGCTGCAGCAACACAGGCCTCCCATCTGTCCCTATCTTGAGCAAGTTCTATATACTCTTTTCTATCTCTACCGATTTCCCATAGGTCCATCTCAACGTTGTTCCTCCATCTTCGTCTTGGTCTTCCTACAGGTCTCTTACCATCAGGTTTCCCAACAAGAATCCTGTGAACTCCTCTTTCCTCTCCCATTCGTGCCATATGGCCTGCCCACCTAAGTCTTCTTGATTTAATTATTCTAATATTATCTGGACATGAATACAAATTATGTAGTTCTAAATTATGTAACCTTCTCCACTCGCCTGTCTCCTCATCCCTTTTAGGTCCAAATATTTTTCTAAGGATCTTATTTTCAAATACTCTCAATTTATGTTCCTCTTTCAATGTAAGGGACCAAGTTTCACATCCATATAATACTACAGCAAAATTACTGTTTTGTATATTTTAACTTTTAGTTTCTTAGATATTAAACGAGAAGACAAAAGTTTATGAAGAGAGAAGTAACATGCATTTTCTGAATTAAGCCTACTTTTTATTTCCTCTTTAATATAATTTTCATTTGATAATATTACTCCTAAGTATTTGAATTTGGAAACTGGTTCAAACGAGTTGTTATCAATAATTAGATTTTTTATTACCTAACACTTGGTTTCGGCCTGTAAGCATATATTTAGTTTTCTCTTTGTTAACTTCCAAACCTATCTCTTTAGCAGTTTTGAAAAATATTTTAGCATTATTCTTAATTGTATTCACATCATCCCCCAGTAAGTCTACATCATCTGCATATGCTAACAACTGAGTCACGCCATTTAATTTTAGTCCTTCTTTAGTTTCTTTTACCTTCCTAACAGCATATTCTAAGGCAAAATTAAAGAGCAATGGATCTCCTTGTTTTAACCCATCATGAATTATAAATTTGTCAGACATATTAATACCCACACGAATTTTACATTCTGTTTCACTGTTGCATATTTTTATCATACTAACAAGCTTCTTAGGTATTCCAAATTCTACTAATATATTATATAATTTATATCTTTTGACCGAATCATATGCTTTTTTGAAATCAACGAATAGCTGATGGACATTTTGATTATATTCCCACTTTTTTTCAAGTGTCTGTCTGATGTGAAAAATTTGATCTGCAGTTGATGTGTTACGTTTAAATCCACATTGATAATCACCTATAATTTCATTAGCATATGGGGTTAGTCTTGTTAAAAGAATGTTAGATAATATTTTATATGTTGTTGAGAGTAGAGAAATTCCACGGTAATTATTGCAGTTCATTTTATCACCTTTTTTAAACACAGGAACAATTATGGATTCTTTCCACTGTTGAGGAATTTCTTCTTTATTACATATTAAACAAATTAATTTATGAATTTGACATATTAATGAATTTCCACCATATTTAATTAACTCAGCTGGTATTAAATCAATGCCAGGTGCTTTGTTATTCTTTAACCTTTTAATAGCATCTTTAACTTCAGTCAAGTTAGGTTCTGGAACTAAAGGTTCTGCTGTGTGGACTTCATTTACTTCTGATTTATCTCCTACATGGACATTTAAAAGGTCATTAAAGTAGTTCTTCCATCTATTTAGAATATCGCTTGGGTCAGCTAGAAAATCACCGTCTTTATCTTTTATCAAGTTTACTTTAGGTTGCCACCCCTTTCTAAACTCATTTACACCTTTATATAAATCTCTGATATTTTTATTTTTGCTGTTTGTTTCAATTTCGTTAATTTTGCTTTTCAAGTAATCTCTTTTTTTACTTCTAAACATGCGGTTAACTTCTCGCTTTATTCTATTATAATTGTTTAGATTTGTATCATCAGAGTTATTTAACCACCTAAGTCTAGCCTGATTTCTTACTTCTATTAAATTATGACATTCATTATCAAACCATGGCTTACTTTTTCTCGGTTTATGGTATCCTATACTTTCTTTAGCTGCTGATTCTATTGCATTACGTATGTGCTCCCAATTCTTATTTACGTCTGTTTCATTTATATTTTCATCATCATTTAAATCCTGCAAAACATCAAATCTATTTGACAGTTTAATTTGGTAATCTTTCTTAATTATTTCATCAGTAAACTTTCCTGTATCAAATTTTAAAACTTTTAGATTTTGTTGCTTATGATTTATCACTGAAAGTCTTTCTCTTAATTTAGCAATTACTAAATAATGGTCACTGGCACAGTCAGCACCTCTATGTGTACGAACGTCAATTATACTAGTATGCCTTCTCTTATCAATGAGAATATGATCTATCTGATTATGAGTTTTACCATCTGGAGAAGACCAGGTATATTTATGGATATCTTTATGTTTAAAAGTGGTACTTTTCACAATTAAATTATTTGAGGTTGCAAAAGTAATCAATCTTATACCATTATCATTACTTAATTCATGAAGACTTTCTTTACCAATCGTGGGTTTAAATGTCTCTTCTTTGCCAATCTGTGCATTACAGTCACCTAACAGAATTTTCATATCATACTGAGAAAATTTATCAAAAACCTGTTCTAACTCTGTATAAAAATCATCTTTAGTATTATCATCTTTATCTTCCGCTGGTGCATGTATGTTTATTAAAATAATTCTACACCACCTACCCTGTAAAACTGCATATGATATCCTATCATCAATAAATTCTACTGTTTTAAGAGCCGAGATAATTCTATTATTTATGAAAAAGCCTGTTCCAAAATTATGATTTTCAGTACCACCATAGAAAAAAGTATAATTTTTAGTTTTACAATTCCCTTCTCCTGGCCACCTAACTTCCTGGACAGTAACTACATCTAATTTATACTTAACTATCTCATTAACTGTACACTGAAATGCAGCAGGCCGGTAAAGGCTCAGAACATTCCAGGTGCCTAATTTAATATCCTTATTCCTAATGTAGATCTTATCCTTAGTCCAGGAACCTCCCAAAGTAGTCCCCACCCGGAGATTCGAACGGGGGACTATTTTACCTCCGGAATATTTTACCTTGGGAACATCCATGGCCTTATATTGCTGTTTCTTGACATTATTTTTTACAGTGCAGAGTTGTCAGCTCTACGCCTAACCCCCAATATGAATGGAGCAACTACTACTCAAGACAAACACAAACACATTAGACAGATTACTACACAAGACACACACACACACATCACAACTAAAACAGAATATAAACATAAACATAAACAAACTACACACCACAACTACTACATAAACATACTACACACACACAAACACACATATATACATACATACACACACACATATATATATATATATATACACACATATACACAAACTGGTGGTCTCCAGTTTCATCATTAATCATCATTCAGCCCCATGAACATAAACATTAGCCTCGTCCATGTGAAGGACTTTTCACTCCAATGGAAGCGTCACGCTGTAATTCGGAGTGTCGCTTCATCAATTTCATCATATCATGACTCATCCACATCGTCGCGATTAGTCAAAAGTGGCCAAAAAGCGACGCCAAATTACAAAAAAAATGTTTCAATCATTGTTCAAAAAAAATGTTTCAAGATTTTTATCGTTAAGGAAAAATATTTCTGCGTGAAATATTGACATTTGTGTTAAACCAACATGCCACGAACTTGCAAAAACTAGGTAGATTCATAAAAAAATGCAGAACACCCACAAAAATATGCTCAAGATGCCATAAAATATTAAGCAAAGCATATTACAATAGGCATAAGTGTACTTGTTATGTACAGCCTCCTACTTCATCACAGCCATCTACATCTGGTCTAAAAAGGAAGCTTGAAACACCTGTTAATGCTAGAGCAGCAAAGCAGCCACGCTATGCACCCATCCATAGCAGTTTTGCTGGCCAACTAAGGGATTACACTTTTGTATCAGAGCCAAGATGTGATATTAAGAATTTTTTGAACAGTATAAATTCTGATGTGCAGGCTATTCTAAATGCACAAAATGGCTCTTATAAGCTGTCCCTCAAATTGTTTACACAATATAAGAAATCAAATGGCACAAAATTTACACAGCCCCACATAACAGAAACTGTACCTGTATACTCAAATACAAATTTAGACAAAATAATAAGCAGTTTGATAGATCAATTGAATATTAAAGACACTGAATTTGCTGCAAAAGAATCAGGATGGAGTTTATGTGGAAGTCCATGGAAATACATGATGTATTAATCAAAATGAAATATGATCAATCAAAATGTGAACACTTTTCAATTCTTACATTTATCTTTGTCTCTTATCAACTGGACGAACACAAATACCCATGCCTTACCCGGGACTCGAACCCAGAACCCCTGGCTTTGTAGCGCGCTCTGCTAACCACTTTTTTTTTATTTCCAATTATTCACACAAATACAGTAATCTTTACAACTCTTACAGGTATGTTATTCAAGTATTACATTTAAAAAGTTGGCTTAAAGTGATTTTCTATAATCTAAAGACATTTGTTCATATTCTTGTATTAGAGTTAGTCCAAAATCCAAGTAATTATAATGTTTTCCCACGGGGAATAAAAACATTAGGTATTGTGCTATTAACCACTGAACTGATTTTTGCTTTGCATTTGGAAAGAAATGAAACTCTGGTAAGGTAATGTATTTTGCTGATACTTGGTTTGGTGAAGTACGACAAATTCTGTTAAGCATTGATCTTAATTTTGACCAAGCTGTTACTGCTCTCTTACATTCTGTTATCTTATGTATAATCGAATCTGGAACATGACACTTATAGCAATTTGGAGAATTGCTGAAACCATACTTATGACATCTGTCTGCCGTGACAATTACTTGTTGAATCACTTTATACCATATAGATAATGCTTTGTTCGTTAGATGTGCAGCCGTTACATTGTTCCATATTTGTTTCCAATTGTATTGAGGATTTTCTCTTTCGATTCGAACTGTTATTATGTTTGCGTTAAGTTGTTCTCTGTAAATCTGTCTGACAGAAGGACTGTCATAAGTATGTTGCACAGTTCTATAAAATGTATTAAGAGCGATCTCGGTATAAAACTTTAATTCACTGGGAATGCTTTGTATGTCCATTGGTGCAATTAATGGTACATCTTTTAACACTGTAAGTATTATTTGTTGTGTTGTTGAGTCAATTGGGGAATATACCGCTGAAAGACCGCTTTGTATAAATAATGCTCTTGATTGTATCGCCACACTCTTTAAGTTCATTCCTCCCCTCCTTTCCGGGAGATATAGCTCGCTCATGGCCACGCGGAACACCGATTCATGCCAGAGGAATTTACCAACCTGTTGCTTTACCCTAGCTATTTGCTTCGCTGACAAGGTCAATGTCTTGGATAGGTACCAAAACTTCGATAAGGTGTAGATGTTTACGTATCTCACTCGCAATTTCAAACAAAGAAACCTGAGTTGATTAGCACGTAAAGTATATATATAACTTTTTCGGTCACTATCCTACTATTATGTTCGATGGTATCTCGGATATTTGTATAAAAAAGAATACCTAGTATTTTCACTTGCTGTGCTACACGTACACTAGTGTTATTGCTAAACAAATTGTTGACTCCCAAAGGTAGCAAAAACGTTTTGTTTAAATTTAGCTTTGCACCCGAGACATTTTCGAAGTATTTCAAGTACTTTTGTGCATTTTTCAAATCCCTTTCGCTATTTAACAAAAGCGTAATGTAATCCATAAAACTACTAACTTGAATAGTTTTAGACATGACAGAAATACCCTCATTTATTTCTTGTAATCTTTTACGTAAGGGAACTAGTGTTAATACATATAATGCACTGCTGAGAGGACTTCCTTGTAAAACACCTCGTTTCATTTGAAATGTTTTCGTAAGACACCCATTAAGTTTTAGTTTTAACTTAATGCTTTCGTACAAAATTTGTATCCATTTTATAAAGGTATCTCCGAAACCAAAAGCCCTTAAAACACTGTACATATATTTATGATTAACTCTATCATAAGCCTGTGAGAAATCCACTGTTAAAATTGCTTTGTTGACTTGCTGGTTTTGTGTTGTAATAATTACATCACATATAGTTTGTAATAACTGATGAATTGTTCTTTGTGAGTTACATGCATATTGTGTGTCCCCTACTAGTTTATGCATGTAAGGACTTAGGCGAGTGTTTATGCATCTACTGATAATCTTGATATCACTACTTAGAATTGTAATCGGGCGGTAGTCAGTAACCACTTTAGGTTTCGTTTTTTTTGGAACGAAAACCACTATTCCTGTTCTACTTGAAGACCATAATTTCCCACTCTGTAATACGTCATTGACCCATTGCGTAAAAACATCCCCAATTAGATTCCAAAAGGTTTGATAAAAGTCTGAGGGCAGGCCATCCTCTGCCGTTGATTTATTTCTGGCCGCTTTGAAAACTGCATTTCTTAGTTCAGTGTTCGTAAATGGTTTGCTAATTTCCGTTCGCTCTTCTTCAGTTAATCTTTCTGTTACTTGGTTCGTAAAGTCCCAATTGGAGTCTTCGGGATTGTGAGCTTGGCCCATTAAATTTAAATAATATTTTAAAAATGTATTCAGAATTACTCTAGGATTAGTTGTAATCTCGCCTGTGTCGTCTGTTATCTCTGTTATTAGGTGACTTTTAACTTGTCTATGCTCTTGTAAAATATGGTATAAATTTGCCTCTTCATCATTATCCAAGGGTAACTTTTTGCTTTTAATTTTTACAATGTTTCTCTTTTTCCGGTGTAGTGAAAGTAATTTGGATTTCACCTCGTTAATGTAAGGCTTATTTACATTACCTTGTAATGCTAGACTTTGTAAATCGTGTAACACGGCGTAATAGAAATTATACATGTTGTTAAAATCTCTACTTTTTTCTATACTATACATTTTACTAATATACCGAAATTTTGGTTTTACAATGAATTCCCACCAGTCTGTTAGTGTCTTACTGGGTGATCTACGCTGAACTAGTTCTAGCCAAGTGTCTTTAATTAGCAGTTCATAATTTGTGTCCGCCAATACTGAACAATTTAGCATCCAGTATCCTCTTCCCATACATGATTTGTTTTGTTCCAATTTTATTTTTAATATTAAGGCACTATGATCACTGAAACAAACAGGAAACACCCTTACACTTAGTACATTTTCTTTATAATCCTTCGCTATATAAAATCGGTCAATGCGTGAGGAACTTTGAGTTGTAAAATGTGTAAATCCTGGTTGATCTCTATGGTTACAAACCCATGCATCTTGTAACTTTAGCCCCTTTGTTAGTTCATATAGTGCCCGGGAGAAATTATAGCCTGGTTGTTGATCTTGCCTGTCTAGGACGGAATTGAAATCGCCAGCCACTAACGCATTTAATGTATGCGATGTTAATTCTGGACTTAACATTGTTGAAAAGAAATGTTCTCGTTCTTGTTTATTATGACTTCCTGAAGGCGCGTATACATTGCATAGAAACAAAGGACCTAATTCCGCACTTATTAATCTTCCTGATGGGTGGAAGATGACATTATGTAAATCGATTCTTTGATGCACCGCTATTGCTGTGCCTTGATATGTGGCAGTAAAATTATTATGAACCTTGTACCTTGCCAGGGGTGAAAAATTGTCAATGCCTACTTCTTGTAGGAAGGCGATATCAATATCCGACTGTGATAGAAAATCATTTAACGCCATTAGTTTATTCTGACTTTGTAATTTGTTAAGGTTGATCGTTGCTAATGTGAATGTGTACATTAGGGTTGGCAGGATCTTATTTAAGCAATGCATTAATTATTTTTTTTGTACTTTATGCTCTGCAATTGTTCCACTTTTGACGCTGGCCAGACTCACTCATATCTCTTCTTCACTACCTGAGACATGAACTGTAGGCATTTCTGTATCACTTGGGTTATGTGTCCCTGCCCCTATTAGTTCTAAGCTTTTTTCCTCTTTTCCTAAAAAACGGTTTGGTTGAATAGGGTTTTCTCTCTTGGGCGTAAGCTGTACTTCTACTGCTGTACTTACCACGTCATCCTTTTTTTTTCTTCGGACGTAAGGTCATATGGTCTGTAGCATATGGTCTGTAGCATCCCTGGCGGATCGTGAGCGGTTTTTTTTAGGGGTAGGTGCTGGAAATTCTGCTGCTGCGAACATCGAACTTGTTGGAATTTGGGGGTCTTGATTCGGGAAGTCGAATAGGGTGATTGGAACTATAGATTCGTTTCCACTTACACTTTCACTTGCACTTTCGTGCACACTTTCCTTGTTCCCATCACTTGCATTATTTTCTTGCGGATTTAACTGTGGTGGTTTGGGGATCTTAGTACTTGCCTTGGTCTCGTTGTCTTCAGTGACTGCCATCTGCTCGTGTTGTTCCTTGTGGTCCTCTGGTGTAGCCTGTCGGTATGCCGGTACTGGTAAAATGGTTTGGGTATCCCGGTCGTGAGCAGTTGATTCCATAGGAGGGTGTGAAGAACTGGGGAGTGTATTTACCACCGCTGCAGCGTATCCAGGAGTGCGTGTCGGCCTTGCCACCCTATTCTGGCACTGATGATGTAAGTGGTCCTGCGCGTTGCATCTAAAACAGAGTTTAGGTTGTCCTTCATAAGTAGTCCAATAACGCTCTTCATTTAACTTTATGTAAGATGGCACCGGTTTTTGTAGGATCATGCGTACTATTTTCCTGACCGTTCTGACTGGGTAGGGGAGAGTGGTGGAATAAACTTCATCTCGTACTGCTTGTACTATTCCGTATTTGGACATTTCGGTTGTTATGGCACTGTCTGGTAATTCCATGGGCACTAGATGAATACGAACGATTCTGACAGGTTTGTCTGCTTTATGTACTGGTATATCGTATTCTCCCGTATCGTCTGTGAATACGAAGGTTCCTTTACTACGTGCTATTATTTCCGTGCAAAATTGTTCGGTGTTTAATTTAACAAACACTTGGTGTTTTACAAAGTCTACTTCGATACTCAAAACGTCCGCAACGCGCAATTTCACTACATCTCTCATCCATTCATGGATGGCGAGCGTGGTCGGTCTTTGCTGCACACGGGCGAAGGAAAATTGCAAAGTATTTAACCTTTTGACCGGCATGACTCAGAAATTACATACGTCCACTTAACGTCACTGATACTGAGCTGCTCGCTCTGCTGTTACGATAATATTCACCTGTCTGTAGAAACAAATTCCGCGTGTTGATTATACTCTACTTGACGAAAGTTCGGGAGCACTCGCTAGACACGTCTGCTCTCTACCTCGCCTCGTCGCGGAGTGAACCACTTCGACACGGAGGTCGACACCACTCGGCCACAGGGTCGGGCGAATTAATTTAGAGATGCATTTTTATTTGTTGAGTTAATGATGAGGCTAATTCATTATTTTTCTGAAAAAGAGGGAACCGCAGCTGAAAGAAAATACACAAATTGCGTTATTGGGGTGCAGGGTTTGCTTTAAGATCACTTTATACACACATAAGCTAATCACGACTCGGGATACATTTAAATTGGAATCTGAAACATTATGCGACCTGACTGGAACTAGGACAAGGACACACTGATTACAAGACATCGATACTTTACCACTATGCTCTGGGGAACACCTATAATAATTAGGGGTTGTAGGATATTTTCTTCATTTCCATCGAAACATTCTAAAATTTTGGGTTTACCACACCCATGATGCTAAATGTAAATTTTACATGTTAAATTAAATAAAATGACATACAATCACGTTAACAATGTCGAAAATCAATCTATTTAAGCACTATTTCAGAAGGGAGTACTTAAATTCAGCAATGTTTTCTCGTATGTTGCTCACCCAACAATAATGACTATCTGAATAACATTTATTTTAGAAATGCGGGGGGAGGAAGTTGTTTGTGGTTCGTATCTCATTTTAAACACTATTTCAGAAGGGAATACTTAAATTCAGCAATGTTGCTTACCCAACATTTTTTCTATTTGTGTGTGTGTGTGACGGAGAGGGGTGATGGAAAGTTGAAAATAAATAGTATATTCTGCCTATTGAATTTTATGTTTATACACATAAGCCTAAAAAAATATTCATTTTGATAAATGTGTGGGTGTGGAAGGGGAGAGGGGAAAGAGATGAACCGAAAGATATTGGGAGAGATAGGAAGAAGAGGTGATTCTTTTAGTTGTAAAAAATATTATGTTTAACGTTCAGAAATAAAAAACAATCAATAATGACTATCTTATGAATATGATATTTAGTGTAAATTTATTTTAGAAATGCAGGTGGGAGGAGAGTTGTTTGTTTAAGTTCATTGCAGGATAACAAGGGGTTCCGGGTCGTATATCTGGTGCAGACACATAGTGGTTCGTATCTCACTTTAAACTGTAGGCCCAGTAGAATGACAGCACTATGTTCCTACGCGTCAGCAAAAATTTGATGCGCCTGGTGTTATGTTACATCCGGTGTAGCGGGGTACGAGCGATTTTATTGTTGAGTCAGCAGAACGTGTCTGATCACGTTGAAGGCATCGGAAGCGGTGGGGGGAGGGGGTCAATGGATTTGTCGCGTTGTTTCTTGATGTATGCTAACCTAACACGTGCGTATGTTTGTGTGTGTGTGGAGGAAATGCGCGCGCAACCATTGCGTATGATTCAAAGACATGAAGAAATGATTTAAAGATGGCGCCGAAGGTGCTTTACCTCGAAAGCTTAGCGGCTAAGGTTATTGCTCTGTAAAACAAGAGGCATCGAGGGTTCGATTCCTGGTAGAGTCAATATTGATTGATTGATAGATTGAGTTAGTTTTTTTAAGTCCGTTTTATGCACGGCAAAACTAATCAGGATTGGAGCTACAGTTGAAAAGTGGTGATTCGGACCACTATGTGCCTCCACCGAGTATCGAACCTGGGACCCTTTGATTACAAGGCGACGATGTCAATATTGAATGGTCTCGATTAGCCTGTGTGTAAATAAAGGCAACAAAATGGTTGAGTTCGAAAATCGAGTTGGGTTAGTGGTTAATGTTGTCACCTGGCAATGAAGAGGTCGCGGGTTCGATTCTCTAGGTAGTTAAATTAGGCCAATTGTTTAATTCCGCCATTATAGGTCGCGATTAGTCCATCTGTGCATAAATAGTGATTGAATAAAATCAATATGGCGGCCTTGGGGTAGTGGTTAATGTTGTCGCCTGGTAATGAAGAGGTCGCGGGTTCGATTCTCTAGGTAGTTAAATGAGGCCAATTGTTTTGTCCCGCCATTATAGGTCCCGATTAGTCCATCTGTTCATAAATAGTATTTGAATAAAATCAATATGGCGGCCGCGTTTTGTGTTTAGCGGCGGCGGCGGCGCGGGGCGGGGCGGGGCGGCGCGGGGCGGGGCGGGGCGGCGCGGCGCGGCGCGGGCGCGGTGGGTGTTTTTATTCCGCGAGATGTTTCAACCAAGTGGTTGAGGGTTCGATTCCCAATGTTGGTGAAAATTGGATATTCAATTGTATTTGTTTAAAAGTTCCGATTAGCTTTTTGTGCACAAAGAGAAAATGAACTAATTGGAAATAGGATGTTTATGCTGTAATGAAAAGGTCCCGGGTTCGATTCACAATGTCAAATTGGCTGATAATGATGTTTTTTTTTTTTTTTTTTAAAAAAAGAAAGAAGTGTGTTGAGTCCGCATTAGTATTTAGGCAGGAACAGATATTAAAAATCAAAACAAAATGCCTTTTGATTACAACGCAAAGACTTTACCGCTAATGTATAAAGATAAATTAGAATCTGTTGTTTTGCCGTGTGGGGCCCCAGTACCGATTAGCTTAAATGCATAAAGAGTAGGTAAAATAAGCAAGATGGCCGTCACTATTGTTTTGTGATCAAAGAGGAGTCACAGGTTCGATTCAATCAAAGGAGGCAAGATTCTATGTTTCAATTCCATGTAAAAGTCTAAAGTTATGTTTCGATTAACCTCAATGCATAAAGAGGAATTAAACAAAAACAAGCAAAATGGCGACAGATGTGATAAAAGAAAAATTGAATTAGTTTTTTATAGTGACAAGAAAAAATAGCGAATCATTGTTAGAAATAGAATGAAAATAAAGATACTTGCCTTTGCGTGTCCAGCGCTGTGCAGAAAAGCTCTCATGCTTTATCTCCGACAAGTCCACAATACACATTTTTTTTATTGTATAGTTAATTATTAATGTTGTTATTAACACAGATTCTTACCAGTGTGAAGAAAAGCTCTCATGCTTTATCTCCGACAAATCCACAATACACACTTTTTCATTATATAGTTAATTATTAATGTTGTTATTAACACCGAGTTTTACCAGTGTGAAGAAAAGCTCTCATGCTTTATCTTCGACAAGTCCACAATACACACTTTTTCATTATATAGTTAATTATTAATGTTGTTATTAACGATTGTTACCAGTAAAAATATAAACCATGAGGATTTTTAAAGGGGTGATAAGTGAAAAAAAGCCAAGACATATATTTTATCCCTGTTTATTACCAATATTTACAAAATTCAAAAGAGCCGCACACACACACACACACACACACACACACATACATATGTAAAATGTTTATATTGTGTCACCAGTTTATCAGCATGTTATTTAACAAGTTTTTATTCTTCAAGTTTGTTCACTCACCCACATAAGGAATTGTGTCACTATCATATCCATTTTCTGCTGCAACCACTGAATTAAAATGTTTCACTATTTTTTCCACAAGCATGTTCTCGCAAAAAACAAACACTTCTTTGGAAAGTCTTTTTCCGTCGATGTTTTGTATAGACAAAGGCTCAGGTTTTGTACATCCATGTAGATGGGAAAGCACAAACTTCTCCTTATTACATGCATGGACAGGGGAAATATCTGTGCAACCGAAACATTGTTCGCGAAGGTCGAGAATACAAGATTCCACACAGTTTCCAAAATATGATTTCAGATACGGCGACACTGTTTCACACATAACTTTCGCATGCTCGATGCACACAAATATCTTCATAAAGTTCCGCCACGAACTTTCTGCGATGAACACTATCTCCAGGGAACCGTAAGCTGGTTTCTTCCTTATAATGATCTGACGGCGATTGTACAGTGTGGTTATCGGCAATTCATGTTGCTCACTTAGTGGGTAGGAAACACGAGGCTGCTCACCTGGAATAGCGATGTAATTGTCGATTACTGGAAACAATTCCTGAAGAGCGTGCCACTCCTGCAACTGTAGTTCAACACCGGCCGCCCCGCTTCTGTGTAGCCTGACCACAGGTTGGAAATCCAGATGAGAGGAAAGTCCGATTGAGATAACTTTTGTTTTCGAAGCATTCAAATAGTAGACGTGATCAAATAATATCGACTGGCGTATAAGACTAGTTACTTGTTTTTGTTCTTCAGGTAAATGCTGATCGCTCTCTTTCTGAAGAACCCCCTTGAAATTAGTGTACGGTTGAAATCTTTTTTTCAGCGGCATCGAAATAGAGGATTCCATGACTAAGAACTGCGAGATACTGCATGTCGCAGCGTGCAGGTATACATTTCAAGAAATGCGTGGGTGTGTTTTTGAGACGCATGCGCGCGTAGCAAACCAAGCATGTGCTGGACAAAAAAGGTGGAGGGGGGCGGGGCATTACAAAGATCAATGGTGAGAGAAAAATCAGCAGAATATCATAAACGTCATATTGAGGAAATATTGGATAACAAATATTAATTAATTTAATTAAAGCATCAACCGCATTGTCGATCTGAAATTAGGTTTATAGACAGGGGGCAAAATGGAAAATATCGACGATGTTCTAGTATTGGATTGTTTCTGTATTTCCATCGGTATAATCCTCCACCACATTTGAAGCATACTGTTTTATCCTCTTTTTGAATGTAAAATAATCCTGCTTCGGACAGAGCTTCTACAAACGGGAATTCTTTTGATTGCCAGTTTCTGAAAGAGGACAATCTAGCATTGAAAGATCCCATCTCTGGATATTGCGTCATTGTTCTGTAAAGACACAAAACAAGATAAATATTATAAGTAAGCTGTTGTAAACTGTAACGCTACAAAATTATTAATATACTATTAGGACTATATGTAACTTGTATAAAATTTCAAACATTATTTACTGTCAATATTTTCTAGTATACGTACCGAGTATTATAAATTTAATTTACGAGTCAGCAAATAAGTTGTTATAATATTGTCGTTTTTTATCGGTACTGGGAATAAAATTTGAAATTTATGCATGGGTTTACCAGAGGCTCTATGGAATAAATACAGAAAACAGTAATGCCCACAGTACACAGACCCGTAACTTTGTATCTGATGAGTGTTGTATGTATAGAATTTAGAGTTATTTTCCAAAAATCGCAAATGGTTATGCACATGTGGAGGTTTTCCGTAACTATCAAAAAATTCCCCCCGGGAGTTACTGTCTATGTAAATTGCTACCCAGTGCTTCCCGGGGCTATCTTTGGGATCTGTATTTACAATCAACGCTGCTGGTAGTTCCACATGTACAGGTAATTCATTAGCTGCAAAAACCCCAACATGATGATTGTCAAAGGCTCTATTTGATATTAACCCGTGAAGCAAATTTAAAGTCGACAGCATTGCTGGACACTAAATAGTAATATTGTGCAACTCACCTTTTTATACTTCAAAGTAGACGGTACACGTCACAGTAGATTCCAGAACCAATTTGATCTGGGCCACCAAGCTGTTTATCGTTGTTGAAACAATGGAGAGCTATCTAACACAACGCTGATGCTCGGAATATGTAGGCGGGGTTTACAAACGCGCATGCGTACAATGCTATCTGGCATTTGTTGTGCTGTTGTAAAATGAATTTTGTACTATAAGAAAATTGTCTGTATGTGTGTGTGTGTGTGTATATATATATATATATATATATATATATATATATATATACAGACACACACGCATATTTATTTATTGATGAAGTGTATATATATATATAATACAATACAATATAATATATATATATGTAATTTGAAGATACAACATATCAGTAAAATCTAACAACTAGAAAAATATTCATAACATTCGACTTTTATATTATATGTAATTTAAAACATTCTTCACAGTTTGAGAAATGGAGTGCTTGTGGAAACACCCGTTCTCTGCAATATTGGCTGGTCCATCAGGATGTGGAAAGACATATTTTGTGAAGCATTTTCTCCAGTGTTTACCCCAAATGGTAAATGTAAAATTCAACAATATTTTGGTGTGCTACGGGGAATGGCAATCTGCATACAATGATTTCCCTGGTTTTGTACAATTTCGGGAAGGAATGCCTAATATTGACCAATTTGGACCTCATCTTATTATTATCGATGATCAGATGAGGGAATGCGATCAAAGAGTCACAGATTTATTTACAAAAGGGTGTCATCATCGTGATATTAGTCTTTTCTTTATCACTCAAAATCTATTCCATCAGGGAAAAGGGAATAGGGATATATCTTTAAATAGTCATTATATTGTATGCTTCAAAAATCCAAGAGATAGAGCCCAAATTAATTATTTATCTAGACAAGTATACCCGGAGAATCCAAATTTTATAAAAGATGCATATTACAATGCCACCGCTGAACCCCATGGATATTTGCTGTTTGATCTGAAGCAGAACACTCCGGAAGAAGTACGTTTTCGGTCGCGGATATTTCCCGACGATGATATCAATTATGTATATATTCCTACAAAAAAAGCAAGCATAATCACTAGTCGTTTATTCTGTCATCATGGCTCCAAGAGTGAAACACGCTAAAGTGCTCCAAGTTTTGTCGGATGCTAAACCAGCTCTTCGCACAGCGATATTACAAGCTGCTGATTCTTCCTTAGTTAATTCAATCTGTGAGTGTTGTTACAATGTTCTAAGAGGGAATGTTCCTCTTTCAACACCTCAGAAAACAAGATTGAGCCGGTACAAGAAGGTGATACGTAATCTCTCTGCCAAAGGACACTCTACAAAGCAGAAGAAACAGATACTAGTGCAACACGGAGGATTTTTACCTGCGTTATTAGCCCCTTTAATAGGAGGTGTGTTATCAAGTTTATTTAAGTGAAAAAAAAATCTGAACATGGAGCATGCCAAAAAAATGGTTATAATACCTCAAGAATTTATGGATAACATGAGACATCCTGTTATGTCTGCACCGTCTACATCCTTATCGCAATTGGATCAGGATATGCAAGTAATTTTGAATCTCAAAGGTCTTTCGGATGATGAAAAATGGAATCGTTACAGTATTTTGCTCCAAAAATTTCTGTCTATTACTCGAAAACAAAGAGAACCTGTGTCGCTACCGATTACAGAATCTACTGAGAAGTTGACTGATATGAAAGAAGAAATTCTAGCTGCTACACCTAGCATGTATCGTAGAAAAGCCGAACTGTTGTATGAACGTCTTTTACATAATAGTAATATTGATTGGGATAAATATGGGGCAGTTTTTATTAACAATAATAAAATTGAAGGCTCAAATATTGTCGATCTAGTATCGGATATAATTCGACCACGAAAAACAAGCAATTCTGTTGGGTGGCAACTATTCAATAGAGCTCTGGCGTTATCTAATATTCCTCAAGAATATATAGGTAACCCCCGGAGACAGGAGTTTATTCAACAGATTGTTTTTGGAAACCCCGGACGCCATGTTCCGCTGTCCGGAGCTAACCAAGAAGAGGCACAAGAATTAACAGAAGCAGAAGAAGAAGAAGAAGAAGAAAAGGAACCAATTTCTTTTGTATCATCATTTCCAGGGCACAAACGTAAACGTACTGTTCCAGCTTGGTCAAGATACAAACCATGAGCGAAAAAATATTAGAGAATATCTGGTACAATCCATCTCATCCAGCATCCTATTCTACAGCTTCAACACTATGGAAAACTGTAAAAAAATCCATACCATTGTCAACAATCAAACATTGGTTGACAAAGCAAACTGCATACATTTTGCATAGACCTGTAAAGCGTCGATTTCCGAGAAACTTTTATTTTGTGCATAATATCGATGACCAATGGCAGGCTGACTTGAATGACATGCAGAGTTTGCGGAATCACAACAAAGGGTACAGATATATACTCACAGTTATCGATATTTTTAGCAGGCATGCTTGGGCTGTCCCTGTAAAAAATAAAACTGGTGTATGTATAAAAAAGGCTTTCCAGCAAATTTTCAAACAAAGCAAAAGAAAACCTTTGAAATTACAAACTGACAAAGGCCGTGAGTTTACCAACAGTATTGTGCAGGAATATCTCAAAAAACAAAATGTAATTTATTTTACAACAAAGAATCCTGATATTAAAGCTAGTATTGTTGAAAGATTCAACAGAACTTTAAAGGAACGCATGTGGAAGTATTTTACTAAGCAAAGAACCAGCTGTTATGTTAATGTACTCCCAAAGCTTTTGAAAGCTTATAATCATAAAATTCACTCGAGTATTAAAATGGCACCAGCAGATGTTACTCCTGAGAAGGTTTTGAAAGTATGGCACAATATGTATGACAAAAAACTCAAATCTGATTCATCTCCACTATTGTCATTGAAGACGCCATTCAAAATAGGAGATACAGTGAGAATAACAAAAACCAAAAAACGCTTTGACAAAGGTTACATGGAAAATTGGACAAGAGAAATATTTGTGGTGGAACGTATTTTGAAAAGAAATCCTCAAGTGTATGAATTAAAAGATCTACAAGGACATAAAATCGATGGAACATTTTATACGGAAGAGTTGCAATTGGTCCGCTTACCGGATATGCATGAAATTGATAAAATCCTTGCGACCAAAGGTAAAGGAGCCAGTAAAAAGTTGTTAGTTCATTGGAAAGGTTACTCCAGATTATTTGACAGTTGGATTAGCGCATCGTTTTTGGAGTCAAAAAAAGAGAGAGAGAGGCATAATTTTTTGTAGGTATTCTCATCAGTGGTACAAATAACCTTCATAACACATCATGAGAAAAGCAAACGCTTTCTACCTTACTTTGCCTAGTAACAGTTCCATGAAATATTTCCCAAGTAATACTCTAACTAATTACACCACAAAGCTTCAGAACCGTGTGGAGTTGGACACCAACAAATGGGAGATGGCATTGGTAGAAGTGCATTATCCTTATTCAATACTAAACATTACAAGATTTAACAACTATATTCAATATAAATCTATGGATGATGTCAAATGGAACGAACTTCGAATATCCGAAGGCTATTACGCATCTATAAACAGCATTGTTGCAGAAATCAATAAATATTCTGAAACATTAAATTTTAGTCTCCGAAATCATCCTGCGTACAAACATGTGACTGTTGATATATCTACCAAGCAGAGAAACATAAATGTACGATTGTCACCTCAACTGGCTCGGATATTAGGTTTTAAACCGACCAATGATCTATCAGAAGTAAAAATTGGACGCTCGCCTCCAAATGTTGTGAGAGAAATTCCTTCCCAGATGTATATTTACACAGATATTGCGGAATCACATATGGTGGGAGATGCTGTCGCCCCTCTATTACGTATTATAAACATTAATCCTATGGAACATACTTTTGGAAGTGATGGTGTGCAAATTTTCGATTCACCACATTACATCCCAGTGCAGAAACATAATTTCGAACAAATAGAAATTGACTTAAGGGATAGCACTGGTGCACACATCCCATTCTCCTTCGGACTAGTGTGTTTGAAACTTCATTTTAGACGTTGTGGTGAAAAGCTCTGATTATGAATGACCCATATTTTCAATACTACCATCAACAAGCTGGATCTGGTGTGGGTAACATATATTACGGTGCTGCCTATCAAAAAGGACATGGCATTGGAAGTTTTCTTGGAGGACTTTTTCGGTCAGCTTTGCCTCTTATCAAAAAAGGAGCGAAAGCTGTAGGGAAAGAAATGTTAAAAACAGGGGTAAATGTGTTAGGTGATGTTGTAGACAAAACACCCCTAAAACAGTCACTACAATCCAGAATTTCGGATGCCAGATCAAATCTTAAAAGAAAAGCTGAAACAAAGCTCAAGGAAATGATTGGTTCAGGTTATCAGGGGCATAAACATTTCAAAAGGAATCACTCGGCTTCGGGACAGCGAACTGGAAGGATCGCTCAGAGAAAGAAGAGATCCAGTGCCAATACAAACACCAAGAAAACAACCAAACGCAACCGTAAGAAAATTCAAATAACATCAGATATTTTTGATTAGATATGGCGCTAATTAGGGAGAAATCATGTGAGTGTTTTAAAAGTGAATTGGATATTTTCTCGGTAAAACCTACTCAGACAAGCATCTTAGAACACCACACCATCGGATACAAACCTGTTAGTTCTCTGGCAGATAATGCCCCCACCGAGTTTGTAATACCTGGACATGGTGATGATTATATGGATTTAGCACACACAATGTTGAATATAGATGCCAGAATTGTAAAAGCGAATGGTCAGTTATTGCTACCCACAGATAAAACAATTGGACCTGTCAATGATTTTCTCAATGCAATGTTCAGCGAAGTACAAATCTACTTAAATAACAAACTCATCTCGTTTCCATCTCACATGCACCCATACAGGTCTTATTTTGAAAAAGCACTGAACTGTGACATATCTGCAAAATCATCTCATCTCCAAAGTGCATTGTGGTACAAGGATACAGCAGGCGCTTTTGATAACGTTTCGGAAGACAACAAAGGCTTTACAAAACGTAACCAACTAACAAAACAGAGTAAAACATTTGATATGTTTGGTTACTTGCATTCTGATATTTTCAATCAAGAGAAATTTTTGATCAATGGAGTGGAAATGCGAATAAAACTGATTCCTTCGAAAAACACTTTCTGCTTGATGGGATTAGATGACAGTGAAGGCAAAGTGGAAATTCTGGATGCTACACTATATGTGAGAAAAGTATCGGTCAGTTCATCCATCAAACTTAGTCACAATCGCATATTGCAAAAACATACAGCAAAATACCCTCTAACAAGAGTACAACTTAAAGCTGTAACTATTCCAAAAGATATTGTTTCAAAAACAATTGACAATGTGATACTTGGACGTCTTCCGAAACGGTTAGTTGTGGGGTTTGTTACCAACGATGCATTCAACGGCACACTGTCTAAAAACCCATTCAATTTTCAACATTTCAATTACAACTTCTTTACTTTATATGTTGATGGAGTCCAAATTCCCGGCAAACCACTTCAACCAGACTTTGAAAACAACAAGTACATAACAGCATATCACACATTATTCTCTGGAACAGGGATACACTATATGGATGAAGGAAACAATATATCGCGTGAGGAATACCCCCAGGGATACGCATTACTTGTTTTCGATATAACACCAGACGCAGCTGCAAGTGCCATATCCCACTGCAGTCTTCAGCGGCAAGGGGCTGTTAGCTTGGAAGTCCACTTCAAATCGGCTTTGGAATCTACTGTGACTTGTGTTATCTACTCTGAATTTGACGCTCTCATGGAAATTAATAATCAAAGAGATATTCATCTGGATTAATTGTATAACAAGGTGAGTTGCACAATATTACTATTTAGTGTCCAGCAATGCTGTCGACTTTAAATTTGCTTCACGGGTTAATATCAAATAGAGCCTTTGACAATCATCATGTTGGGGTTTTTGCAGCTAATGAATTACCTGTACATGTGGAACTACCAGCAGCGTTGATTGTAAATACAGATCCCAAAGATAGCCCCGGGAAGCACTGGGTAGCAATTTACATAGACAGTAACTCCCGGGGGGAATTTTTTGATAGTTACGGAAAACCTCCACATGTGCATAACCATTTGCGATTTTTGGAAAATAACTCTAAATTCTATACATACAACACTCATCAGATACAAAGTTACGGGTCTGTGTACTGTGGGCATTACTGTTTTCTGTATTTATTCCATAGAGCCTCTGGTAAACCCATGCATAAATTTCAAATTTTATTCCCAGTACCGATAAAAAACGACAATATTATAACAACTTATTTGCTGACTCGTAAATTAAATTTATAATACTCGGTACGTATACTAGAAAATATTGACAGTAAATAATGTTTGAAATTTTATACAAGTTACATATAGTCCTAATAGTATATTAATAATTTTGTAGCGTTACAGTTTACAACAGCTTACTTATAATATTTATCTTGTTTTGTGTCTTTACAGAACAATGACGCAATATCCAGAGATGGGATCTTTCAATGCTAGATTGTCCTCTTTCAGAAACTGGCAATCAAAAGAATTCCCGTTTGTAGAAGCTCTGTCCGAAGCAGGATTATTTTACATTCAAAAAGAGGATAAAACAGTATGCTTCAAATGTGGTGGAGGATTATACCGATGGAAATACAGAAACAATCCAATACTAGAACATCGTCGATATTTTCCATTTTGCCCCCTGTCTATAAACCTAATTTCAGATCGACAATGCGGTTGATGCTTTAATTAAATTAATTAATATTTGTTATCCAATATTTCCTCAATATGACGTTTATGATATTCTGCTGATTTTTCTCTCACCATTGATCTTTGTAATGCCCCGCCCCCCTCCACCTTTTTTGTCCAGCACATGCTTGGTTTGCTACGCGCGCATGCGTCTCAAAAACACACCCACGCATTTCTTGAAATGTATACCTGCACGCTGCGACATGCAGTATCTCGCAGTTCTTAGTCATGGAATCCTCTATTTCGATGCCGCTGAAAAAAAGATTTCAACCGTACACTAATTTCAAGGGGGTTCTTCAGAAAGAGAGCGATCAGCATTTACCTGAAGAACAAAAACAAGTAACTAGTCTTATACGCCAGTCGATATTATTTGATCACGTCTACTATTTGAATGCTTCGAAAACAAAAGTTATCTCAATCGGACTTTCCTCTCATCTGGATTTCCAACCTGTGGTCAGGCTACACAGAAGCGGGGCGGCCGGTGTTGAACTACAGTTGCAGGAGTGGCACGCTCTTCAGGAATTGTTTCCAGTAATCGACAATTACATCGCTATTCCAGGTGAGCAGCCTCGTGTTTCCTACCCACTAAGTGAGCAACATGAATTGCTGATAACCACACTGTACAATCGCCGTTAGATCATTATAAGGAAGAAACCAGCTTACGGTTCCCTGGAGATAGTGTTCATCGCAGAAAGTTCGTGGCGGAACTTTATGAAGATATTTGTGTGCATCGAGCATGCGAAAGTTATGTGTGAAACAGTGTCGCCGTATCTGAAATCATATTTTGGAAACTGTGTGGAATCTTGTATTCTCGACCTTCGCGAACAATGTTTCGGTTGCACAGATATTTCCCCTGTCCATGCATGTAATAAGGAGAAGTTTGTGCTTTCCCATCTACATGGATGTACAAAACCTGAGCCTTTGTCTATACAAAACATCGACGGAAAAAGACTTTCCAAAGAAGTGTTTGTTTTTTGCGAGAACATGCTTGTGGAAAAAATAGTGAAACATTTTAATTCAGTGGTTGCAGCAGAAAATGGATATGATAGTGACACAATTCCTTATGTGGGTGAGTGAACAAACTTGAAGAATAAAAACTTGTTAAATAACATGCTGATAAACTGGTGACACAATATAAACATTTTACATATGTATGTGTGTGTGTGTGTGTGTGTGTGTGTGTGCGGCTCTTTTGAATTTTGTAAATATTGGTAATAAACAGGGATAAAATATATGTCTTGGCTTTTTTTCACTTATCACCCCTTTAAAAATCCTCATGGTTTATATTTTTACTGGTAACAATCGTTAATAACAACATTAATAATTAACTATATAATGAAAAAGTGTGTATTGTGGACTTGTCGAAGATAAAGCATGAGAGCTTTTCTTCACACTGGTAAAACTCGGTGTTAATAACAACATTAATAATTAACTATATAATGAAAAAGTGTGTATTGTGGATTTGTCGGAGATAAAGCATGAGAGCTTTTCTTCACACTGGTAAGAATCTGTGTTAATAACAACATTAATAATTAACTATACAATAAAAAAAATGTGTATTGTGGACTTGTCGGAGATAAAGCATGAGAGCTTTTCTGCACAGCGCTGGACACGCAAAGGCAAGTATCTTTATTTTCATTCTATTTCTAACAATGATTCGCTATTTTTTCTTGTCACTATAAAAAACTAATTCAATTTTTCTTTTATCACATCTGTCGCCATTTTGCTTGTTTTTGTTTAATTCCTCTTTATGCATTGAGGTTAATCGAAACATAACTTTAGACTTTTACATGGAATTGAAACATAGAATCTTGCCTCCTTTGATTGAATCGAACCTGTGACTCCTCTTTGATCACAAAACAATAGTGACGGCCATCTTGCTTATTTTACCTACTCTTTATGCATTTAAGCTAATCGGTACTGGGGCCCCACACGGCAAAACAACAGATTCTAATTTATCTTTATACATTAGCGGTAAAGTCTTTGCGTTGTAATCAAAAGGCATTTTGTTTTGATTTTTAATATCTGTTCCTGCCTAAATACTAATGCGGACTCAACACACTTCTTTCTTTTTTTTTTTTTTAAAAAAAACAACATCATTATCAGCCAATTTGACATTCTGAATCGAACCCGGGACCTCTTCATTTCAGCATAAACATCCTATTTCCAATTAGTTCATTTTCTCTTTGTGCACAAAAAGCTAATCGGAACTTTTAAACAAATACAATTGAATATCCAATTTTCACCAACATTGGGAATCGAACCCTCAACCACTTGGTTGAAACATCTCGCGGAATAAAAAACACCCACCGCGCCCGCGCCGCGCCGCGCCGCGCCGCCGCCGCCGCTAAACACAAAACGCGGCCGCCATATTGATTTTATTCAAATACTATTTATGCACAGATGGACTAATCGGGACCTATAATGGCGGGACAAAACAATTGGCCTCATTTAACTACCTAGAGAATCGAACCCGCGACCTCTTCATTACCAGGCGACAACATTAACCACTACCCCAAGGCCGCCATATTGATTTTATTCAATCACTATTTATGCACAGATGGACTAATCGCGACCTATAATGGCGGAATTAAACAATTGGCCTAATTTAACTACCTAGAGAATCGAACCCGCGACCTCTTCATTGCCAGGTGACAACATTAACCACTAACCCAACTCGATTTTCGAACTCAACCATTTTGTTGCCTTTATTTACACACAGGCTAATCGAGACCATTCAATATTGACATCGTCGCCTTGTAATCAAAGGGTCCCAGGTTCGATACTCGGTGGAGGCACATAGTGGTCCGAATCACCACTTTTCAACTGTAGCTCCAATCCTGATTAGTTTTGCCGTGCATAAAACGGACTTAAAAAAACTAACTCAATCTATCAATCAATCAATATTGACTCTACCAGGAATCGAACCCTCGATGCCTCTTGTTTTACAGAGCAATAACCTTAGCCGCTAAGCTTTCGAGGTAAAGCACCTTCGGCGCCATCTTTAAATCATTTCTTCATGTCTTTGAATCATACGCAATGGTTGCGCGCGCATTTCCTCCACACACACACAAACATACGCACGTGTTAGGTTAGCATACATCAAGAAACAACGTGACAAATCCATTGACCCCCTCCCCCCAGCGCTTCCGATGCCTTCAACGTGATCAGACACGTTCTGCTGACTCAACAATAAAATCGCTCGTACCCCGCTACACCGGATGTAACATAACACCAGGCGCATCAAATTTTTTCTGACGCGTAGGAACATAGTGCTGTCATTCTACTGGCCCGATTAAGCTACTTGTGCATAAAGTGGACTTAGAATTCGCTAGGAAAATAACGTCTATCTAGGATTTTGGACTTTAGATGCATGTGGACCACTAAAATGGACCAACTCTAATAATAAGAAACCTGTCCTCAGTAGATCAAAAATGTGACTCCCACGACAACTTTGATTTCTTGACCAAACGACCACAAAAAGTTGAAAAACTCACTTTCTCTCCCCGTTCCGCGCCTCATTTAGTGTTCTGACGATGTTTCACGGGCGCAGAAAAGCAGTGATGAGTGAAAGATGAGCTCTCATCCCTCTCATCCCTCTCATCCTCCTCTCATCCTCCTCTCATCCTCCTCTCATCATCCTCTCATCCTCTCATCTTCCTCTTATCCTCTCATCCTCTTATTCTCTCATCCTCTTATTTTTTAAAAATGAGTGCACCTTATTGTAATTTTCCAAGTCTGGGACCAAATGTTTATATATCGTGATCTTCGTAAACCTCTCCTCTCATCCTCTCATCCTCTCATCCTCTCATTTTTTGAAGGATGAGTGCACCTTATCGTAATTTTCCAAGTCCGGGACCAAATGTTTATATATCGTGACATTCGTAAACCTCTCCTCTCATCCTCTCATCCTCTCATCCTCTTATTCTCTCATTCTCTCATCCTCTCATCCTCTCATCCTCTCATTTTCTCATTTTCTCATCCTCTCTACTTTTAGAATATTGTCGTCAACATTAGAGATGAAGTTGGAGTGCTGGAATCAACGGGGCCAAATGTTTATATATCGTGACCTTCGTAAACCTCTCTCTTGGGGGAACGATGTGGCATATACACACGCACGCGCTCTCATCCTCTCATCCTCTCATCCTCTTATTCTCTCATCCTCTCATTTTTGAAAGATGAGTGCACCTTATCGTAATTTTCCAAGTCCGGGACCAAATGTTTATATATCGTGACCTTCGTAAACCTCTCTTCTCATCCTCTCATCCTCTCATCTTATGAAAGATGAGTGCATCTTATCGTAATTTTCCAAGTCCGGGACCAAATGTTTATATATCGTGACCTTCGTAAACCTCTCTCTCGGGGAGGGAACGATGTGCCACACACGCGCGCGCGCGTATGCCTCTCATTATTTTCCGTATTGTGACGCAAGCAAACAAATAATAATTGTTTTTTTTTTTTTAGGATCCCTGGCCCCTATATAACCTCGCCAGGGGTGCGTGGTGGCGGCGAAATCATCACGAGTTTAGATTTGTACTGCGAATGTTGTCAAAAATTTAATCAATGTTGTTTATTCTCGATGCTAGAATCTTACATAGATTATTCTCTAAAAACGAAAATCGATAATCCTATGCCAAGCCCCCAAGGCATTCAGGCAATTTCTAATGTTCGCGTGGATAGCGACGCTCGGTAGAATTTTTCCTGTCCCTGTGGAGAAATTGTGTTTTGTCGCTCAATGTAACATTTTCATCACGGACCAAACTATCCACAGCAACCCCTCCCCGAACCCATTCACCTTGCATTCTTTTTGGCCCGAAGAGATTCTATTTTTTTTTTTAGCTTTCCCACGGTCCTGAATAAAGAATCCATCACATCCCCGATAACAATAGAATCAGAAGCGGATGCGGCGGAAGCAAACACAGCAGCATCTTCCGCTTTTTGAGTTTTGTGCTGGGGATCGTCCGTTTCACACACCACACCCTGACGGGGCGTGGAATAGAGGCCGAGGGGAAATGATCGACAATACATGCATGGGTGGAACTGTCAACGTCCCGTTTATTGTTATTTGTCCCCCCACAGGATATTGTGCGCATCACAAAAGTCTTTTGTTGAAAAAAAAATATAGCATGAATGAATGAATCAGTCAACAAGGGTTTTATTTGCTAGAACATTAACTATAGCTCTCATTGTGTTTTCACCAAAGAGAGTCGCGTGGAGTAGGAAGGAGAGAAGGAGAAAAAAGGAGAGGAGTTCCTATATAACGTACCAGTTTCTTCTTTTGTACATTATTATCATAGTGAACGTCAATCGTGGCAGTTCAGTATTTTTTAATTTGTTTATCTGGCAGTATACATATATATCATCGTGGAAGTTTTAGTGAGCTACAAGTTTTTATTTTGAAGTCTTTCTATCTCTCTTGAAAGGTGAACGTCAATCGTGACAGTTCAGTATTCTTAATTGTTTGTCTGGCAGTATACATATATATCATCGTGGAAGTTTTAGTGAGCTACAAGTTTTTATTTTGAAGTCTCTCTCTATCTCTCTTGAAAGGTAAGTTTTTATTTTTTCATGATATATTAATATTTTTTTGTTTTGCGTCTGACACACACATATTCAGAGGAGTCATAAAAAATTGACACACACTTACATGTCGTATATTTTTACCTCCTACAACAGTGCACACACACATACATACATACATACTGTTCGCGTCTAATATATATATATGTCTAGCATTTTTCAATTTTTTTTCCTTCTGTTTCAGTGCGCTTTCCACTACCACCACCACCACAACCCCCCCAAAAAATTCTCTGTATATATATAAATAACAGAGAGAAAAAATGGAACCGCAACCAGGTCCCTCCGGTTTTTGCGGGAAAGTGGCATGTCGCAACTGTGGGAAGTTGATTTCTAAACCTAACATTGCTAGGCATTTGAAAAAATGTCGTCTACCGGATCATGATGTCGTAGTCCCGCCGGCAAAAAAACCTCGCATTGATGCGCATGAAGGGGGTGCTTTGAATAAAAGTGCACGCATCATGACGTATAAATCTGGAAGCGATGAAAAGTGTGACTCGAGCATCTTCCTCAACAATGTGAAATCTCTGGTAGTCGATAAATTACGTGATTGCCTCGTCAATGTTGCAATTAAAATTCATCTCGTCTTGACCCTGCTGTATGAGAAAGTTGTCTCGTCCGAGTCAAGCACTTTTAGCTTTTACGTAGGGTGTGAAGCCTTACACGATGACAATAACGAGGATCTTGACGAGATAGTGACACGGCTATTTGATCACCTGACACAAAAACAAGAAGAGTTTGAAGGTAGAGGAAGTGGATGGAGTCTTTGCGGTCGCAGCCACATGTTAGAACTTAGAGTCTGCAATTTCAAACCATTACGCAGCGCTCAAAAAAAACAAAAAACAAAAAAAAAGCAAAATGCAGTGTTGAACATACAAAGTAATGATCAGAAGAGTTTCCTATGGTCTGTCATCGCCGCATTACACCCAGCTAATAATGTTCACCCCGAACGCCTGTCCAATTACAGAGAATACGAGGGAAGATACGAGAATATGATGAGAGGAATTTCCTATCCTGTGCCCCTGAATAAGATCAATCAAATTTTAAAAAACTATAGAGAGGAAAAAGGAGAAGATATCGATATTTTTGTCTTTGGGGTTGACGATTCCGCCAATATTCGTGTCTTAAGACCTGCTAGAAGCCAGAATAATGTAATTCGACTCTTGCTTGTAGATGGCCGTTACAGTTTGATACGGAATTTCTCACGATTAGTAGGAAGACAGATGAGCAAGAATCGCGATAAGATCGAAATTTGCGATCGATGCTTGAGAATTTTTCGCGGGGGTAAGAAGATGAAAGAACAGCACAAGTGTTTTGGCTCCGTGAATGCAGAACCCGAAGATGTCATGCCGGAACCCGGAACCAAGATGAAATTTCAGAAACACCAGGCTCTTCTCCACCATCCCGTTGTTCTTTATGCCGACTTTGAAAGCTTCCAAGTTCCCATGACGTCTTGCAACCCTGATCCCTCTACCTCAAGCACGATCCAAATTTTTCACCACGAGCCTTGCAGTTTCTCCATCTACGGAGAAAAATTGAATGATGTCATCTTGTATTGCGGACCTGATGCGGCAAAACATTTTGTTAAGAAGATAGCGGAATGCGCGAGAGAACTTGCACCCAGCTTGAAAGGCTCTTACGTTTCTCCACCTGCTCTCACGACGGAACAACAACAGAGACATGACGCGGCAACAAGATGCGCGGAGTGTAACCAGGTTTTCACCGTCGAAAATTACAAGGTCGTCCACCATGACCACCAGAATGGATTATTCCTGAGCACCATCTGTAATTCGTGCAATCTTAAAATTAAGGAGTCGCATTTCGTTGCCGTGTTTCTGCACTACACGGAGAAGTACGACACGCATCTCTTCGTCAAAGAGCTCTACAACATAACTTCTCGAATCAGGATCATTCCGAGAACGAGTGAGAAGTATATTGCGGTAAGAATTTGGATCCCTCTCCAAGAAGGAGGAAGTGTGGAAGTGCGAATCCTGGACTCTTACAATTTCCTGTCCTCCAGCCTCGCAAGCCTTGCATCTCAACTTGGCGACGAAGATCTTGTGGCCACCAAGCAAAAATGTTTTTCGGGGAGAGATGAGAATTTGAATCTGTTGCGTCGCAAGGGCGTCTACCCCTACGAGTACGTCAACGATTTCGAGAAATTTGACGAGACGGAACTTCCACCCCGGGAGGTATTTTATTCTCATCTCACGGAGGACGTCTGTTCCGAAGAGGACTACGAACACGCTCGTAGTGTATGGACGGCATTCAATTGCCAAACTTTTCGCGATTATCACGATCTCTATCTGAAATTGGAGGTGACTCTCCTCATGGACATTTTCGAATCGTTTCGTAAGAGATGCATCGCGATATACAAGTTGGATCCTGCGTATTTCTTCACGACGCCGGGGTTGACTTGGGAATCGATGATGAAATACACCAACGTGGAACTAGGACTCATCGCAGAGAAGGAACAGTATGCTTTCATGGAGAGTGCGATACGCGGTGGCATCGTCCAATGTCCCCGACGCCATGCTCAGGCAAACAATCCTCATACGCCTGGTTACGATGCATCGAAGCCCAACACCTACATTGTCTACTGGGATGTCAGCAACCTGTACGGCCACTCCATGTCCCAGTGTCTTCCCATCAGCGACTACGCGTGGATGACCGAAGAGGAACTCTCCTGCGAAGATTTTCTCAACTGGAGGGAAGATAATGAATGGGGCTGTTTCTTGGAAGTGGATCTCGATTATCCCGAAACGCTTCACGAGAAACATCACGGATTGGCCCTGGCCCCCACCAAAAAGAAGCCACCTGGAGGATCATCGGCGCCAAAACTCATACTAAGCATGGAGAACAAGCGGAATTACATTCTGCACTACCGACTCCTCCAATTTTACATAAGTCACGGCTTGCAGTTGAAGAAAGTTCATAGAGGATTGAAGTTCCGACAGAGCAGGTGGCTGGAACCCTACATAACCGAGAATACGCGACGCAGAGCGCAATCGACATCGCCTGCAGACAAGGATCTGTACAAACTGTTCAATAACGCCATCTACGGCAAGACGATGGAGAACGTGCGTAATTACATCGATGTAATGTTGGTCACGGACGAAAAGAAATTTCAAAAGATCGTCGCGTCCCCCTACTTCAAAAACTTCACCAATTTCGACGAGAATCTAGTATTCGTCGAGAGGAACAAGAAGCAAGTGATGCTCAACAAGCCGATTGCCATAGGTGCCACCGTCCTTGAACTATCAAAATTGCACATGTACCAATCGTACTACGATCAGTTTCAACTTTTTATGGAGATAACATCCAAATATGTTACATTGACACGGATAGCTTCATTTTTCTAATCCAAACACCAAACCTCGAACATGATCTGACTAAGATGAAGCATCTGTTTGATTTTAGCAACTTACCATCAGACCATCACTTGCATTCGACAGAAAATAAAATGATCATAGGAAAGTTCAAAGATGAAGTTGGCGGGGAGTACAGCAGGGAATTTGCGGGGCTTCGTGCCAAAATGTACTGTGTAAAGATTGCAGAAGAAAAAGAGATCAAGAAAGCGAAGGGGGTGGGAAAAATAAGTACCAGCAAATTTAGCATGCAAGACTACAAGGAATGCCTTTTTCATGGTAAAAGGCAACTCAGCACCGATCATCGCATTGCAAGTAAATTGCATGATTTGTACACGACGCGCGTAACCAAGGTCGCATTGGATGGCAGAGACAACAAGTTACGTGTTCTCGATTGTCAAATCCACACGAGAGAGTGGGGGCCACTACAATAAAAGCGATAAATGTGACGTGTGTTAACCGTAACCCCATAGCCATGAAGTCCGTTGTGTCTTTTGCCATTCTTCTTCAAAAACATACGGAGGAAAAGAAGAGCCCTCGGGCGATGAAAAATAAGAGTTGAATTTAATGAGCCTCGGTTTGGAGCGGGCTTAACAACATAATAACAGCTTGCAACTTTTCATTGCCCGAGGGCTCCTCTTTTCCTCCGTATGTTTTGAAGAATAGCAAAAAAGCACAATGTGTTAAATAACTAACAAGGACAATGAATCTCTTTGGTTTCCGCAAACAAAGCAACATGGACACTCCATCACCAAATTCCAATAACCTCTTACCTTCCATGTTATCTAAACTCAATGGTCTACTAATTGTACATCTTAATAGTATATGGACAAAAATAAATGACGATGTGGGCAAGATGTTTTATGTTTTTAATAACAATTTACATTTCTATGAAATTCCGATCGACGGGAAACTTCAAATCACCGTGAATCCGGAGAACACCGGCGAAATCAAAATTTCTACCGGCAAAAACATTTTTCGAATGAAGCACGACAAGGTACTTTCTAACATGTCGTACGATGTGTCTGCAGGAGATTATCTTTACGTGGAACTCCTAGGAGATTACGACAAACTCGTTCCTCTCTTCGTAGAATTACGAATCGTCTATTCTATTATAAATAACCATTAACCAAAAATGCCTAACGACATTTTCGGCAACACCAAGCGTGTAGACCATGCAGAAGAGATTCTCATGCTGGACGTTCGAGTTAAGAAGTTGAGGACCGATTTGATCGCTTTGCAGGAGACCTTAAACAAAAGTTTAGAGTCTGAGATCGCTACGCTCCAAACGCAATGTCTCGATCCCATTCTGAAAATCGATTCCGAACTGAAAACACTGATAAAAAATTATGTTGACGTACCTTCTTACGACAACATTCAAAATATACAGTTGAGCATGGATTCGCTTCAAAATGATTTGGCCAAATTACAGCAATTTCAATCGAAAAATGAAGATTTGGAAAAATTGAAACTCGAAATCGAAGAGCGAACTTCCGCAATAGAAAAGAATTTCTCTGAACTTCAAACCGTCGTGAATGATATTGATGTAGAACGCTTGCAGGTCGTTGTTTCCAAATTACAAGAAGAATTCACCGGCACGTTGGAAGAAATCAAATCCAAGTTGCAGACTTTGGAAGATACAATGACGAACCTACCATCGTCGGACGAACTGCAGGTTATTGGTAAAAGCGTCGCGAACATAAAAATTCAACTGGAGGCTTATCAAGATTTTGAACACATTCAAACCACCATCGCTACGCTTCAGGCGTCTCTGGAGTTGATCAACGAAGAAATTAAAAATATTCACGCTGAAGCAAGTGTGTTGACGAGTATTCAGGACATGTTAAGCACGGTTCAGCAGAAGATCCAATATTTGGAAAACTTGAACGTCGAATCCAATCTTACTCATTTTCATCACGTACTGGACAACATACAGGGTGACTTGGAATCGTTACGAACGAGCGTGCCTTCGAGCGAAGATTTGGAAAAATTGAAAACGGCGGTGACGGCACTATCAGATTCGAGTGACATCAAAAATTCGTTGAGCGATCTCGAGAGTAGGGTGGGCAATCTCCCCACCTCCAAAGAATTACACGCTTTGAAAAGGAACATATCACGTATGCTGAAACGACTGGAAACGGAAACGGCGAACGTGGAACAGATTCGAGACGAACTTGCTTCGCTGGTGTCGACGCTGCCCACTTCGCAGAGCGTCGCCGACCTTCACACGCAGTTTACAGAGATGCGAATCATCGTGAATGATCTTACCGAGAAGAGCTTGAAATTGAATCAAATCGAGAACCTTCAGAACATTGTGGTCAACATCAGAGATCAAGTTGGAGTGCTGGAATCAACGCAGGAATCGACGCTGGCCTCTTTCGGTGCCAAGTTGCAAGAACTCAACGAAAGCTACAAGCAGTTGAACGTGGAAGTGAAAATCAAACCGTCATTTTCTACCGTAACGGATACCATAGTCGAGCATTTGGTGCCCGTACAAAACACACTGGGTCAGCTTCACAGCAACCTCGTTAGCATCGATACTAAATTCGCTAAACTCCATTCTCTGCAAGCCATCGAAATTAACAGCGTACCCAATCAACAGAGAATCTCCACGTTCGTCGAAGGTAACAAACTGTACATGCTGCATCCTTATCATCCGTACTACAAGTTTCTCCTCGATGGCACGATTCAGGTAAACGAATTTTCGTACTGGTCTCACGGCAGAAAAGCTAGTGTTCCCACCATGACTTTGATATCGAATCGTGGTTGTCCAGAAAGCAGGAAACATTCCTCTGGCGCGTTGGAACGAAACGCGCAACATATATGAAATACAGGAAGACGAAGACCTTACCGTTTTCGACGTGAGTGCCGGCGATAAGCTGATCGTTCAAAACACGAGCGAGGTGCCACCCTCTTTGAATCCCATCACGCTGGTGCTTCTCTTCAAACGTAATCTCTAAAAAGAATGTCAAGGCAAGCCATCGTCCAAGAATTGCATAAACCTGCACGCCGCAACTACAAACGTTTGGCTGTGGTAACCAAGGGAATCGACGACCTCTGGGAAAGCGACCTCGTCGAAATGAGTAGCGGCAAGTTAAAAAACCTACATAAATTGAACAAGGGCAACAAGTACCTCCTCACCGTCATAGACACATTTTCGAAATTCGCATGGGCTCTACCTTTGAAGGCGAAAACGGGAACGTGCGTCACGGAAGCATTCAAGACAATTTTTCGCGAAAGCGGCGGCAGACGACCTCGGTTTCTGCACACGGACAAAGGGAAGGAATTTTACAATGCCGTATTCCAAAAGTTTATTCGGAAACACAACGTTCAACATTACTCGACCTTCAGTGACGTCAAGGCCAGCATCGTGGAAAGATTCAATCGCACTCTGAAATCGCGCATGTGGTCACGCTTCACGCTTCAGGGAAGCTACAAGTGGGTCACCATTCTTCCGGAACTTGTTAACAACTATAATCACACACGGCACGGAACGATAGGCATGAAGCCAGCTGACGTTACCAAGTCTGACGAGCAACGTTTAATTTCTAGCGTTTACTGTCCAAAGTACACGCCCACGACAAAAAAAGCTAAATACAAAATTGGAGAACAGGTGAGGGTCAGTAAATTGAAGCGAACGTTCGACAGGGGTTTCACACGAAACTGGAGCACTGAACTTTTTACCGTGGTTCGAGTTCTACCCGGAAACCGTCACACGTATATAATAAAAGACAGTGGCGGTGAAATTTTATTGGGGCGCTTCTACGAGGAGGAACTCTCTAAAACTAAATACCCCGACACGTACCTTATCGAAAAAGTTTTGCGCAAGAGAGGCAACAAACTTTTGGTGAAATGGCTGGGACTTCCGGAAACAAGTTGGATCGATTCAAACGAAGTGATTCTATGAGTACGTGGAATGTTGTGAAACGTTTACCTAATTCGGAAAGTGGAACGAAGAAAAAAAACGGTGAATTGCTCCCCGACAGCATCCGCTGTCTGATCGTAGGACCTTCGGGGTGTGGAAAAACGACACTGCTCGTGGACAATTTTCTCCTCGCACAGAAATTGGTTAGATTGGAAGAACAGGCACCTGTACGTGTTCTCGAAAAGTTTAGAGCAATCCAAATACCAGCAACTGATGAAACTGTACGATGGTCTGGACATTGCAACGTTCGCCTCGGAAATAAAACCACTCGACGATTGTCGTGAAAATTCAGTCGTTGTGTTCGACGACGCCATCCTGGAAAATCAAAATGAAATTCGCAATTTTTTCACGCAAGGTCGTCACAAAGGAATGGATTGCTTCTACCTAGCTCAAACGTTTTCCAAAACTCCAAAACAGTTAGTACGCGACAACGCTAATTTCATATGTTTGTTTCGTCAAGATCACACCAACCTCAAGCACGCGTACGATGACTACGTAGGCGGAGACATGAACTACAATCAATTTTCGGAACGCTGCTGCTCTACTTGCTGGAACGGTGACGATTTCGGATTCGCTACGATCGACATGACGAGGAAACCCAACGACGGAAAATACAGAAACAAAATCAACGATTTTCTAAACGTTGCAAGGTTGTGAGAAACGACGTGTATAAATAACGTCATGACGAAACGAAAAATCGAAGACGAAAATCTCAAGCTTCGCGATTACCTCGCGAAACGCTTCAAAGGTTGGAAATCCGAGAATCGCGGATTCTACGAAGAGAAGAAACGTCAGGATCAACCTGTGATCGATGCCATCAGCGGTCTAGGTAAAGAAATTAAAAGTGTCACGGAACAAAATAAAAATTTGATCAACGAACTCGTGCCGCTCGCAGCTAAAAGTTACGCCGTACCCACGCCCATTTCGAGCATTCCTTCGACACCGTTCGAACTGAAGGATGCACCGGCACGACGTCGAGCTATTGCTAGCACGTCGTCGTCTTCGGATAAAATCGAGTTGGGACCTTTGGCACGAGACTACCTGAGTACGGGAAAATTCGACAAGGATGAAGTGTTCGGATTGTATCCCAGCATGGAAACCAACGAAGGCGGCGGTGTGGTGTGGAAGATTGGGAAATCGAAGGTGACCTTCGAAGGCAACGACATTAAAGTCAATTTAGGCGACAAGGATAGTTGGAACAGGTATCCGGGTACGGTGGGACTGTGGGAACTCGTCGCCAAAAAGCAGCCGAAAGATTACACCGACGAAGATTACCAGAGTTACAAGGAAATTCTGATCATGACGGATGCCTTGTACCAGAACAACGACGCCTCGCAGAATAGGGTGAAATCGAGCAGCGGCGAGAAGTACAGGAATCTCATCAAACCGATTTGGAACCAGGTCAAAACAGGCAGCGGCGTCAAACGCTACAACACGTTACCCAAAGAATTCGTTTGGGTGGACGACGTGAGGAAGCTCGTGGACCGATTGTTGGTGATAGCCGGCGAAGAGAATGCAGGCAACCGTAATTTCTACAACGAGAAGGTTGGCATCGTGGACATGATCAGCACGAAACTTTCCAACTTCATCGTGAACGACGACAAGGGCATAGGTTACCTCATCAAAATCATCAACACGCTGCCTCCGAAATTTTGGAACGTGGCCGAAGGAAAGGGGCTTGTGAACGACATCATCAACAAGTTACCTTTCGAGATGCATCTACCTGGCTACCAGTACTGCGGACCGGGTACCAAACTCGAGAAAAGATTGGAGAGAGGAGACAAGGGTGTGAATCTGTTGGACGCGGCATGCAAAGATCACGACATCGCTTACAACACCACGCAGACGGATCTGGATGCACGTCACGAAGCAGACAGAAAGTTAGAGCACGCAGCTTTCGAAAGATTCGTGAGCAGAGACGCATCGTTGGGTGAACGGGTCGCCGCACTGGGTACCACCATCGCCATGAACACAAAACAAAAATTGGGGTGGGGTATATAAATAACATCCAGTAAAAAAAAACAACATGGCTTGCATAACTGATTTGCCGCATGAACTACTATCTAAAATATTCAAAAAGGTAGTTAACGGAGATGTTAATAAACTTGTGATCCTAGCTAAAACGACGCCGGCATTTCACATGGGATGCGAAATAGTTCTCAAGGACCGTCTTCGGGAGATCAGTGGAATGAGGTGCGGTGATCTCGACACTCTTCTGTCGGCCGCGGGGGAGAAATTGAACGAGAGGTTGGATGAACTGCACGAGGCGAGGCAGGGAAGAAGACGGTATACTGATGATTGGCGTAAGTCCAAACAGGAAACTGAAGAAATCATCACGCACATCATCGCATTCTCCGAAGCACGAACTTTCTTCCTTTGTTAAAAAAATCTTCGATACAAATCGTGAAAAAAAAATATATATATAAATAACACGCATCGTGAAAAAAAATAATCTTCGGTATATATAAATAACACACATCGTGAAAATAAAAAATTAAATTTCTCTAACACACACACTGAAAATTTCTCTTCTTCGATATGACAACTGAAAAAATGAGTGACCTCCAAGCATTAAAACAAATGCTAAATTTGTCAGTCGAGTATGTAAAAATTCGGGAATTGGAAGTCGACAAACCTTACACGATAACTTCCGGTTCAATCGTTTCTACCCAGTATGGTCCCAAGGTACGCCTGTTGCTCAACGCACAATACAGTCTATTTTTACCAGATCGATACGCTAACATGTTATCGGACGAGAAGCTATCCATTTTAATCGAGAACAAAACTCGAATCGTGTACAAGGGGACAAAGGAACTTCTTGGCAAGAAAACGAAGCACGTAATAGAATTTGTGTAGCGACTGCGGGGCCGTGAAAAAAAAAATCTCAGAATATTTATATATAAATAACATACCGTAAAAAAACTACACAAGAAAAAATATCAGAATATATATATAAATAACATACCGCGAAAATAACACATAGAGCATCAAGATGAAGCCCAAGGGTGTCGTGTACCAGACACCATACTCCAATCTGAAAAATCTAGGTGCCCTCGATGGGTTACTCACCAAGAAACAACGCGAGAAGAAACGTTTTTGCTTGTCGAAGGGACATGGAATGAAATTGCTGCTCAGCACACCTCAATTGAGACGGTTGCAGCGTTCGCGGAAACAGCAAAAGATCGGAGGTTTCATATTCAGCATCCCGGCCATCCTAGCAGCATTGGGGGCCGTTGGAAGTTTGGCTGGCGGAAGTGCCGCCATCGCGAAAACCGTCATCGACTCGAAGAAGAACAAAGCGGAATTGGAAGAACAGAAACGTCACAACCTGGCCATGGAGAAGAAAGGGGGGAAGGGCGTGATGAGAAAGTTTAAAAAAAAGAAACAACGGCACTCACCAACCGAGACATTGAATCTCTGATCGGACCGTTACAAATCAAACACTTCAGAGGAGTTTTTATGTCCGACTCGTTACCTTCAAGCGTGAAAAGAAGAGAATGCGGAGTAGTCAACTTGGACGGTCAAGAAAATCCAGGCACGCATTGGATATGTTACCACAAAAATGATGATAAAGCATTTGTTTTCGATTCTTTCGGAGGTGTTCCACCTACAAATTTAATTCATTATCTGAAAACAAACAAAACCTCTATATACTACAACGACGAACGCATTCAAGATTTCGGAGACGTGAACTGCGGTCATCTCTGCCTCTCCGTGCTCGCGTTTCTCTCTAAAATAAATAACCCTACGATCGAGGATTTCCAGAAAGCACTGTGGAACCTGAAACAGCATCACTAGGATGGGCGTGTTCCATCTCACGAGCGAATCTTCAATCTTGAAACTCACGCTGCACGACGACATCGTCTATCCTAAATCCGTGGCTCTGCGTGCATTCTACAGCATGTACCTCATACCTAACGTCACGCAGCACAACAACAAAATTAGCGTCGGAAGCGAACACATCGTCGTCACGCCAGGACAATACAATCTTTCCACTTTGCAAGCTCAGTTACCCAAAAGCCACATACCTTTCTCAAAATTCGGTCACGCACAGAGTGGAAATCCTATCCGCGACGGAGACCGTGGACCTGGGCACCATGGGAGAACTTTTAGGTTTCGAGAACGACACCAAACTCGAAGCTGGCATCAAGCACACGGCAACCAACATTCCTAAATTCTTGGCCATAGAGACTCTGAACGTACACTGCAACGTGGCGGAAGGCATGATCACAAAATCTTCGGACGGATTATTAGGAAGTCACAAGCAGACGGGAATCATTGCCACTTTCAAACCAAGTTCCGAGTTCATGGAACCGATCATCTACACGCCCTCTTCGCCGATCTATTTTCCAGTATGTCGCAACCGCATAGACGACATAGAGTTGGTGGTGACGAACGAGAAAGGAGACGTGGTGGATTTCGCAGGTGCCACTACGACGGCCATCGTGGAGATCAACGTATAATAAATAACACACATAGTGAAATGGAGCAAATTGAAAGTTACGAATTACAATCTTTCCCTCCCAACCGTCGCACGTTCGCCAATCTGAACGAAGCGAACAGGGAGATCGAATACGACGTGGACGTAGGCGACGGGTTCATTCATCCTCACAGAGCGGACCTCTACCTTCAATTCGACGTGGTGAAGAAAGAAAACGGAGACGCGTTTCCCGCAGCAGCAAATTTGATACTCGTGGACAACTTCGTGCCTCACCTGTTCTCGCAGGTGGAGGTGAGGAAACATAACACCGTCATCGACAGAATAGATTATCCAGGCATCACGTCGACGGCAGTGGGAACTTTGAAATTATCCAAAACAGACGCAGCATACTATCAGGCGGGAGGATTCGAAGCGGGGACCAAAATATCGACGAGGAGTCACACGGTGCTCTTTCCCATGCGTCTGCTTCCGGGATTCTTCTCCGATTACAAGGAGATCATGTGGAAGGGAGGACTGAGAGTCACGTTTCGAAGAGCGGCCAACGACAACGACGCACTGATGCGATACGCTACTTTGGGTCCGGACGGCACCACGCCGATAGCCAACACTTTACCCGAAGCAGCGAAATGCGTCATCCGGAGCATGGAATTGAGAATGCCAGTGGTGGAATACGAAACAAACTACGCCCTCAAGTACAAAGCGGAGATCTTGAAAAATCCGCAGGTGCCGATTCACTTTCACGGTTACCAGTGCGTGCAGAAGATGGCGTCGGGAAGTCACATGGAATTCGACGTGACGACGCAGTTCAACAACATACAGTTCGACATGCCAGATTTCGTCGTAGTGTTTTTTCAGACCGGGCGCGATAACAACCAGGAGAAAGATTCCAGCAAGTTCGACGACTGCAAGATCAAGAACGTTTATCTGAAGAACGGTAGGAACGAAGTGTTCCCGCGCGAGAATTACAACCTCGACATGACCAAAAACGATTATCTCAAACTTTACGAAGCGTTTTCGGCTTACAAGCGCGTGACCGAGGGAAGCGTGGACATGTACTACACGCCCAGCGAATTCAAAGCCCGGAGACCCATGACCGTCATCAATACCACAAAAAGAAAGCAGGTGGTGGTCAACGATCGAACCAACATCAAGATCGTCTGCGAGTTCCACGATGCCTTGCCCGAGGACACCCTGTGTAGCGTCATCCTGATTGCAGAGAAGTCCTTCGCCTACGACGTGAAGAATGAGAGGGTCACAGAGCAGTTTTAACAAGTTTTTAACATCTATTTTCTTGCACAATAAGAAATTTTTAGTACTAGCACAATCAGTTACAATGGCACAATACGAATTTCACTAGTTCAGATCAGTTACAATGTCAATTTCATCAGTTATCAGTTACAATATCTTTTTTTGCACTATAGCACGAGAGACAATCAGAAAATTTGCACAAAAAAAATTGTTGTTGTTTTTACACGTGAAAATTAACAATAAAATTCTTTCTTTTTATCGTTTCAGATGCTGTCGAAACATCAAAAACACATACACACACTAGAAAAAAAAAAGCATGCAACTTTATTTGTAACACTCACATATTCTCCATCTTCATCAAGAAAATATTATAATAAACATAATTATTTTTATCTATATCTCACAATAAAACTCTATATCCAAAAATATCACAACATCAAATAACACTAGAGTCGTTAGTACACGTTGCATGCATTACGGAGGTCCTCTGTAGAGTTTCATGGAAGTTTGAGAGAAAAAAAAAACAAACACGTGAAACTCTACAGAGGTGCGGTAATCTATAACCGCAGCCGTTAGAAAACCTTTACTTTTTTGGCTGGGCACCACGCACCCTGGCGAGGTTATAGGGGCCAGGTATCCTAAAAAACAACAATTATTATTTTGTTTGTTTGTTTGCGTCACAATACATACGCGCGCGCGCGTGTGTGGCACATCGTTCCCTCCCCGAGAGAGAGGTTTACGAAGGTCACGATATATAAACATTTGGTCCCGGACTTGGAAAATTACGATAAGATGCACTCATCTTTCAAAAGATGAGAGGATGAGAGGATGAGAAGAGAGGTTTACGAAGGTCACGATATATAAACATTTGGTCCCGGACTTGGAAAATTACGATAAGGTGCACTCATCTTTCAAAAATGAGAGGATGAGAGAATAAGAGGATGAGAGGATGAGAGGATGAGAGCGCGTGCGTGTGTATATGCCACATCGTTCCCCCAAGAGAGAGGTTTACGAAGGTCACGATATATAAACATTTGGCCCCGTTGATTCCAGCACTCCAACTTCATCTCTAATGTTGACGACAATATTCTAAAAGTAGAGAGGATGAGAAAATGAGAAAATGAGAGGATGAGAGGATGAGAGGATGAGAGAATGAGAGAATAAGAGGATGAGAGGATGAGAGGATGAGAGGAGAGGTTTACGAAGGTCACGATATATAAACATTTGGTCCCGGACTTGGAAAATTACGATAAGGTGCACTCATCCTTCAAAAAATGAGAGGATGAGAGGATGAGAGGATGAGAGGAGAGGTTTACGAAGATCACGATATATAAACATTTGGTCCCAGACTTGGAAAATTACAATAAGGTGCACTCATCTTTCAAAAAATAAGAGGATGAGAGAATAAGAGGATGAGAGGATAAGAGGAAGATGAGAGGATGAGAGGAGGATGAGAGGAGGATGAGAGGAGGATGAGAGGAGGATGAGAGGGATGAGAGGGATGAGAGCTCATCTTTCACTCATCACTGCTTTTCTGCGCCCGTGAAACATCGTCAGCACACTAAATGAGGCGCGGAACGGGGAGAGAAAGTGAGTTTTTCAACTTTTTGTGGTCGTTTGGTCAAGAAATCAAAGTTGTCGTGGGAGTCACATTTTTGATCTACTGTCCTCATATTCTCATGTTGAAAGAGAAATACCTTTATTGTATAATCTTTCATTGTCAATTTCAAAGAAGGCTAATTTAAATAGTAACAATTGGGAACTAATAAAGCTTACAAGAAGTTTTTGCCACCATAGGGATTTGAACCTACGACCATTAGAGTGACAACCCAGTACTATAACCACAACCCCACAAGTTCGTTCCTTCATACTGGATGATTATAAGGGAAGACAAAGTCGTTCAATGCGAATTAGAATAATAATCCCCACCCACCTCTTTATAATTTGTAAACAACACACACAAACACTCTTTTGTAGCAAATTAAAGAAAGGTGGTATGAATGTCACAAAATATTAATGCAAGATCTACTATATTTACGTCGGAGTCGTTTTACATGAAGAGGCTCCAGCTTGGAAAATTGAGGTTGTGACATGGCTTCTTGTAGTGGTAGGGTATTGACATGTCAAGGTTCTAGCGTGCACTAGCCAGTAATTTCTGAGAAAAAAACACCTGAGATGTTTGAAGATTTCCAAGCGCGTCTCATTGAGAGAAGAAGAGAAGATATTGTCTGATAGTAAAATGGTTTGGTGATAGCGTATCAGTTTCACATGCCGGACAGTCTCTGATTGACTTCTGTTCGATTACCCATATTATTTATTAGATAGACAGACTATTTAGTGTATTTAATTAATAATTTAAAGAAATAAAGATGAAAGAAAATGTATATTTAAAAAAAATAACACTCTATTTTAATGTTTTTTCAGAATATGTTTTTGAATTTCTCATACGATTTTACAAACATTTATATACAAATTATCCATGCGTTATATTCGACGAAATGTCATGTAGAGCAGAAGATATACACTTTTATTTTAGGGAAAATGATCAAGAAACAATGCAAGTAGATAATATTGACAATTTTGTTGTGAATAGTATTATTTCACATTTTTCGTTCACCATGCATATTGGTATTATTGTAAAAGCATGAAAATATTTCTCTACATTTCACAATGCAAATAATAGACGAATTTTCGCAATAAGCAAAATGCATTAAATAATTATTCGGTTTAATAAGAGTGATAAAGTTTTTGCCACTGTGGGGATTTGAACCTACGACCATTAGAGTGAGAACCCTGTGTGATAACCACTGGCCCATGAGTTGGTCAGATCAATATGTACGACATTAACAACCTTTTTACTGTTCTCTTCCGCCATTCTTACAAGATCCATGCTCTCCAAGTATGAAATCAACAGTGTGGCAACGCTGTAGACAGCGTAACTAATTGCGAACGTCAATTGTTCATATCAACAAATATGGTTTGCATACTTGTATACGGATAATCATTGCTAGAATAGAAAAGGTTATTTTACAACTTCTACACGTTAATGAACAATTTCTACACCTCACCCCAACATGTTAACCTCAGATAAATCAACGGGACTAATTATTTCGTGAGTATAAGCAGTAGCATATAAATTACAGAAGGGTCCGGTTTTGTAAATTCTTGCCTTGTTTTTACCTCTGTTTCATTCTCATCGTCTCACCATACGTAATTTATACTGTTCATAGTAGACAGAATCTGATGTTATCAATTCTAGTACTCTACTGTCTCTCTCAGATATCTTCTGAAAAACCAATGGTTTCGTTCTGAACACTTTGAGTAGGCCGAATGTGCAGTTATAGTTGAGGAACTACAAGTGAAATATTCTGTTCAGTATTACATGTAATATTGCGTGTAGTGTATTTAGCTCAGTATCTTGGCTGTAAATATAACTTTTTAATTCCTCCTGGTTAACAACTTGTTTTTATATCTATTTACAAATGTAAACCAACCTCACTTCCACTTAATACACCCTGGACTGAATTTTGCAGACGAACGAGCCTCTGTTGTCTGAACCTATGGCCAGTATAATCTTCGTAGGACTGTGTGTGTGTTGTCCTGTGTTTTGTCCTTGTTTGTGCTGAATGTTATTTTACATGCTCAGCTTGTAAACCAGGTAAGGATATTTTGGTTTTCAGACAAGCTTTTATCGTTGTAATGATAAGGGGCTGGGCCCTGTATAGTGTGACTCACTGTGGGGTAAGTAGAAAAGTGACATGAAATAATACCCAAAGAAGCCAACCATTATGAATTTATGTTACATTCTTTTTTTTAATTTCACTTTACAAAACCTAGTTCCTCGAAATTTTAAATGGCATGCGAATTACTAGACATTCTGGTTTTCTGTGATTGTTTTGTCTTGCCCAGTCAGGGATTACTACCCTTCAATTTAAAAGGGGAAGGGGAATATATCCACCACAGCGCCATGACGTATGAAATAACATTTTCACAGGCATCCAAAACTACTGATAAGGGTTCACCTGACCTTGCAAAATGTAGGATACACGTTTCACGCTGGTGTCCAGAATGCAAATACGTGGTACTGTGGCGAAATCTGGAACTAACAGTGGAATGAGAAATCGTTTGTAACATGTAACAATGACACTTCGCATTTACAAAATATGAGATATGTAGACCTTGATTTATTTATTATAGTAGACGATAGAGATTTACTTACCAGAAAAGTCTAGTTCTAAATTGCAGACCTCAAAGTCTTTTAAAGAAATTTGTGATAGACAGCAGTTAGGTTAATAAAGTTTACAAGATTGCTAACGACTCTTAAGACAAACGTTCAACTAATCTTATTAAGTGAGAAAGTGGCAAAGTGTTCAAAATTACCAGCCTAGTTGACTGAAGATCGAAGGTTCGAATCTCTTATAGAACCGCCTACTTTTTTCCATTAACTTCTGGGGCGTAATAGAATTAATGTATTGTCAACATTTATAAGAAACAAAATATGAAAACTGTCCTCCTCCGTGGCGGTGCAGTCTAAGGACTTTGACTTTGACTTTTGACTATGACTGTGGCACGGCATGGGATGGAATCCGCTTGGGTTCTCAGCCTGTGGATGGGACCGGTGGCAACCCACCACCGTGAGGAAATTAGTGAGCCACGAGTGACTGGCGTACCTCAGTCTCAGATATCTTTTTTAACAGCTGAGGGTTTGACGTGCTGACTTCACGTCACCCCGTTATAGTGGAACCACAAGCAAAAAAGCCTGCAGAGACCCGTGACTCCGTGTGCAGCGTACTCTCACAAGGTGGGGAGAACTATGCTTCCTTATGTCGCGAGTGATTTTAGCGAAAGGGACTTTTGTTTGTGGTCGCTATATACCAGTTACAGATCTCCACCTCTCTGTAGGATTGTGGGAAACTGGCAGTCAGTACATTGGCCAAACACCTTCGAGGTTTGTGGCACCATGGGTTACAAAATATGAAACTATTCCTTCGGTAAATCTAATTACTCGTTATTGTCAGGTGAGATTTTTTTTAGTTTAGCACATGTAATACTAATTAGTTCCTAAGGGAGGTAATGAGATGCTTAAGCGAAATGTGTAACCCTTTGCAACACAGCTGATGTTAAAATATGAGTTGACTGTTTTAAAAATGAAGAAGCATTAACACCCTTTTATATTCACAGACCCCTTTACAAATTCCTGAGCAATCATGTGGTGTGAAGGAACGAACTCAAGGGTGGTGGTGGTTGTCGCACAGGGTTGTCACTCTAATGATCGTAGGTTCAAATCCCCACGGTGACAAAAAAATTTCGTAAGCTTTATTAGTTCCCAATTGTTACTATTTGAATTAGTCATCTTTGAAATTGACAATGATAGACTATACATTAAAGCTTTTTCTCTTTCAACATGAGAATATGAGAACAGGTTTCTTATTATTATAATTGGTCATTTTAGTGGCCCAAACACATCTAAAATCCAAAATCCTAGATAGACGTTATTTTCCTAGTGAATTGTAAGTCCACTTTATGCACAAGTAGGCTATTTGGGCTTGGACCAAAGTTTAAAATGAGATACGAACCACAAACAACTTCCCCCACCCCCGCATTTCTAAAATAAATGTTATTCAGATAGTCATTATTGATTGATTTTATTACTGAACGTCAAACATAATATTTTCTACAACTAAAAGAATCACCTCTTCTTCCTATATGTCCCAATATCTTTCCTCTCTCCCCCTGCTCCCACACATTCATCAAAATAAATATTTTTTTTTTAGGCTTATATGTATACGTATAGAATTCAATACCCAGATTATACTATTTATTTTCAACTTCCCGTCACCCCTATCCTTCAGACACACACACACAAATAGAAAAAAATGTTGGGTAAGCAACATACGAGAAAACATTGCTGAATTTAAGTACTCCCTTCTGAAATAGTGCTTAAATAGATTGATTTTCGACATTGTTAACGTGATTGTATGTCATTTTATTTAATTTAACATGTAAAATTTACATTTAGCATCATGGGTGTGGTGAACCCAAAATTTTAGAATGTTTCGATGGAAATGAGGAAAATATCCTACAACCCCTAATTATTATAGGTGTTCCCCAGAGCATAGTGGTAAAGTATCGATGTCTTGTAATCAGTGTGTCCTTGTCCTAGTTCCAGTCAGGTCGCATAATGTTTCAGATTCCAATTTAAATGTATCCCGAGTCGTGATTAGCTTATGTGTGTATAAAGTGATTATAACGGTCAAATATTGAGTGACAAGTAATTAATCTAATTGCCCGTTAGTAGGAATTAATTGCAATTGGTAATATTAATATCCGTCGCGAATGCAGGTGTCTAGCGAACTGCCTTAGCCAGCACTAGCTTGCTCAACCACCGTTTTTCGCCCGAATTCGGATTTACATGCATTCTTATGGGAATAACAAGAAAAATGCAACTTCTAAACCAATGGACCGAATTGGATGAGATTTTAACCAGCGGAAGAACACATCATGAAAGTACTGATTCCAAGATTTGAGCCTAATCAGAACAGAACTACGGGAGTTATGAATTATTAAAGATTCATCGCTGAATTGAAAGGGAGAAGCTACCCTACTGAGATGTCCTTGCTTTTCGTGACTGACTACAATGGAGAAAGAGTTAGCCTAATCTCTGCGCGAGGGGCTGCTACCAAAGGTTAAGGACCGGAGTGAGCATTGACCAGGATAGGAGGACAACGGTCAAAGCACCAGAAACAATAAACAAACACCTGATCATAGAGGGTAGCGCGTCACTACGTTCAAATCTGGAATAAAAGGGATGATTTCACACAGTTTTACACAGTTTGCCTACAATCGCCACCGGAGTGTGAGCTACGCGCGACCGAGCTGCGAGTTGCAAGCAGACTCGAGGTCTGGATTTGTTTTTCCTCGAGTGAGTGTTTCAGAGCCATGGAGTAGAGCAGAATAGAACCAGGGGGTCGTTACTCCCCCTTGCCGTCAACGCATCCGTGCACATACGTGTGGTTATGTGAGAATAACGCCAGACACGTCCACCCGTGTCAATCGTCCGAAACAACGTCCTAAGTAGTGAAAGTTAATAACATTTGATATCCATGTGAAACCGCGAATGGCTCATCGCCCAAGTCACGTATCTGTACTTACGAGTGACCGCGAAGAACTGACCTATTATTGCGCAAGTTGTCGTATGGAGTCGACAGTGAACGAGTGAAGCCAGGATCCGATGAGGCCAGATGGAGCTGCCGACTGATCCACTTTCGCCAACCAGGATAACCGCGAGGTGCAACGATGGAGTGTGGGGATGTCTTCCAGAACTGTAGGACCACTTTCACCCAACCCAGGTCAGAGGGAATGCAGCGAAGGTAAGATCCAACCATGTGCGTGTGTGAGAGAGATGACGACAATCTACCGCGAATCTGCGTGAATCAAATCATTGCTTAACTTAAATCAGTGCTATGGCATCCCTAGACATCTGTTTTCCGGCGGAAGTAATCAATGTTAAAGATGAGAGTTTATGTTAGCCGCAAACGACAGTTCATGAAATATATTTATACCTTCAGAAAAGATAGAAGGGGTTCGCACAAGGAACAATTATTCACTTTATGCTTAAAATCCTAAACGATAAATTGTAAAAGGCAATGTAGCCAGACATAACAAGAGTATGGTCAAAGTAGTAATTAATCTAACCTTTGTAATTGTCACATTGTCGCCATATGCCATGGAATGAGAGTATGAATGTGAGATCGAGTGAAAGAGGGCAAGATGTACTGTGTTTTTATCTGTGCTTTAATATATGTGTATATTCAGAAACACCGTAGTATTATGTAACGTCATTTCAGGTATTTAAAATCAAATCCTCCTAGGTTTATTCTCGGTAACTCCGACTGTTAGGCACTTATCCTGACCGTATTATATTTCATGTAATGTTTAATTCGCCCAGCAGGTGAGGCGAGAGATTCTTCGTTGTTGCGTTGCTAAGCTCAGCTCAGTTGAGTTAGTTGAGTTAATTAGTTTATTTATTAAATTAGCAGCACGTGACATGATCTTAAAGCAAACCCTACACCCCAATAACGCAATTTGTGTATTTTCTTTCAGCTGCGGTTCCCTCTTTTTCAGAAAAATAATGAATTAGCCTCATCATTAACTCAACAAATAAAAATGCATCTCTAAATTAATTTATGAAAACTGTTTTTACACCCGGACCGCTATTTTATCGTCAATGCAAATATAATATCATCTCACGTAGTATAGCCTGTGTAAGATTTTGGTTTCTCTCTCTCTGAATGAAAGAAGGTAAAAGCCAATAGATGGCACTGATCGCAGGTTACGTCATTCAGTTTGCCGGTTGGATGTAAGAATCCTAAACCGACACACTCCACACTCCACTTCCAGCTAGCACACGTTCAACATCACAATCCAACAGGGCACTCGACGTGACGGGAGAGGTCAACAGGGGACTTAGACGAACGTAGTGGTGATGGTTTAATTTCAGTTCTTTTGTAGATAATTAGTTTAATATTATTTAATTTTGTAGAGTTGTTGGTAGTATTATATTAATTTGCTTGTTGATCTTTACCGAGTGATCGTCATTACAGACAAGTAGGAAAAGGGGGAAATTTAACATAGAAATATTCTCTTAGGCAATCATTTGAACATGGATAAATAATGAGACCAATTAAATAGTCAGCACAAGGAGAGAGAGCCAATTATTAGTTAAGAATAACTAGTGAAAATTATCGTGATATATATATTGTTCTCGTTGAGGTCATAATTATTAATGACAGTTGATGTATGTATCTAATATTATTATTCAATACAAAGTTAAGTTTTGTTAAATAAACTGTCATTCAATCCTATCCAGTGAACTTCATATTCTAGTAATTAAATTACTTGATGCATGGTGTACCACGTACCTATGGGGGTCCAGTATGCAGGTTCATAGCTATCTTTCATCTGTCAATCGGAAGGGTATTTTTAATCCCAATTAAAACAAATAATCTTAAATTTCGAAACAGAGCAAGAAAGAAAGGGCTATAAAAGGCAGAGCATGGTTCGATAGAACTATGACAAGTAATATTCATTATCATAATTGGTAGAAATGGAAAAGAGATAATGTCAAAATTTCAGAGAAGTAATCCATTTGTTACGGTAAGTCAGATAGGGGCTCCGGATTGGCAACCCGGGATACGACCTCAAATGTCGTCCACATTTCAAAGACCATTTGCAATAGGGGAAGATCCATTAGATTTCACTTGTCTAGATAGTGGTAGAATCGAACAAATGGAATGTTACAATAAGGAAACTCAAGTAAAAACTGTAACTGATTTAATTGATCTTGTGCAGGATAATGTGAGTAGTACACCTTTGAATGATAATCGTGAAAGTAATGTATTAGGAATTATGCCATGTGTATTTGAAGGAAATGCTTTGCAAAAGGTGTCAAATAAAATAGCTCATGACACACTGAATAATATGATAATACATCTTCCACTAATGCATAATCTAAACGCCAGATCAATTTTTGAATTTATGTTTAAATTACAACAAATCATTGACTTGAATCTATTTCCACTGCGTAATATACTCATTGCAGTAACGCCTAAAGTTAATCACCAATTGATAGAAAGTTGGTTGCAATTCATTATTGAAGAAAAAACGTGGAGTAACATGGTAGAATACTTGTTAGATAGATATGTAACATCATTAGGTAGAAATGAATTGCTCCAAGAATTCGTGCTTTGTAAACAAAAGGAAGATGAGGATGCACTTCAATTTTTGAAGGACAGGAAATGTGCTTCCCAACTGTTACGTGTCAATTGGAGTGAACCGGAATTTGTTAGATTATTAGTAGACAGATTGGTTCCTAACGTTAGTGAAAAATTCTTGTTTACTGAAATACCAGATTCACTAAGTAAACTTAAGCTAACCTTAGAAAAGATGCAATGGCATCAGTATGTGAAACGTGATTTTTATGGTCAAGAAAAACAGAAGAAAGTACAAAATGTTCAGTTTCCCAGTGAAGTGTCATTTCGCACTACACCAGTTTCGTCAAGATTTAATGAACCAAGGAAAGAAAATTTTTGGCGTAATTATAATCAAACTTTGAATTCAGCTTTACCAATAGTGAAAAGAACTGATGGCAATAATCAAAATGTAATTGCGGTATTTGCTGATACTGAAATCAATAATAAGCGTGTCAGTGCATGTTTAGATACGGGAAGTACGTACAATTTGATTAACAAACGTTTGTATAATGAACTGCGACAAGGCTGTAATGTAAGAGAGAGATTTCAAGAAGTGACAATAACATTGGGTGCAGGACGTAGCTTAAAATTGAACAAAGTAGTTGACTTGAGTTTGAAACTGTGTAACATGTCATGGCCCATTAGTGCATTTGTGTGTGAAGACTTACCTATTGACTTTATCATAGGAGTTCAGTTCATTAAGGATAGACAATTTCTATTAAATTTTCATGACAAAACTATTACATTTCCGTATTCTCGTGAAAAGGTGCAAATGAAGTGGATTTCGGACAGTGTTATTAATACGAGCCATTCATTTCAGGAAACACGTAATTGTAAAGGAACTAATGTTTGTGATGTTTCAAGTTCAAGGTCACATTGGCAATCGAGAACTCCGCAAAGCTGGTCTGGTGGCAGGAACAGAGTTTCGCAAGGAAGTAACACCCGAAGGCAACCTTGGCGTTCCAGAGCAACAGCTGATAGCTACAACATGATTGCGGCAGAAGATACGTCGATTCCTGATAATCCGTCTGTCTGTCTACATGAACGAGAACAGCAACAATGTCCAGGAACATCGCAGGAATACACGGAAGAACTAGGTATTCCTCAATGGTACAGATATGTCGACAATCACCATCTAATGAAAAAGGAATCCTAAGGACATTGAAGGATATTTGTGAGAAGCAACTATAGTATCTAATTGTGTTATTTTGTTTATTGTAAGCGATCAATATTGTTGTATATATATGTTAAAATCCTACACAGGTAATGTTCAAGTATTGGGGGAGGGCAGTTTATAGCCTGTGTAAGATTTTGGTTTCTCTCTCTCTGAATGAAAGAAGGTAAAAGCCAATAGATGGCACTGATCGCAGGTTACGTCATTCAGTTTGCCGGTTGGATGTAAGAATCCTAAACCGACACACTCCACACTCCACTTCCAGCTAGCACACGTTCAACATCACAATCCAACAGGGCACTCGACGTGACGGGAGAGGTCAACAGGGGACTTAGACGAACGTAGTGGTGATGGTTTAATTTCAGTTCTTTTGTAGATAATTAGTTTAATATTATTTAATTTTGTAGAGTTGTTGGTAGTATTATATTAATTTGCTTGTTGATCTTTACCGAGTGATCGTCATTACAGACAAGTAGGAAAAGGGGGAAATTTAACATAGAAATATTCTCTTAGGCAATCATTTGAACATGGATAAATAATGAGACCAATTAAATAGTCAGCACAAGGAGAGAGAGCCAATTATTAGTTAAGAATAACTAGTGAAAATTATCGTGATATATATATTGTTCTCGTTGAGGTCATAATTATTAATGACAGTTGATGTATGTATCTAATATTATTATTCAATACAAAGTTAAGTTTTGTTAAATAAACTGTCATTCAATCCTATCCAGTGAACTTCATATTCTAGTAATTAAATTACTTGATGCATGGTGTACCACGTACCTATGGGGGTCCAGTATGCAGGTTCATAGCTATCTTTCATCTGTCAATCGAGAGGGTATTTTTAATCCCAATTAAAACAAATAATCTTAAATCCGAAACAGAGCAAGAAAGAAAGGGCTATAGTAGTGAAAACAATGTGAAAAATGTTATAATGAGTGATATATATTGTCAAACACATACATGAATACATATATTCAGTTCGTGAACTATAATTGTGACTATTTAATACTAATTTGAAACATTGAGGCTCAATTAAAGCGACAATGTAAACTTATGCGCATTCTTTCTGCTGATTCGAGTTATTGAAACAATATTTAACCAATGGGGTGTAATCTCCTGTTTAAAAATCATGCATTGGTTCAACTTCCTCTGAAGAAGACTGTGAGTCATGCCTCCTGCTCGTCCGAAGCGAACTTTACTCTGATTGGGGGATCGTATATTTCACAACACTTCCTTGTTGCAGAGCTGCCAACATAATTTGGATAGATGTTGAATTTAGACAAATACCATGTTACAAAGTTGCAGTCAAATACTTACATATCAACATTTGTTAACACAGTGGAACGTTGATCATATGTTTTGCAGGTGACTGTGTCTAAAGAGGACTGGGGCATAAGTCATAACAACCATATTTTTTCTCACAATGAAAAGGTAGTGGATATAATGGAGAGAAGAAGAATCGGCATCTTTGGAATGAGTAAAACGAAATGGAAACGAAGAGGAGAAATGAAATTGAGGAAAGACTACGAACTGTACTGGGCAAATAACAAAGATGACAGGAGAAGTGGGGTCGGATTTTTGGTCAGAAGTGGAATAAATGATGAAGTACAGAGGGTAAATGGCAGAATAATAAAAGTAAAAATGAATGTAACTGGAAAAGTAATAGAAATGATCCAAGTGTATGCCCCACAAACAGGATGTTCAAGAGAGGAGAAAGAAGAATTTGAAGAAGACTTGGAAGAACATGTAAAAAAGGAATGGCAAATTGTGATTGGTGATTTTAATGCACAAGTGGGTAGAGACAGGACAGGGTATACGGAAATACTTGGAGCAGATCCATGGTGTCAAATAAATGAGGAGGGAAGGAGGCTACTGAACTTTTGTAAGAGAAATGGAGTGTTAATAGGTAATAGCTGGTTTAAAGAAGATAATGAATAATATTAAAGTAATACCCAGTGGCAGTGACCACAGGCTACTAGTAGGAGATGTGAGGAGATGGAAAATAAAATATATAAGGGAGGAACAAGAGAAAAGGATAAGAGTGTGGTTTGATGTATAAGATGATAAAAGAGAAATATCAAGAAATATTGTGTACTAAAATGCCAAGAGATGAACCCAAATGAGTAGAAACAGAATGGATAAGATTTAAAACAGAATTAGTAAAGGCAGCCAAAAATATATGAGGAACAAATAGAAAGAAGAAAGAAACACAATGGTGGAATGTAAGAACTTGTGAGGCAGTGAAAAACAAAACGATGCATTAAGAAAATGGTTTAAAGTTAAATCACAAAATGCACGAAAAGAGTACATGGAAAAGAAGAAAAAGGCAAGAGCAGTTGTAAAGGAGGAAAGAAGAAAGTGGATGGAAGAATGGGCGAAAGTGCAGAATGGATAAGATTTAAAACAGAATTAGTAAAGGCAGCCAAAAATATACGAGGAACAAATAGAAAGAAGAAAGAAACACCATGGTGGAATGTAAGAACTTGTGAGGCAGTGAAAAACAAAACGATGCATTAAGAAAATGGTTTAAAGTTAAATCACAAAATGCACGAAAAGAGTACATGGAAAAGAAGAAAAAGGCAAGAGCAGTTGTAAAGGAGGAAAGAAGAAAGTGGATGGAAGAATGGGCCAAAGTGCTAGAAGAAGATGTAGATGGAAACAAGTAAGTATTATATGGATTAGTGAGATAAAGGAGAAGAGAATGAGGAGACAGTTTTACGCTGAGGGATGAAAGGGAAAAGCATTGTAGAAAAGGGTGAAAATATAATTTCGAGGAATTGCTGAATGTGAAAAAAGGAAATGAACATGAAGAGGTGAAGAAAAATGAATCTCACATAGAAGGAAGTGGAGGAAGCTCTGAAGAGAATAAAAAGAGGTAGAGAACCTAAAATAGATGAAGTGTATGAGAAAATATTAGAGAAAAGAATAAGGGAAGTAACAGAGCAAACATGAGAGAGGAACAGTATGGATTTAGAAGAGGCAGATCATCAGTAGTTCTGATATTCACTATAAGGCAATCACAGAAATGGCATTACGGGTATGGAAATGATTTGATTATGGCATTCCTAGATATAGAAAATGCGTGTGATAGCATGGACAGAATAAAGATTTGGAATGCTCTAAGAGAGAAAGGAGTAGATGAATAGATAGTGTGTAGAGTGCAGAGCACATACAAGGCCAACCAAAGTTGTGTGAAGATGCCATGTAAGTAATGGAATAAAACTGGGAAGTGCTCTTCGTAATTATAATGGATGTAATTAAGTTGGAGAAGAAGATAGGACATGAAAGCCCTGTTTTTTACTGATGATCTAGTAATGTGGGGAAAGAGTGAAGAAGAAGTGCAGAGACAGCTTGATAGTTGGAATGAGGAAATCAGAAGAGCAGGAATGAATTTTAGTGCAGAAAAGAAGAGGTGCAGAGCCAGAGCCAGAAATGTACCAAGGATAAAGATGGACAAGGAAGAGTTGAGTGTAGTGGAGAGTTTCAAATATCTAGGAAGCATAATTGAGAGAAGTGGAAGAATAGATGAGGAGGTAAACAGAAGAGGACAAATGGGAGGTGGACTCGATTAAAGCATTTGAAGATTAATATGGAACAGGAATGTACCTATGAAATGCAAGAAGATAATATATAACACATACTATGCTCCAATAATTACATACGGAGCAGAGAATTGGACAATGACAGAGAGATGCAATAGAAAGATGCAGGCAGTGGAGATGAAATTTTAAGGAGTATATTGGGGAAGACTACAATAAGTAATGGGAGATGCGACAGACAGTGGGTGTGGTGAAGCTTCCGGACAGGTTAGCTCAGGCACAGACAGTGGCGTCGCTAGGCCCTTTTGGAGGGGGCTTCAGCCCCCCCCCAATCCCTCGATAAGCCCCCCCAATTTTTAGATATTATTACATACAGTATTTCGAGAAAACATATTTGAACAATTGTTAATGCAGGAACATACCTCTAGATACATATTCTTGGAAAGAATCGTTTCGTTGTGACATAATTTTTTTAAACCACGATCTTACATCTGACACGTCATGTCTTTAGCTGGCAACAGTGCAAACGATCGCCGTCATTTGTTCTCTTTTCACAACGGTTTCTACGCGAGGAAACGGTAGTGGTGCGTTTTGTGTTACGGAGTTTGTTATATTGTGTGTTTGTTATCAAAGCTTTTTGTGACATTTACTGTTGTTCGTACAACAATGGACAAATTTATTATTCGAAGTAAGCGCCTGAAATCGGAAATCGGAAAAGGAAGAGTGTCATGAATTGTGTGTGGATTGTGTTATTGATAATTTTGCAAAAAATTCGAACCGCAGAGTACAGCTGATACATAAAGACATAGTTCACCAGCATTAGAAAAACAGGACAAGAATATCCATCTGTTTTCATAAAAAATAATGCAGTAAGTCTATGTTAGTTTGAATTCCTTATGCTTGTTATATATTATTGTCTTATTAATCACTTTGCTATTTTCAAACATTAAAAATATTTACAATAGTAGTAAGTCAGCCCCCCAAAGCAGATGGCCTAGCGACGCCACTGGGCACAGATGAGATGGTTCGCACCCATGAAGAGGATGGATGCAGAAATACTACCAGTAAGAGCTTACCATGCGCAAGGAGTGGGAGTAAGGCCAAGGGGGAGACCAAGATGTCGGTGGAAAGAGCAGATAGCGGAGAGTGTTAGGAGAAGATGACAAAATTGGAATACCGTGGAAAGAGAGGAGTGATGGAAAACCAGGAAAAGATGGAGAGGCTTGACTTCTATGCCGACCCAGCCAGAGGCAGGAAACGCAAAGGATGATGATGATGATACAGAGCTAATTGATACTAAAACTTTGTTGCCGTGTTGCATACTTTAGAAGTTGTAGAGATTATAAATTATATATGAACAGTACCCGCCAAAACCAAGGAAGAAGTTGTAGTCTTATGTAGAGGCATTTTTGATTCATAAAATATTGTGTTACCTACTACAACACAATGTAGTGACAGTAGTGTCAAAAATAGTGAACTGTAGAGTTTTGATCTTCATATGGTAAATCTATTTTCCCCTTAATTTTTCACTAGTATATGGATGAACTGCTTGCTGTCGATGCCTCTTTAATTTTCATCAATTATCCTCAAGTGAACTCAGAAGAACTCAATTGCAATTCGCGATTCAAATTACTACTATGACGCTAGTGAGGCGAGGCTGTTACTATGTTCCCACCGGAAATGGGATATTATGTGTGTTTACTTAAGCCGTACTAAAGGCAATTTTGTGGTAATTTTTCGATAACAGATGGCAGCACAGTTTGCCATGGCAACCGAGGGCCATGTTGCCAGATCTCCGCGTAAATATAACCAAGTTAGATGCATACAGGTAGGTCGATTAGGGTACTCGATGTGAGATGACGCCATATTGGTTAGAGGTGAGTTAGTGAATTTAAAAAATAGTAGTAAATCAGGGAAATTGATAATCATGAGATTTTAGTTATATGTTCTTCTTACAGAAATAAGCAATGTATCATCAGTGGAAGGTAGTAATAGTTGAAATAGTCAGACACGTATCCAAGGGGGGCTCAGGGGGCTAGAGCCCCCCCGAAAGTTTTCGGTTTACACTAGATAAAATGAGGCTTTTTGGTTTCTTGTGTGTGTGAAATAAAATAGTAATGTGACGAAAATTTAAGGAGATAAATAATTATCGAGGCAAGGTAAATTTTTCTACAACCCGATAATTGATAATAGCACGTGTCCAATGTGGGGATAAGGGGGGTCGACCCCCCAGGAAATGTTTCAGTTTACACTAGATAAAGTATGTTTTTGGCTTCTTGAATAATGTGACGACAATTTAAGGACAGTAATAATTATCTAGGCAAGACAGAAAATGTTCTATAACCCTGTTATTGATAATAGCATGTATCCAAGATGGGGATCAGGGGGGGTCGAGCCCCTTCCAAGGGAAATCTTTCAGTTTACACCAGATAAAATTAGGTTTTTGGTTTCTTGAAAGATGCGACGATAATTTAAGGAGAGAAATAATTATCGGGGCAAGGTAGAGAATGTTTCATAACCATATTATTGATCATAGCATGTATCCAAGGTAGAGATCAGGGGGCCGAGCCCCCACAGGAAATCTTATCAGTTTACACTGGATAAATTAGTTTTTTGGCTTCTTGAATAATGTGACGATAATTTAAGGAGAGTAATTATCGAGGCAAGACGGAGAATGTTCTATAACCCTTTTATTGACAATATTGCACGTAAACTTTTCTTACGTTTTCATTGTTGTTGTCGCAGCGAGCGCAATCATTGTGTAAAGATTTGTCATCATTTGGAAGCTGCACAACAAAGCGTGCCACGAGTAGGACGATTCTTTGTATTATTTATTCTTTGGAAAGCGGGAAAGGAAACGTTCTTAAATAAGAGGTGGAGTCGAACCACTGGTAATATTAACGAAACGTTTTACCTGCGGAACATTCTAGAATATAATGAAGACGAAAATACCCGGCTTCAATTTCCCGGTTAATTAGTACAACAGAATCTGTTAGTAATTCGATAATGAAGAGGACTAGTGAGACAATTTCCTGTAAACTACCGAAGTCTACTTCTAGTTCGTGTCCAAAGTTGAAGATATTGACGTCTGTGGAACCCTAGGAGCCTCAGTGTAGTGCTAGTTCGGGGCATGAGCCGAAGAGATCGAAGGTCTAAAGTGAATATTTCAGGAGTACCGGATATTGGGGCGGTTTATTAAGACATAAATAAGTTGCACAGATCAACTGTAATTTTATTTGTGCCCGGGCCAAATTTCGTGTATGCAGTCCGAGACTTTCATGGGATAAAAATGACTTTTATTTAAGCCAACTGGGTTCGACCCACACTCAAACACTTAACCACTACAAAGGAACAGCCGAAAATTATATGAATGTCGAGAAGAGAAAGCAGGAAGATGTTGGATATGTAGATATTCTAGCGGAATTTTCAGGCTCTACCAGGACCAGAACCAGGGTCTCTGGCATGTCGTGCCGTTGCTCTACTGGCATACGCAGGATTTTCGAAAGAGGAGGGGGGGGGGGTTACGTATACTTCTTTCGGTAGTCAGTCTACATTTTGCCATCTTTCTCTGCCTTTGACGTTCATTTTTTTTTTTTAGAAATACTGAGCCAATGGAGGGTTATGACCCCCATCACGCCACTGGAGATAAGTGAGTGAGCATTTTATCATATTGGAAGTCGAAACGTTAGATGTGTTGGGAACGGGAGGGTTTTCACTGTGCATTAATTGTTTCTCGATCCAGCTGTGTTCGAGAAGACTTCCTTTGTTTCGTGCCGATATATGACAAGACTGTGGAAGCTGTGACGGACAATTTTGAATTGAATTGAATTGAATTGAAAAGTCTTTTTATTTACTACAGAGCGAGATTCAGCCTTGGGCTGCTCTACCACCTAACTGTGGTGAATAAAAGTTACAATACATACATTTATAATACTGAATAATACTGAAATCAAATAACATAACATGAATGAATATGACATAAATGAAAAATAATAAAATTATAAGAGAATACAATGGCAGATACATTAACACACACACACACACATACACACGTGTACATACGCAATTTCCAGATCGATACTAAAATAGCATGCACACAGGTTGAAATATTCTTTGTGTCAGATAAGTGTTTGCAAAATACATGGTTTTACTTTACTTGATTCCTGTTGCTTAGCCGTACGAGCTAATGCTCAATTTTTGTCTTTGCAATAAAAATAATACGACTTGTTCTTTGAAGTTTTTGGGTGTTGAAGCAAAAGAAACATAATCGGGGAGAGCATTCCAAACCTTTGCAGACCAGAGGGAGAAGGAGCCTTCGAAACTGACAGCAGAGTGGCGGGGAATGTCGATTTTTCGCCGACCTCTAGTATTGTATGGATGTATGGAATTTCTAAATGCCAGTTTCTCGTGGAGATAGCTAGGTGTTTGCAATTTTAATACTTTATATATTGTAGAACACTGATGCAGGAGGCGTCGCCTAGACATGTTAAGGATTTTGTATGTATTGAGCAAGGGTAGGATGTGCTGATTTCTCCTGATCGAGAGAACGTAACGAATGCAAGAATTCTGTATTTTTTGTATTCTGTTCGATATTTTACGTTGTAAATTCGTGCCGTACACCACATCACAGTAATCGAAAATAGGATATATTAGGGTTTCTATGAGATATAATTTAGTTTCTCTAGTGAAAAAGTCTCTCCTCCTGTAGAGTGATCTCATTATTGTTAGCGCTTTTGTGCATTGCGCTGAGATATGTCCTGCCCAGGAAAATTTGGGATCGAAAGTAAGGCCTAGATTTTTAACGGTTGGTGCATAAATTATGTTTTGGTTTTTAATTTTGATGTTAATCGTATCATAATTTACTTTTTCAAGATAATAGCTAGAGCCTAAAATTGTGTATACGCATTTATTCTGGTTAATTGCGAGCCCATTTGCAGTGAGCCAATTGTTAAGGGTATGTAGATCATTGTTTAGATTATCTATCTTGTTTAACAAATCCGATGGTGATGACGATATCATCAACTGCGTATCATCCGCGTAACAATGTATATTACAATGGCTGATGGTCTTTGATATATCAGCGACGTATAAGGTGTATAAAAGGGGGGCCAGAATGGAACCTTGCGGGACTCCTCCATTTAATGTTATCGGTGATGATCCGGTGTCGGCAGGGTAAAAAACCCTTTGTCTTCTTTCGTTTAGATATGATTGGAACCAGTTTATTACAGGCTTCGAAAAACTGTAGTATTTCATTTTCGCTAGGAGAAGGTTATGATTGACAAGATCGAAAGCTTTAGAAAGGTCTAATAATACTAGTATAGTTAGTTTTTTATCGTTAATCGAACGTAAAATATTGTCCGTGACAGATAATAATGCCGTGGTTGTACTATGAGAAGTACGGAAACCTGATTGAGAATCAGGTAAGATATTATATTTTGCAATGTACTCTTTTAATTGTATAGATATTATCTTTTCTGTGACTTTTGAAAATATTGATAGAATGCTGATTGGTCTTAAATGGCTTAGAGAGGTTAACGCCTGCTTTTTGGGGAGCGGAATAACTCGAGCTTCTTTCCATGCATTTGGAAATTGGCTGGTTTTCAGAGAAAAATTTATGGTATGCGTGAGTGCCGTAAGTATGAAGGGAAGGGCCAGTTTAAGCATTTTGCACGTAATGTTGTCCACTCCTGCAGCATTTGATCGAATACTGTACACTGCCTTTTCAACCTCAGAATCTTGAACCTGGCGAAAGGATAATTCTTTTGCATCGTTTTGAAAGCAGTTCTCTAAGAAATACTTGCACTCCTTTGCAATAATGGCGTTGTCTCAAAGAACACTGTCGTAGACATTTGCAAAATGTTTATTATTTTCAGAGGGACTGCTCAGGTGAGGCGGAAGTTCTCCCGCGTTCCGTTTGCTACCGATACCAATTGTTTTTAGGCTATTCCACATATTCTTTGAATTTCTCTTATTGTTATTTACAATAAAAGAAAAATAAGCTTTTTTCTCTTGCCTCATAACAGAAGTGGTAAAATTTCTTAATCTTTTATATTCGTCCCAATGTAAAATTAATTTGCTTCGCTTGTATTTACGCAGCGCACCATCCCTCAGTTTCATGAGCAGCTTAAGATTATCCGTTAGCCACGGCGCTGGCTCTTTCGTCACCCTAACCGTTCGTAATGGGGCGTGAGCGTTAAACAAGGCGACGAGATTTTTCTCAAGAGATTCTATTTTAGAATCGATGTTTCCAAGTTTAAACGTTTCATTCCAATTGATGTTTACAGCATCTACACAAAAATTTTCATATTCAAATTTCTTAAAATCTCGGTACGTAACGTACTTGGCTTTATCCCTGGGTTTTGCGCAATGCAGTGACACGCTCGTCAAGCAGTGGTCTGAAGTTCCGATTGGACTCGCGATTTCGAAAGAAGATACAATGTTGGGGTTGTCAACAATTATTAAATCTAACAATGTTTCGGAAGATTCTGTTATTCTAGTGGGTTTATCAATCAATTGTGTTAAACTATACGATTTTATAATATCTTTAAGAAACAGGGTCTCAGCTTTTTGTGTGCTGAGCATGTCGCAATTAAAATCGCCTAGCATAAGGAAAGCGTCTACGCTGGCATAGTTATCTGAAATAATTTCTTCCATGATGGCGAGATTTGTATAGGGTACATTTGGTGGACGGTAAAACGCGCAAATGCCAAGTTTTAGGTCACTTACACTAACTATCATGCTAATATATTCAATATCATTGGCTTCGGATGGTCGGAAGTCTACGAATTTTACTGCCAGCGCCGAGCGGATAAATATGGCAATGCCCCCAGTAGTGCAGGTGGCCCGGTTCTAAAACCTCATTTGGGGCTCGAATCATCATGTGGGGCTCGTCGTAGCCTTTTATGATGTATATTTTGAGGGCAGAGTTGGCAACACTGTGGGCCCACTGTAGCCTTTTATGAGGGGGGTCCATTGCCCTCTGTTTACATCTGGCAACACTGCCGTAGATTCTTTGATAGTGTTGTTAAACCTACTGGGTTTTTTACTGTAAACTTTTATCAAAGGACCTGAGGGGCCCATGTATCTTTTATGTCTGGCAACACTGTTGGGGGCACAGAGTTGGCAACACTGTGGGCTCTTACTGTAGCCTTTTATGAGGGGGACCTATTGTCCCTTTTTTATATTTGGCAACTCTATTGGATGTTTTTTTTTGAGACTTGGGTTTTGCCAACCCATCCAAAGAAAATTCCACTATATGATCTTTCACTGGCTAAGCTAACCTACAAATAGGAATTGGCAACACTGACGAGGCTCGAATCATTATTTGAGACTCGAATCATTATTTGAGCCTCGTCGGTGTTGCCAACCCACTCTACAAAAATTCCACTATATGATCTTTCACAGGCTAAGCTAACCTACAAATAGGAGTTGGCAGCACTGACTTATAAACCCTTTGGGTCCTCTTGGCATGTTTTTTAATGATGTGTTGCTAGGCTATTGACCATCTTGGCGTATACAATGTATATATTTTGAGAGGGGGGGTTATAGCTTTTTATGCTGTACGAATACTGGAAGCTTGACAGTGACAACCAACAGAGTAGGTAAACCTACATCCAGGAACTGGCAACACTAGTTTCTGACAGTGAATTTGAAATAAAATATTAAACAAAATACATGAGTAAGCACTGTGAGTACAAATAGTACCAGTGTTATGCCCCCAACTCCAACTGGACAACTGGGGAAAATAATTGTACAACAATTTGTACCTAATTGTACAATACTTGTACCTAATTGTACAACATATACACAGACATAAAAGAAAGAGCCTTCCCGTAACTTACTTCATGTACAATTTATATGATTTTACAACTGTGAAAAGAAAGCATATGTGTTCTGTATGCACATATTTATTCTTATTTTTCGAAGTTGAATGAAAGCACATGTTTTTACGTTCTCGTAATACTAACCTTGCTCTACTGATTTTAAATTGCTTCCATCCGCTTTTTTTTTTCTGTGTTATTTCCGTATGCACGCAACATTCGCTTTCAATAGTATAATGAAACACAGAAAGAGTGTTAGTATAGCAGGCTTCGAGTTTACAATTTATTAAATTAAACAATAATTTATGTAAGAATATACTTGTACTTACCGAACACAAAATAATAAAAGCACATGTGAATGTTTGCGTGTGTTCATGTTATATGACGACTGAGTAAAAAAATAATGTTGACTCCCCGAAAGATAAAGTTCCTAGTTCGACATCAGATGCATGCAAATTTTATGTTTTGCTCTCCAAAATCTTGATTTTATGTTTGTGCTATTTGTCATACAGCAGAGGAGGAGGAGAAAAAGGGGGAGAGGAGAAGAGGGGAGAGAGAGAGAGGAGGTACTATCAGCGCCATCTATTAGCAAACAATAGAAATAAAAAAGTAGGTCAAACTTTTTCAACACCCAAATATTTTAAACGTCCTCGCGTAGTAATACGATCTAGCTGAAGACGTTTAAAAGAGTACTCTTAGTCGACGAAGCTAATTGCTAGGGCCCTTATATTACTAAAATATTCTTTAATTTGCATATTTCTCATACCGCCATATGTTGTTCTAGTTGACTTCTTCCAAAAAAATGCTAATTAGCGAGAGTTAATTAAGCAAGGCAAGTAAAAGAAGCAAAATAGAACAACATATGTGCCGGCGTGAGAATATGTAAAAATTCGATTCAGAGGTGTATCGAATTAAAATTGGGGGATATTTTGCATTTTTTCCCTATAATATACAAAACATTTACCGTACATAATCTTTTCCATTTACAACAGTATAAAATAAGAGGAATGTGTGACAATATCCATATTAATTAGAAAGGTATGTTGTATGCTAGGTTAGCTAATTGTGTCTTCTACAGCTTCACTGTATAGAGGGAAGATGGAAAAAAGAGAGCTCTACGGAAACTGACGCTCTTAATAATATTGTACGCCCGTGAAAATTACATATAAATAAGACTTAAGCGTATTATCTGCTTTCATGTCAGATTTTACCAACCTGTGAGCTGTAGTGTTTAGGTGACAAGCGACCTGCTCAAATATGATACTGTTGACAATATTGTACGCCCGTGAAAATTACATATAAATAAGACTTAAGCGTATTATCTGCTTTCATGTCAGATTTTACCAACCTGTGAGCTGTAGTGTTTAGGTGACAAGCGACCTGCTCAAATATGATACTGTTGACAATATTGTACGCCCGTGAAAATTACATATAAATAAGACTTAAGCGTATTATCTGCTTTCATGTCAGATTTTACCAACCTGTGAGCTGTAGTGTTTAGGTGACAAGCGACCTGCTCAAATATGATACTGTTGACAATATTGTACGCCCGTGAAAATTACATATAAATAAGACTTAAGCGTATTATCTGCTTTCATGTCAGATTTTACCAACCTGTGAGCTGTAGTGTTTAGGTGACAAGCGACCTGCTCAAATATGATACTGTTGACAATATTGTACGCCCGTGAAAATTACATATAAATAAGACTTAAGCGTATTATCTGCTTTCATGTCAGATTTTACCAACCTGTGAGCTGTAGTGTTTAGGTGACAAGCGACCTGCTCAAATATGATACTGTTGACAATATTGTACGCCCGTGAAAATTACATATAAATAAGACTTAAGCGTATTATCTGCTTTCATGTCAGATTTTACCAACCTGTGAGCTGTAGTGTTTAGGTGACAAGCGACCTGCTCAAATATGATACTGTTGACAATATTGTACGTATATTGTATTGTATAGGAGACTAGAAGCATATAATTTGGCGAAAAAAAAACCCAAATAAGGTCATAGAAAATAGTTAAAAAAAAGTGAACAATTATATTTTGCATTGCACAGCATTGGATATTAAATAACATACCCCCAAAAAATCTCTGCATTATGCGTTCTGTAAAAAATTGCCCTACTTGCCAAACTGCTGTGTCAAGTAAACATTTTCAAAGGCACTGTCGTACTTGTGTGCCGGGAAAACAAATATGTGCGACCAAACTGTGCTCTAAGTGTGGAAAAAATATTTCTATTGCCAACTTCAAGCGACACCAGCTTACTTGCAAGAGCACTAAAACATCTCTACCGCAACCTTCCAAGCGAAAGGTAGAAGTAACCTCCCTCGATGCATCGCCACCTGCCAAACGCGTCAAGCTGGCGAAGAAAGCAGACCGATTTGCGTTTGAGCATTTATTAGAAGACTTTAACATAACATCAGACAGCTTCTGCGATGTGCGTAGTTTTCTGGAGAGCGAGCGAGCTAAGATAATATCCATCCTCAACGATGCATTGGCTACACACTCCACTAAATTCTATGCTGTGCTATGCTGCAAGTATAAGAAACCGTCTGATGAAATATATAAATTCTTCCATGCGACAAAAGCAAAAACACTGCATCAGGCAGATGTCACTGACCTCGACAGCATCTACGACAAGTTTGTCGAGGAGTTTGTGGCAAAGCACGAGGAGCATGAGGCTGAAGGCTCGGGCGGTTCGCTGTGTGGCGACCCCCACAAACTTCGTCTGAAACTTAACAAATCCTGCCACTGGCAGGGTCTAGCTATATTGCCCTGCCACCCGAGGTTGAAGCAAGGAAAGCTGTTCTCAATATTCAGAACAAAGACACTAAATGCTTCCTCTGGTCGGTGCTGGCAGCATTGCACCCTATACCTTGGGAAAACGGTCCACGCCGTGTTGCACACTACAAGCAGTATGAGTCGGAACTGGAGGATGCAATGGCCGGGATTGCCTACCCTGTAGAAGTCTCGCATATTCGCAAGTTTGATGTTCGTGCTCGTGACTTGTTGGGCCTGCAATTAGCCATCAATGTTTACGGTCTCACCGAGAACAAACATGAGGTCCACCCCATCCGGGTGAGCAACGTGAGCAACAACAACAAGGTACGAGAAATCAACCTCCTGCTCATCAAGGACGAAACCCATCACCATTACACCCTTATCCGTTCCCTCTCTCGGCTTGTTTCGACCCAACGGAGCAGTGATAGTCACCACGTCGAGGTGTGTCGCAGGTGCTTGTCTACATTTCATAATCGAGAACAGCAGAATTACCGGCGCATCAGAGGACCCAACAATGCTGCTGAGAAGCTAGCTCGCCACATGCTCTACTGTGGTACCAACAAGCCTGCACGAACTATCCTGCCCGAACCTGGTGCAGTAGAGTGCTTTCGCATGCACAGTGCTATGGTGAAGCATCCTGCCTATATTGTAGCAGACTTCGAGGCCTTTCTTCAACCTCTGTCTAACTGCGAGCCCAACCCCGAAACATCCTCTACCATTCCTTTCCAAATCCACGAGGCCTCGAGTTACTCCTATGTTGTGGTGTGGCGAGACCAACATATTGCCTCCGAGCCCTATATGTATCGCGGTCCCGACCCGGTCAAACACTTCCTGGAGAGAATGCAACAGGAAGCCATCAAGATAGGGAAGGTGCTGTTGGCCCCCAAGCCCATGCTGCCTCTGTCTCCCAAAAACAAGCATCAGCACGAAATAGCTCTAAATTGTCCTGTTTGCAACTCGGTCTTCACTGACGATAACAAAAAGGTCCACCACCATGACCATTATGGGACCGGAAGCTACATTGTCCCGTGGTGCAACAGATGTAACTTGAGAGCCAGGGACCCGCGCTTCATACCGGTCTTTTTTCACAATGGCTCGGGATATGATTTCCATCACTTGGTCACACATCTAGGGTACGACAATGCGAGAATCAATGTCCTGGCACAGAACGAGGAGCGTTATATTAGCATCAGCAAGTGGGTGCCGATCCCCGACTCAAGCAGCAGCATCGAGCTTCGGTTCCTCGACTCTCTGAGGTTCCTCCAGGCAAGCCTCGATGCTCTTGCTGGGAAGCTCAGAGACGACCAACTAGCCATTACCACATCAAGTTTCCCGAACTTAGATGTCGCACTCATCAGACGTAAAGGGGTCTACCCCTACGAATACGTCACAGACCCTTCCAAGTTCGAAGAAGAGTTGCTGCCTCCCCAGGATAAGTTCTACAGCCAGCTGAGAGGTTCAGGTATTACCGACGAGGAGTACAAGCATGCTCAGTCTATGTGGGTCGAGTTGGGTTGCCGAACTTTCGGTGATTACCACGATGCATACCTGAAGCTTGATGTGACGCTTCTTGCCGATGTGTTCCAGGCGTTTCGGGCGACTGCGATAAACATTTACAACCTGGACCCTGTATATTTTTACAGCCTTCCTGGACTGGCATGGTCGGCCATGCTCCTGCTGACTAAAATTAAACTTTCACTTATCTCCGATATTGATATCATGCTTTTCATCGAGAGAGCTATCCGGGGCGGCATGGTCCAAGTGTCGCAACGCTTCGCACACGCCAACAATCACCACATGGCCACTGGTTACGACCCCTCCCAACCATCAAGCTACATCATGTACACTGACGTGAATAATCTTTACGGGCACTCCATGATGCAGCCACTCCCAACAGGACAGTTTGAGTGGGTTGTACCGGGCCTCCCCATGTCGCAGTGGTAGCGTCATTGCCTTGTAATCAAGGGGTCCCGGGTTCGATACCCGGTGGAGGCACAAGTGGTTCGGATCCCACTTTAAACTGTAGGTCCAGTCCCGATTAGCCTTACTGTGCATAAAGTGGACTTAAAAAACAGCAAATCAATCAAATTGAGTGGGTTGATCCTTTATACCACGACATCGAAAAAGAATGCGACGAGTTTGGGTTTTTTGCCGAGGTGGACCTTGACTTCCCCGAGAAGCTGCAGGATACATTCTGTGACCTTTCGCCTGCTCCGGAATTCAAGTGTCCACCTGGCTCGGATCAACCGAAGCTCGTCATGGACTTGGAGCCCAAAAAGCGTTATGTGCTACACTACCGGAACCTCCAGTGGTTAATGCAGCAAAGGGGCTCGGTCAAAGCAGTTTACCGCGTGCTCTTGTTCAGGCAGTCTCCATGGTTGAAGCCGTACATCGAACTGAACACCAACCATCGCACTGATGCCACTTCGGAACTTGATCGCGATTTTTTCAAATTAATGAACAATGCGGTATTTGGGAAGACCATGGAGAATGTGCGAAATCGCGTTGATGTGAGGTTGGTGACGAAGAAAACACAGTGTCGTCGACTTGTTGCAAGCCCGCTGTTCAGGTCTCGAACAATTTACAACAAACAGATGTCTCTGGTTCACATGAACCGGGGCGAGGTGCTACTCAACAAGCCCATCTATGTGGGAGCTGCAGTTTTGGATCTGAGCAAGTTGTGCATGTTCGAGACATATTACGACATACTACGTGCACACTACAACCACAATATCTCGCTCCTCTACACAGACACAGACAGCTTGGTGTACCATGTTCGCACGGCCGATGCGTATGGTGATATAGCCAAAGTTCCAGCTCTTGTCAAGCTCTTCGACACATCGGGCTATCCCCAGCTAAACCGGTATGGAATTCTGCCCCGGAACAAAAAAATACCCGGCAAACTCAAGGACGAGAAAAACGGGGATGTGATTGTGGAGTTTGCTGGACTTCGTGCCAAAGCCTATGCGATCCGGGCTGAGGGTTCTGTAACAAAAAAGGCAAAGGGTGTAAGCAGGCAAGTGGTTCGGGAGCACCTCAAGTTTGAGGATTACCTCGAGTGCCTCAGAACAAAATCGCCCATTCTACAAAAAGAGCATCGTATCCAAAGCGTTGATCATGTGCTTACAACTAATATTGTTAGGAAAGTTGCTCTGGATGCACACGACGACAAGAGGTGTATTCTTGAATGTGGGGTCCACACACTTCCGTGGGGCCACTATCGCCTCCAAACTAGTAAGGCCTGCCCAGAGTGCAACAAAAAATAATAGGCAATGCAAAATGAAAAAAAAAAATCAATTTTAATTTACTTCAACTTCCTCGATTACATGCATGGCACAGTAAAATTAAACTTCTGGGAAACTGCTTATTGTAGTTTGTACTTGTGTATATAAAATTCCACATTTCTTATTGTGTGCTATTTTTTTAATTATTTTTTTTGTATCTAAAACTGTTCAGTTACTCTTTCATTCTTGACGTCATACACAAATGTTTTCTCTGCAATAAGAATAACGCTGCACAGAGTATCTGCAGGCAAGGCGTCGTGGAACTCGCATACAATCTTGATGTTGGTACGATCGTTAACAACCACCTGTTTTCTTTTAGATGTGTTGATGACAAACATGGGTCTGCGAGCTATGAACTCGTTGGGGTTGTAGTACACGTCCACATTGCCGGAGGTCACTCTCTTGCAAGCTGTGTACGCCTCGTAAAATTTCAGGTAATCGTTGTTCGTAATGTTTAGATTGTAGTTCTCGCGTGGAAAAACTTCATTCCTTCCATTTTTGAGGTAAACATTCTTAATTTTGCAATTATCAAACTGGCTAGAATCTTTCTCTTGGTTATTATCTTTCCCCGTCTGGAAGAGCACGACCGCAAACTCAGGCATATCGTACCGGATGCTGTTGAACTGCGTAGTAACATCAAATTCAAAATGGCTGCCGGAAGCAGGTTTCTGCACACACTGGTAACATTAAAATTGGATGGGTACTTGGGGGTTCTTCAAGATGTCGGCTTTGTACTTGAGACCGTAGTTAGATTCGTATTCCACCACAGGCATGCGCAGCTCCATGAACTGGATGACGCACTTGGCTGCGTCGGGTAGTGTGTTGGCAAGTGCTGCACCATCTGCACCCAAGGTGCTGTAACGCATCAGCACATCGTTGTCGTTGGCGCTTCTGCGAAAAGTGACGCGCAAGCCACCCTTCCACATAATCTCCGTGTAGTCGGAGAAGAAGCCTGGAAGCAAGCGCATGGGAAACAGTACTGTGTGGCTTCGAGTTTTGATTTTTGTATCTACTTCGAATCCCCCTGCCTGGTAGTATGCTGCATCGGTCTTGGAGAGTTTCAGTGTTCCCACAGCTGTAGAAGTAATTCCAGGGTAGTCAACCCTATCGATGACGGTGCCATGCTTTCTAACTTCCACTTGCGAGAACAGATGCGGCACAAAATTGTCCACAAGTTTTAAATTTGCATTGGCGTGGAATGCTTCGCCGTTGTCTCTCTTCACCACATCAAACTTGATATACAAATCAGCTCTGTGAGGGTGAATGAACCCATCCCCAACGTCCACATCGTATTCGATCTCCCTGTTCGGCTCGTTCAAATTGGCGAACGTGCGGCGATTGGGTGGGAAAGATTGCAACTCGTAACTTTCGATTTGCTCCATGATTGTTATTTATTATACGTTAATCTCCACGACGGCGGTGGTAGTAGCTCCGGCAAAATTCACCACCTCCCCCTTCTCGTTTGTCACTGCCAATTCTATGTTGTCTATGCGATTACGAGATATGGGGAAGTATATCGGTGGTGAGGGTGTGTATATAATCGGTTCCATGAATTCAGAGTTTGGTTTGAACGTAGCGATGATACCTGTCTGCTTGTGGCTGCCTGGGATGCCATCCGAGGATTTGGTGATCATGCCTTCTGCCACGTTGCAATGTATGTTCAGAGTCTCGATGGCTAGAAATTTAGGAATGTTGGCACCGATGTACTTGATGCCAGGTTCGAGCTTTGTGTTGTTCTCGAATCCCAGAAGCTCTCCAACAGTGCCTAGGTCTACTGTTTCCGTAGCAGACACAATTTCAACTCTGTGAGTTACAGAATTTTGAGATAGCAGTACATTTCTTGGCAATTGGGCTTGCAAGGTAGACAGATTGTACTGTCCTGGCGTGATAACTATTTTTTCATTTCCAACAGTAATTTTGTTATTGTGCTCCGTGACATTGGGTATCAGGTACATGCTGTAGAATGCACGAAGAGCAATAGATTTAGGATAGATGATGTCGTCATGCAACGCGAGTTTCAAGACCGAAGTCTCGCTGGTGAGATGGAACACTCCCATGGTGTTTTAGGTACCACAATGCTTTCTGAAAATGTTCCACCGACGGGTTATTTATTTTAGACATGTATGCGAGAACGGAAAGGCATAGGTGGCCGCAGTTAACATCGGTGAAACCCTGGATGCGTTTGTCATTGTAGTAGAGGTTGGCAACACTGAGATACTTCACCAACCTGGCAGGCGGTGTGCCACCGAACGAATCAAAAACAAATGCATTGTTATCGTTAATTTTGAGGTAGCATATCCAATGTGTACCAGGATTTTTGTAACTGTCCAGGTTGACCACGCCATACTCCTTTTTCTTCACAGCAGAGGGTAGAGAATCGGACATGAAAACACCCCTGAAGTTCCTTATTCCCAACGGTTCGATCAGAGATTCAATATCGAAGTTGGACAGGGCTTTTTCTTTTTTTTATATTTCTTCAAAGCATCGAGGTTGCTTTTTTGATTTTTGGTCACACCTTTCCCCTTCTTTTCCATAGCCAGGTTGTGACGTTTCTGTTCTTCCAGCTCGGTCTTGTTCTTTTTTGCATCGATGACGGTTTTGGCAATGGCAGCACTGCCTCCTGCCAAGCTGCCCACTGCACCCAAAGCTGCCAAGATGGCCGGAATGCTGAATATGAAACCTCCAATCTTCTGCTGCTTCCGCGAATGCTGCAACTTTTTCAATTGTGGAGTGCTGAGGAGCAATTTTATTCCGTGTCCTTTAGACAAGCATGAACGTTTCTTCTCGCGTTGTTTCTTGGTGAGTAACCCATCGAGGGCACCCAGCGTTTTCAGATTCGAATATGGTATCTGGTACACGACGCCCTTGGCCTTCATAATGTAATTTTTTTTTTACGGTATGTTATTTTATATATGTTCAGAGATTTTTTGTTTTCCCTCCCGTGTAATTTTTTTACGGTATGTTATTTATATATACTTTGCAGCTATTAAACAAATTCGATTATGTGCTTTGTTTTCTTACCAAGAAGTTCTTTTGTCCCCTTGTACACGATTCGAGTTGTATTCTCGATTAAAATGGATAGCTTCTCGTCGGATAAGATGCTAGCGTATCGATCTGGTAAAAATAGACTGTATTGTCCTTTGAGCAACAGACGTACTTTAGGACCAAACTGGGTTGCAACAATTGAACCAGAAGTTATTGTATAAGGTTTGTCCACTTCCAATTCCTGAATTTTTATATATTCGACTGACAAATTTAGCATTTGTTTTAATGCCTGGACGTCACTAATTTTTTCACTCATATCGAAGAAATATTTTTTTTGGTCTCGTAGATTTTTTACAGTATGTTATTTATAGAAAAAAAATTCGGCATTGCCTAATGCGATCAAGTGATCGATGATCCTGCTGGTTTCAGCATTTGAAGCATACCAGTCGTCTGTATATCGTCTCCTCCCCTGTCTCCACTCGTGAAGTTTGTCCATCTTATCAGCCAATATTTCATCAGCAGCCCGAAAAAAAAAGCATAGGGAGAAGAAGAAGATTTTACACCGCTTATTTTTCTCAGATGATCCAGAAGTAGCATTTCACAGGGCAAGCGAAATTGTGGTGTTATTTTAACTAAATCAATAAGTTTTTTAACATCCATGTGACTATCGTCGAAAGTAAATGTAAATATTTTGTATAACACTTCTGTTGGTAAGTCTGTTATATGCATAGACATTTTTTTACTGTATGTTATTTAATTACAGCCCCCACCCCAATTTTCGTTTTGTATTCATGGCAATGGTCGTGCCCAATGCTGCAACCCGTTCACCCAGCGAGGCGTCTCTGCTGACGAGTCTCCCGAACGCGGCATGCTCCAATTTTCTATCAGCATCGTGACGCGCATCTAAATTCGTATATGTGTTGTAAGCAATGTCGTGATCCTTGCATGCAGCATCCAGCAGATTTACCCCCTTGTCTCCTCTCTCCAGTCGCCGTTCCAGTTTAGTACCCGGTCCGCAGTATTGGTAACCTGGTAGGTGCATCTCGAAGGGTAGCTTGTTGATGATGTCGTTCACGAGACCTCGACCCTCGGCCACATTCCAGAATTTGGGAGGCAGGGTGTTGATGATTTTGATAAGGTAACCTATACCTTTGTTGTCGTTGACAATAAAGTTGCTAAGCTTGGTGCTAATCATGTCCATGATGCCCACCTTCTCGTTGTGGAAGTTGCGATTGCCTGCATTTTCTTCGCCTGCGATAACCAGCAATCGATTTACAAGCTTCCTTACGTCGTCTACCCAAACAAACTCTTTAGGTAGGGTATTGTAGAGTTTGACACCGCTGCCAGTTTTAATTTGGTTCCATATTGGCTTGATGAGGTTTCTGTATTTTTCTCCACTGCTTGATTTTACGCGATTCTGTGTTGCATCGTTGTTTTGGTACAGGGCATCCGTCATGATTAAAATTTCTGTATAACTTTGGTAATCCTCGTCTGTGTAATCTTTAGGTTGCTTTTTGGTGATAAGTTCCCACAGGCCCACAGTGCCAGGATACCTAGTCCAGCTGTTCTTCTCGCCCAAATTAATTTTCACGTCGTCACCTTCGAACGTAACTTTTGACTTTCCAATTTTCCAAACCACACCCTCGTTAGGTTCCACAGAGGGGTACAATCCAAACACCTCGTCCTTTTCAAATTTCCCGGTGCTCAGGTAATCTCTCGCCAACAGACCTAATTCAACTACCTTGTCCGAAGAGGTACTGCCTAGAACCTGACGTCTCAGAGGTGCAGCTCCAAGTTCGAACGGGGTAGTGTGAATACTGGATATCGGTGTAGGCACAGCATAATTTCGAGCAGCAAGTGGCACGAGCTCGTTGATTAAATCTTTATTTTGCTCGGTAACATCTTTGATGTCTTTACCTAGTCCACTTATAGCATCAATAATAGGTAGGTCCTGTCGCTTTTTCTCTTCGTAAATTCCGCGATTCTCTGATTTCCAACCCCTGAAGCGTTTGGCCAGGTAGTCGCGCAGCTTCAAGTTGTCGTCTGCGAGTTTGCGTTTCATTATTTGTTATTTATAATACGTCAAGACGTTTCTTGTAACGTCGCAACGTTTAGAAAGTTGTTTATTTTGTTTCTGTATTTTCCGTCATTGGGTTTCCTCGTCATGTCTATCGTGGCGAATCCGAAATCATCTTGATTCCAGCATGAAGAGCAAAATTTGGAAAACTGATTGTAGTTCATGTCCCCGCCTACATAATCATCGTAAGCATGTTTTAAATTGGTGTGGTCTTGACGAAACAAGCAAATAAAATTAGCGTTGTCTCGGAGAAGCTGCTTGGGAATTTTAGAAAAAGTCTGAGCAAGGTAGAAGCAGTCCATGCCTCTGTGCCGCCCCTGTGTAAAAAAATTGCGAATTTCGTTATGGTTCTCCAGGATGACATCGTCGAAGACCACCACCGAATTTTCATGGCAGCAGTCTAGTGGCATTACTTCGGAGGCAAAAGTAGCTATGCTCAGCCCTTCGTACAGTTTTGTCAGCTGTTGATATTTTGCTTGCTCCAAACTTTTGGAAAAAACATACAAGTGCCTGTTCTTCCAATCTAACCAGTCGGGGGCAAGAAGAAAATTATCAATAAGTAAAGTTGTTTTCCCACACCCTGAAGGTCCGACAATAAGGCAGCGAATGTTGTCCGGCAACAGTTCGCCGTTTTTCCTAGCCTGACGCTCCGGGGGAAAATCTGGCAGTCGCCTCACCACATCCCAAGCACCCGTTACACAATCACCTCGTTTGCATCGATCCAACTTTTTTCCTCGAGTCCCAACCATTTCACCAACAGTTTGTCACCTTTTCTACGTAATACTTTTTCGATAAGATACGTATTGGGGTATTTTGTTTTAGAGAGTTCCTTTTCGTAGAATCGCCCTTTCAAAATTTCGTCGCGATTATCTTTTATTATATACGTGTGATGGTTACTGGGTAACAATCGAGCAACAGTGAAAAGTTCCGTACTCCAGTTTTTGGTAAAGCCTTTTTCAAACATGCGCTTAAATTTACTAATTCTTACTTGGTCTCAAATTTTGAATTTCGGTTTTTTGTTAGTGGGCCGGTACTTGGGGCAATAAACAGTAGAGATCAATTGTGTCTCATCAGACTTGCTGACATCGGCAGGCTTCATGCGTATCGTGCTATGCAAACTGTGATTATAGTCGTTTACGAGTTCCGGAAGCACATTGACCCACTTGTGGTTACCTTGAAGCGTGAATCGTTTCCACATGCGTGTTTTGAGAGTACGGTTAAAACGTTCCACTATGCTGGCTTTGATGTGACTGAAAGTCGAGTAATGTTGAATATTTTGCTTCTGAACAAACTGTTGAAATATCGAGTTGTAAAATTCTTTTCCGTTATCCGTTTGAAGAAATCGAGGTCGCCTGCCACTTTCATTGAAAATAGTTTTGAATGCTTCCATTACGCACACACCTGTTTTAGCCTTGAGGGGCAAAGCCCACGCAAATTTTGAAAATGTATCTATAACAGTAAGAAGATACTTGTATCCTTTGTTGATTTTATGTAAATTTTTTAGGTTGCCGCTACTCATTTCCACAAGGTCAGCCTGCCAAAGGTCATCCACGCCTTTGGTCACCACCGCCAGTCGTTTGTAGTTTCGTCGTGCAGGTTTATGCAGCTCGTTCACGATACCCTGCCTAGACATGGCGCGAAAATAAGAATATAGCCTGGATGGGATTTCTGGCTGCAGACAATGCTGGGTTTTCTATATACAGCTTGTCACCTATTTCTATGTCGATAATGTGAGTGGCATCTTCGGCATAGGCAGTCTCGCGACTTTCGGGGTGTGTGAAATCGACCAGCTCAACTCCTCTTATTTTAGGCTCATCGCCAATGTTCGTCACGGTCATGATTGGGTAGTGGGTTGCGTGAGGCAAAGACCAGTAGGAAACCTTGACGAACTGAAGTGTGCCAGCGAGGAAAAATTGATGATAGGCTTTTGCAGGAGTCAACATGTAGAGTTTGTAACCTGGATTGAAAGGGGAGGAGAACTCTCTGTTTGGTATGCTGTACAGTTCGATGACAATCGTAGACTTGAGATTGTCGATGCTGGCATTTAGAGTGTTTACGTTGGTTCGAACCTCAGTCTCCACATCCTCCAATCTGCCATTCACCGATTCCAGGTGTTCCTCGATAGCATGAACAACAGTGTCGTAGTTTGGTTTGATCTTTACATCGACAATAAGGCTCTTGAATTTTTCATTTAAGTCATGTAGTTGGGTGCTGAAATTAGCTATAGTCGATTCCTGACTTGCCTCGATACTTCCAATTTGCTCTTTCACGCTGGCAATAATCTGCTGCAGGCTTTCTACAAGCGTCAACTTGGAGCTCTGTATTACAAGGTCGTGGACCTGGGTTCTAATTTCCGCAAACAATTCATGCAGCTCGGTGATGTTCTGGTTGGTAGGTAAAGTCGCGACAGACCCCCGTATCGATTCAATTTCGGATTGGATGTTTTTGATGTCGTCGGATTTGAGTATTCGGTTGAGAGTTCTCTTCACGCTTTTCAGTTCCTGAGAGGTAGGCAGGGTGGCCACCGTGTTTTGGAGCGATTCCAAAGCTTTTTTCACCGCATCCAACTCGGAGGCATCGGCAGCAGCACGTATGCCTTCTTGCAGTTGTGTTATGTCATCCTGGGTGGGGGTAGATTGCTGCAGGGTTTCCAACTTAGTCTGTATGTCGTCGATCAAGTGATGGAAATGAGACAACTCGGATTCTGCATTCAGATTTTCCAGTTTGGCGATTTGCTGTTGACGTTGGCCAGTGTATCCCTGATGCCCGGCAGTTTGGTTTCCAGCTCATCGTGAACGTTCGCCAGATCATTTCTAATAACAGCAAGAGCATCCTCAATATGGGTTATGGTGCCTTGCAGCTTCCCGAAATCCTCGTAGGTCTCAAGTTGGAGTTTGATGTTGGCCACGCTACGGGCAATGGCGTTCAGTTCGCTGGACGACGGTAGATTGTTGATAAAATCCTCCAGCGTTTGGAGTTTAGTTTTTACTTCGTTGATGGCCGCATGCAAAGCATCTGTTTGAAGCTCAGCCTTGATGCTTTCCAACGTAGGGATTTCGAAAGATTGAAACTGTTCGCGCAATTTAGCAATACTAGCGTTAACGCGATCGTAGTCGTCTTGTGTTTTAATGCTTTGGATGATAGTTTGCATTTCGGTCTGGATGTTGCTTGTTTGATCCTGCAAGCGTTGTTTCAGCTGTTCAACGTCTGAGGTTTGCGTTTGTTGCAGCTTCAGAAGTTTGTTCTGCAGATTGCCCACACTCAGTGCCAGCTTGTCGAGATTGTCTATCGACGCGAGGTCGGTGTATTTTTGCAGCAGCGATTTTAGCTCTGCATCAATCTTGAGTACAGGGTCCAAGCACCGAGACTGCAAGCTGGCTATCTCGGACTGGAGGCTGGAGTTGAGCGTGGACTGGAGGGCCTGCAGATCGCTTCGCAGCTTCTTGACCCTGACGTCGAGCATGAGAAGCTCGTCGCCATGGTCGTCGCGTTTCGTATGGCCAAAAATATCGTTAGGCATTATTGTTATTTATTATAGGATAGCTAATTTTCATTTCTATGAAAAAAGGGATGAGTTTGTCGTAGTCGTCCAAGAGCTCTATGTACAGGCGATCGCCAGCAGATACATCGTACGTGGTGGTACTGTTCATCCTATCGTGTTTGATGCGATAGATGTTTTTGCCGGAGGAAATTTTGGCCTCTCCTTTATTCTCGGGATTCATGTCAAACTGCAGTTTGCCGGAGATGGGGAATTGGTAATAATTCAAGTTGTTGTTGAATATGTAGAAAGTCTTGCCCACATCCTCGTCGTACTGGGTCAGGATGCTATTCAAGTGTATAATCAACAAACCGTTGAGTTTAGATAATAGGGAGGGTAACAGGTCCCAGCTTGCAGGTGGCGACGGTGCGTTTTGGGCGGATACCTCCATAGCCTGCTTCCTGAAGCCAAACAGGTTCATAGGCATTGTTATTTTATTTTATATTTAGCGATTCGTTTCGAGCAAGCCAATTTCAGCAAGTTTAGTGTTTTGTAGAGCGAGTTGGCAATACTGCCAGTGAGGTTAACATACATTATCAAAAACACATCGTGAAAGGCTACGTTTTGTTCGGGCACACGTACACTCACACAAAAAGCTAAAAAAATTATATACCGTGAAAAGCTACGACGAGTTGGAAACACTGCTGGTGGGGTTAACATACACCATAAAAGGCTACGCCTCGCCCCGAGTTGGCAACACTGTTTGTGAGGTTAACATACACCGTGAAAAGTTTCAAAATATCATATAGTAGAATTTTTGTAGTGTGGGTAGGCAACACCGACGAGGCTCAAATAATGATTCGAGCCTCGTCAGTGTTGCCAATTCCTATTTGTAGGTTAGCTTAGCCAGTGAAAGATCATATAGTGGAATTTTCTTTGGATGGGTTGGCAAAACCCAAGTCTCAAAAAAAAACATCCAATAGAGTTGCCAAATATAAAAAAGGGACAATAGGTCCCCCTCATAAAAGGCTACAGTAAGAGCCCACAGTGTTGCCAACTCTGTGCCCCCAACAGTGTTGCCAGACATAAAAAATACATGGGCCCCTCAGGTCCTTTGATAAAAGTTTACAGTAAAAAACCCAGTAGGTTTAACAACACTATCAAAGAATCTACGGCAGTGTTGCCAGATGTAAACAGAGGGCAATGGACCCCCCTCATAAAAGGCTACAGTGGGCCCACAGTGTTGCCAACTCTGCCCTCAAAATATACATCATAAAAGGCTACGACGAGCCCCACATGATGATTCGAGCCCCAAATGAGGTTTTAGAACCGGGCCACCTGCACTACTGCCCCCGCCCTCTTTCTTGTTTCTGTCGTTACGGAAAACCGAGTAACCGGGGATGTTGATTTCGTTCGTCCCGTCTGCGCTACAGAGCCACGTTTCCGTTATTATTACGATATCGTAAGCACGTTGGCGTACCACGAACCTCAGTTCGTCTATTTTCGGGATTAAAGAACGAACGTTTGCGTGTGCTATGCTGAGGTCGGATAAATTTGGCAACCTCTGCTTCCGAACCAGGGTGTCGTGGGTCTTTGACCGAGTAACGGGGGTTGAAACTGTTTGATGGTCAGGCGGGTAGGGGTCGCTCTCTCTCATGACGTTTTGAACACTTGCGAGTGCTTAGGCCTGAATATGAACAATTTGGTGGGTTTCAGCTTTTATAAGAGCTGCATACATGGGAAGACAAGATATATTAGTGGTGTTCAGGCTCGAATCATGGAGAAATATTCGAGAACTGTGTGCATCCAGTTCACAGCCCACAGTTTGAATCTCGCATCGTCGAGTGGATTGTCCATCCATTGTGTAACAGCTTCGTGAAGACACTTAAAGACACCAAAGATGTTTTGATGCCTGATGAGAAGAAACGGACAAACACGTGATAAAAATGGCAGCCTTAAAGGGTGGCTACTATTTAGGGGACAGTTGCTCTCCATTTTTTTGCCTCCGCGCTATGGCCTCTTAATGCTAGGCCTTGTCTACCAAGAGAAAGTAAACTTTCCTTGCCCTCCCCCCCTCCCCGCTTTGCCACCAAAAGGGCACCACTGCCCTTAAACATACACTTGTGAGTTTATATCTACATCCCTTAAAAATATATTGTCCCCCCTCCACCGAAAGGAATTTCTGGATACGTGCCTGCGTTGACTGTACACTTCATTTTGTATGACAGTACTTTCTACTTTTGATTGGAGACTTTATACTCTGTCCCAACTATCTCTGCTGCAGCAAGGCTGCACATGCGGCAGAGAAGGGGGTGGGGGATCAAGTGGGCAGAGCGAAGCAGTACACGATGCTGCGAAAGCTGGTAACTACAGCAGCTTTCCGCCGTCCCTCTCACGTGTTCATTGGTAGAGCCGTCTCGCGTCACTACTTGCGCAGAGACTTGCTTTCGTTCGCTTGCTCCAGCGAAGTACTTTTCTTGTGTATGGAGGGACCGTTCAAAATATTCTTGGGTAGAACGCAACGCAACGCACCGTGCTTTCATTGTTGAAATGCCATTTGCAACATATTATTTTCCGCACCCTGTATTAGTAAAATGAAATTAAAGATAAAACACATTTTCAATTTTTTCAATTATAAACATTGTTGAAAAATGGTTAAAAGTATTAATGTTAATTTTTCCACAAGGTCGTAAATTTCAGTTTCCTAATGTATTTGTCTTGCAGAATTCCAATTAATACAAAAAAGTGTTCCATTTTCTCAGGATGACGATAAGAACAAATAATCTATCATGGTGGTTGCGGTAAACGCGGTTTCAAATTACTTACGTGAAATTTAGAAGATTTCGCACTTCCGCGTTGCACAATTTAATGGTTCAATCCTATTAATTTCGAAGATCCACTGTCTTCATTCACAAAAGGGTACGGCGTTTGAAGCGGAGATGGTACCGCGTCACTACATTGTTTGTTCCCGGGCGGCGGTAGTTGCGATGTTTCCCGTTCGGCAGCACTGGCGCGCGCATCTTGGTTTGCGTCGTCTGCTTCCTGTTGTCCGGTGGCGTTGTCAGTTGGGGGTTGGGGGGCTGGGCCATGTTGCTCGGTAATGTGCCGTTCCTGTTCCCATTGTGGCTGCAGGGGGGTCGAGTATGTGCATAGCATCTTTTCTTTTTCCTGTCGGGGATCTTTCTGAGGACAGGGTGTCAAGTTGGGTGTGCTTGTCCATTGTCCAGGTTTAGTGCTGGTTTCTGCTGGATGATGGCATGGGTTTCTTTGATGGTGTTTTCTATGACAGAGCCGGTTGGGTGAAGTATGGGTATGGAGGAGATGGTGTGGTTAGTGGAGTGGAGGTGTTTGGAGAGGCCTGATTTAGGTGTGTCGTTTTTGGCATCTTTTACATGTTTGTTAATCCGTTCTTGGACGGTGCGGATGGTTCTGCCAATGTAGGTGTTGTGGCATTGGCATGTGGTCTTGTAGACACCGGGGGATGCAAGTTTGGGTAGGTAGTATCCCTTGAAGTTGGGTAGTGCTCTTCCAATTTGGGATATGGGTTTGTGTGCTACTCGGATGTTGAAGGGTTCGAGGGCCTTGGCAAATTTTCCAGATGTGGTGGGGTGGTATGGAAAGGCGATCCATTTGGGTTTAGGATTTTGGTTCGGGTTATCTCTGTTTCTTGGGTGTCTGAACTGGGCTTCTGTTTTTGTGCACCACATGGATAGTTGGCGCTCGGTGTAACCGTTGTTTAGTCCTATTTCCGTTACGCACGCTATTTCATCTTGCAGGCCATCTTCTGTGCAGCTGTGTGTGAAGGCTCTTCTGTAAAAGTTCATCCATACTCCAGCTTTCTGTTTTGGTGGGTGGTTGGATTTTGCATGGATATACTGGGTGCCCGAACCTGGTTTCCTGTATACGGATGTGACGAACTTGTCTTGGAGTCGTCGGATGCTGAGGTCGAGAAAGTTGAGGTGACCATTTTGTTCCCTTTAAATTGTGAAGTTTATGTTGGGATGTATGTTATTGAGAGCAGTTAGGAGATGGGTTAGGTCCTCTTCCTGTTTGTAAATGACTATGGTGTCATCGGCATATCCTTTGTATCTTATATGAGCAAACTCTGGTTGGGTGAGAATTGACTTCTCGGCCACATGCAGCACTATGTTGGATAGGGGTGCAGAAAGGGGGTTGGCCATCGCTAGGCCCCCTGTCTGGTGGAAGAAACTGTCCTCGAACTGGAAATAGTTGCGGGTGAGGCAGGCTTGTAGAAGGTTGCAGATTTCATCAGTTACAAATGGAGGCGTGCTATTGCTGAGTAGCCATGTACTGGTGGAGTCAAGAGATACTACCTACCCAAACTTGCATCCCCCGGTGTCTACAAGACCACATGCCAATGGCACAACACCTACATTGGCAGAACCATCCGCACCGTCCAAGAACGGATTAACGAACATGTAAAATATGCCAAAAACGACACACCTAAATCAGGCCTCTCCCAACACCTCCACTCCACTAACCACACCATCTCCTCCATATCCATACTTCACCCAACCGGCTCTGTCATAGAAAACACCATCAAAGAAACCCATGCCATCATCCAGCAGAAACCAGCACTAAACCTGGACAATGGACAAGCACACCCAACTTGACACCCTGTCCTCAGAAAGATCCCCGACCGGAAAAAGAAAAGATGCTATGCACATACTCGACCCCCCTCCAGCCACGCGGGGAACAGGAACGGCACATTACCGAGCAACATGGCCCAGCCCCCCAACCCCCAACTGACAACGCCACCGGACAACAGGAAGCAGACGACGCAAACCAAGATGCGCGCGCCAGTGCTGCCGAACGGGAAAAATCGCAACCACCGCCGCCCGGGAACAAACAATGTAGTGACGCGGTACCATCTCCGCTTCAAACGCCGTACCCTTTTGTGAATGAAGACAGTGGATCTTCGAAATTAATAGGATTGAACCATTAAATTGTGCAACGCGGAAGTGCGAAATCTTCTAAATTTCACGTAAGTAAAATAATCTTTGCTTATTGTCAATTGTGAATATTCTTTCTGAAGAAGACCCTGTTAGAGGGTGGAAACGTTACGTTTTTTTGTATATTTTTTTATACTATAAAAGATTTCCTTCGTCAACATTTCAATGACATGAAAACAAGGCTTAATAGTGTTACAATGGATATTAAAGCTCAAATTACTATACTTTAAGAACATTATTTATTATTAAATAAATTGATGTTTTAAGTCATTTTTACGCACAGAAAGGCTAATCAGGACTATCGTTTAAAATGGGATCCGAACAACTGTGCAATGCGCCTCCACCATGTATCGAATCTCTTGAGTACCTACAAGGCGACGACGTTACCACCACGCCATCGGGGAGGCCTTTATTTGAAAACCGGGAATAAAGGTGAACCAGCAGCAGAGTGATTGTTTGTTCGTTTCAAAATACTCAAGCACAATTTTACACATGTTGCCTCAGCACAATGTCCAAAGTCCTGTTTCACAGTTCTTCACGAATTATACTGGTTTGTTCTGCAGCTGTCTTTGGAAGTAACAGTTACATTTTCGAGTAACATTAACTGTAAACTACTTACTTTATGAAATTAGTACCTGAAATTCAGTTATTTTTCCACCTAACTAGTAACTAAGTTAAAATTAGTTGTACACTCCTGTTCACATAAAGTGTCACTCTTTATAGGGTCGAACAGTTGAAGTATGTACGAATTGATGTGAACAGAAGTGTACAATTACAATTTTTTCGCATAGAAAGTAATTTTCTTCTCTTCCATTTTTACAATTTGTTGAATCATATCCTCGCCTGATGAATTAGTGATTATTGAAATCGTGAGACCATAAGAACAATCTTATTTATTGCCAAGAACCAGAATGTATCTATTCCAAGTGTATTTTAATTAGAATAATTTCGACATAAGGCTATATAATCTCCAACAATCCTCATTGGTATACCACAGTTCAACAGTAATTCTGAATAATATATTGTTTGCTCGACAAAAATACAATAAAATATTATTTTTTCATATTTAAGTAAAAGATGTGGATTTTATTGCCTCTGTATTTACATATAAAATATATTAACTTAGTTATAATTATATGGTTGATTGATTTAGTTATTTTACTACGCTTTCTGCCATTTTTGTCTAATCGCAAAGATGAGAACGAGTGATAAATGATGAAACTTATGAAGGATCACATACAAACATACCCATGTCGGGGTTCGAACCAGAGACTCCTAGCGTCGTAACGTGCTGTTCTAACCACTCCAACACGGACACCAGCAGTTATAATTGAAGACTAAAATTGGTAAACGCTGTAAGTGCCACAATAATTCAAACACCGTTTTCCACGTTAAACTGTGAAATGTGCCATGCTTTATAATGTGGTAAATGTGAAATGTGGCTGGTAGCCCTCTTAAGTAATTCAAAGGGCGTGTAAAGAGGTCACTAGTGTGCACGTTCGTACGGGCTGATGTGCGGAACGATGCGATTTCCCAACACTTTCGCTTTTGGCACTTACAACGTTTACCACTTACTAACTAACTAACTCTCTAGCCTTCCCAAACCCGAAGGTTCATGGCTGCAGCAACACAGGCCCTCCATCTGTCCCTATCTTGAGCAAGATCTATATACTCTTTTCCATCCCTACCAATTTCCCTTAGGTCCATCTCCACGTTGTCCCTCCATCTTCGTCTTGGCCTTCCTACTGGTCTCTTACCATCAGGTTTCCCAACAAGAATCCTGTAAACTCCTCTTTCCTCTCCCATTCGTGCCACATGGCCTGCCCACCTAAGTCTTCTTGATTTAATTATTCTAATAATGTCTGGACACGAATACAAATTATGTAGTTCTAAATTATGTAACCTTCTCCACTCACCTGTCTCCTCATCCCTTTTAGGTCCAAATATTTTCCTAAGGATCTTATTTTCAAATACTCTCAATTTATGTTCCTCTTTCAAACGTTTACTACTTTTAGTCCTCAATTATATATGAACTTAATGCTAAGTTGTTGGTGGTCATCTGTAATGAAATGAATATTGCACGTGCATTTCATGTTGAACCATGTCTTACAAGATATAACTAATCTAGAATAAAGTAATTGTAATAGTATCTAAATTAGATACGTTTTAAAGCTACAGTTATTATAACTGAATTAATTTCTCAAGTGATTAACTTTAAATTACTTTTGAAAAGTAACTTTCCAAACACTGTCGATATCTTAGATAAGATACTCAGATAAGAATTGTGAGAGAAGTTTTCTAAGATACAATATGGTAATAATTACCATTAGAATAAAATTCAAATCATTCAAGAATATACGTATAAATTCACATTAACATTTTTCTTTCAATGTAACTCTCCTTCTCGCCCATCCTGCAACATTATGAGGTTCTCTCATAGATGCGTATGCTTCTTGCTGTCTTGAAATCATCATTCCATTCAGAAAGCAATGAATACTCTAAGAGTTTGGGCAAATACCCTTCAAAATTGAAACTAGCAAAAATGTCAAGGAATGTGTGCTATAACTTGACAGACAAGACAAACAAGTTATACTATTCCCATTATTTTCAGTTTCTCAAATATACCGTTCCCAGTTGCTGACTACTTGCAACCAGATATTAAGAAGTCTTGCAACATCATTTCTTAAGTATATTTTGGACTCTTGATATCTTGTAAACCATCACCACCCAACCAAGTATGTGCAAATTGTGTACAGTTCAAACAATCCACACAGACAATTTTTATTCCATAGAAGCATATCCACAAACTTCCACGGTATTGGGTTGCCATTGTTAGTCAAATCTGTTGACCTTTTTATAAATGTCAAGGTATTCTTAGAAGACACATCAAATAGATTCTCAAATGTTCATCTGCAAAAGGAGCAAATAAAAATATTGTTAATATGGTGTATGAGACTATAAACTTAACAAAGATGAAAAAAATAATTTTCATTTACATTGTTACAACCAAAGACAAGTTGAGTTAATAATAAAATGAAAACAACTTAGAGATGTTGTAATCAAAACAACACCATAATGGTTAACGAAGTGGTCCTTTTATAACAGAATTATGAAAGGTTTGATTCACGGTATCAGCTCACTTCAGTGACTCAGATCTATCTTTACAGTGGATGGTAAATATGACCATAGGCGTGCGCAGACCCTCTGATTAGGGGGGGGGGGGCAAAAGCTTTTGAAAGTTTAGTCGGGATAGAAAAACTTCACTTTATCTCACTGTTTTAGTTCTATTGCATTGATGGGTATATATGTGTGTGTATGTATATATGACATATTATTTATATACATTACATAATCAATTCATCCGCCCCATAACAAACCAATAGCAAAAATGTTATAAATTGTCTCTGAAATATGCGCGCTCCTTTTCCTCCAAACCAAGCTGTTACAGGAGCTACTGTGTGAAGTACTCAATTGTTCTTACACTGTTTCTAGTAATTTACAATGCACTACAGAAAATAAATTGCGAGCGAACCGAGCAAGAAAATTTTACTATACAAATTTTTGCAAAGTTAAAACTGTATCGATTTAATATGGCGCCAAAACAATCAAGGGACGCCATGGCGTTCTCTTTTACATTTTTTCTCATTTGTTCAGCGTCCAGGGACAACTCCCCCCGTCCCCTAGCTATGACTATGAACTTGACAAGACTGTAAGAAAAGCAGATATTGCGAGCAAAAGCTAGCAAGATAATTTTACGACATGTATTTTTGTTTGTATATAAAATTTGAAGTCGAGGGGGCAATTGCCCCTCTGTGCCACCCTACAAGTACTCCTGGCCGCCTGGAAAAAATGATGATAGATAGACGTGAAAACTAATTCCATTTTGAGTATCCTATTGTCCTGCTACTCTTAATTTCTGCTAGTTTTACTTTCTCTTACTTCAATGTTTGCCCTCCTAGAATTGATTTCCGTCCCAGGTTGTGATAAGGCAATGCCCCTCTGCCCCCTTGTGGTTGCGCCACTGCAACCCCTTCCCCGTAGTTGCTTTGAATTTTCATCGGCTTGAAATACTTCATTTTCTCCAATAATATCGTTTAATAAATCATAAGATTCCTCTACACTAAATTTCGAGTTGAAAGTATAATAATGTAGGGGCATGGAACGTCTAGAAGGGGGGCAAGAATTACTACACCTCCCTCTTCGAAAACGAATATCTACCTAAAAGTATATATTTCACACGCATAATTTGATTTCAGTCATAGTAATTTACATTAATTATTATGTAATGGAGGGACGCAAGTATGCGATAATTTCAAATTCAAGTGGTGTTTTTGAGGGGGCAGCACTATTATCGGTATAATATGCCCCACGGAAAAATATCTTGCTTGTCCCTATGTAGAAAAAAATCTGCGAACGTCCGTGAGCCCCTTTCCCTTTGCACCCCCCCGTGCGCACGCCTATGAATATGACTTGGACTTCAGTAGGTTATTGAATCAAATATTCGTAACATAATGTGGACAAATTATGATTTCTCTGAAAATCACTCAATCTTGCCCACAAATAAATGATTAGCCTTGCACTTGTAAAATATGTGAACATCTAATATTTATTAATCTATACTAATTTGTAAATTCTCAGTAAACACGCAAACTATTGTTTGGTAGACTGTTAGGACTTGACTCTTTTAGATGTTAGGGTGTACTTTGACACTTTAAATATATAAAGCTTGAACTTATTGGAAATGCTGCACTAACATTACATTACATCAAAATTATGAAAGAACGAGAAAACCGAAGTGTTTTATACAGCTTACGAAACCGGTTTTCTGATCTGATTCTGTGAAAGAAGCTAACAGAATGTTGTCCAGAACTTGCACAAAATTCGGGGATCTCACATTAAATCTATTCCAATCCAACCTAACAGCTTAACCTACTCATTGCATTTAACATTTGCGAACTTTATGAACTGTGTTCAAGTTTCAAAAACATAAAAGAGAAGAATCTTGTTCAAAACAGGTCAGAAACGACTCGTTCCAACCATCTAAATACAAGGGCAAAGTGAAACTATAATGAACATCTGATTTGTAATACAAATTTCGATGTACGTACATTTGAATAGCACCAGTGAAATGCGAAAATAATCTCCCAAGAACGATAGTAGAGCATTTTGTGCAATATCGATTTAATGCCAGAATAATATCTATATCAAGGTATTTCATGCTCTAGTAATAATCACAAAATTGTAATATCTGCATTATGCCTAATTTAATATAACATTCTCTTCTGATTTTACAATTGCAAAGAATTATGAACTTCGTTTGTAAGGAAAAATGCGTGCTACTTTGTAAAGGTTGAGACGTTGAAGCGATATTCTCACAGAAATTATATCGGAAGGTATTTCCTCAACATATAAATAAATCATACATTCTGCATCACTCTTGCATATTGCAAACGTTTTTCTTTTGATGGATTAAGCAACAAGCATTTAAATATAAGACTTACCTTTCAGTTTTTTCCGATGTTTCCTTCTTCCAACATGTACTGGATTTGTTATTCTCTGGTAAGTTGGTTTAACTTTCACGATTTCGACGCACTTGATTGATCATATCGTTAGAAAACACGGCGTGAAATATTGGCAACAGTGTTGGCTAAAATCTGCACCACGGAGTATATTTCGACGAAACTACACTTCAAAATTTTAATGATAAACACTACTCTCTGAAGGTACGAAATGTTTTCATTTTATCACATGGTATTTCCGATGCTTCCGGGAAGAAAATGTGATCTTTGTTTCACCACGAAATCTTCCATACTAGTCATAAAAGAAAAAAAAAAGGCACTGGTATTGACAAAACTACCACTTCAGCGCCATCTGTACGCAGAAGTTTGAACATGACGGAGACCTTTTATTTTCTGTTATTTACTTATATACCTTCAATCGTAACAAAATTATAATGCTCACATTTTTTAGTGAATAAAACAATCTTTTATATCGGAAAATTTCTTCCTTACCGAATCTATATTAGTTGTACGATTATATTTCCAAATTTGGGCGTATGCTTTAACATGGCTTTAGAACCCCCTTAAGTTACTTCTGTATGATGCATGGTATAGTACTTTGTTTAGAATGGGAAAGATGAATTTCTGCAATGCTTTCACATGTTGAGAGAATGAGAATTTAGTCTGAACTTAGGTACGTATAAAAATGGAAGAAACTTTCTTGCAAAGCCTTCAGTTACAGTTGTGATATTTCAGCAGAAATATAGAAAATGCAGTCTGAATGAATTGCGTATGTACTATTGGCATTTTAAAATATTGAATCTCTTCTTGCATGTAACGACTGTTGATATTCTCGTTGAATTACGTATTATGTATTTCACATATATACTTGAGCACACAAAGCTCTAGCAGGTGAACGTGAAATATATCGCCGGCCTTCTTATTTAGGAAACGATTGAACAGTGACTCAGAATGCTGAAAAACCGGCAAGAATCTGGAGCTTTCTATTTGACCCCAAAATAAATACAAATGTGTAAGTTTAGAAATTTTAAGGAACAATGGACAGTTTGGAACTCACAGATGTCCAGCCTCCGGAGGTCGGCCCTCATGAGGCCCGGCCTCAGCCTCAGCTTCGACCTTCAAGAGCCTTGCGAGGCTGAGGCCGAAGCCGAGATGAAGTTCAAAGGCTGAGGCCGTGTGAGGCTGAGGCCCTGTGAGGTTGGAGGCCGAGATGAAGTTTGGAGGCTGAGATCATGTGAGGCTGGAGGCTGATGTGGAGCTCTGAGACTGAGGCCGGTGGTCGGGCCTCGTGAGCTGTCAAATATACATCTCTCCCTACACGAAAGCAGAATTCGATCACACAGAGCTAAATACCACCACAAAAGCTACATCTCGTTTCCAATAGATTGTACTATGATAATTATTGAGAAATTTGGATTATATGAAACTGTCTTTGTCCTTCAGAAATTAAGGCTGGCTTCTACTATTGGTTGTTAAAGGACATGTGCCAGAGTTTGTTTGGGCCTCGGGGCTGAGAAGCTTTCCTTTATTTGGCATCTCTTTTGGCTCCCTGTTACATGGGGTGCGGTCTTTTCCCCGCAACTTCTGGACTTTGTAGCAACATAGTCCACTGTCGTACACAGGATTTTTGTCGGAGAGAGAGTGTGGGCCGGACTTGTAAAAGTTCATAGTACTATGAATGACGCTGAAATTTTTATAGGGGGGTCAGGCTATTGATAAAACTTGAACAGTACAAATAGTGACTATTATTATTATCATGCTAATGATTAGGGTGCGGATTTATAGGCACTAAAAAACCTCTCAAATAGGCAGGCAAATAGGCACCAGAAATGATGAAAATAGGCATTTAAAAATACACCATGCGAGTAAAATCATGAAGGCACTAAAATAGGCACATAAAATTCAACTTATAATAAAAAAGAACAATCAAATTTGCACTGAATGTAAACTTATTTCAATTTTGTGCTTCCAATGCACAATTATACTGCATTAGCATTGCGATTTAAAATTTAAAATTACAGTTTATTCATAAAAGTACGTTGAAGCTTCACAAACTATTTTTGAACGAAATTCACCTTTGTGGGATATCGTCAGTTAAAGTAATTCTGACATAAAGAATTATGATATCGATTGCACCAATTTGAACAAATGCCTCAATTGCGTGCACCATTGTTCACAATTTGCACTATTTTATAAAAAATGATTTATAGGATGTTCTTATTAAAATTTCTCTAAAAAAATTAACTTGTGTTACCTATTGTGCTATTTGTGTACACAGGCCCATAGCCAGGAATTCTTAGTAAGGGGGGGGGGCGAAGTGAATCCAATAGGCGGCAAATTTTTAATATATTGTGTTGCATTGGCAGATATAGCAGGGTACAGAGGGGCACTTTCCCCCTCCTCAGAAACTGATAAGTAACAGGAAAGATATCTTGGAACTCCAACGAACAAAAGAAGTTCGAGCAACATCAAATAACAATATTTCGACAATGACCTTTCGGACTACCAAATAATACGAAGATAAAGTTTAACATAAATAGGCTAATCGGGACTGCATCTACTTCATATTTACAGGTCAATAATGTTAATAGACGATTAATATGTACCAACAGCTTTGGACTTCTCTGCAGAACTGATTAAGGAAGACGTTTATAAATCGTGCTTCATAATGTTTCCCTCTAGTTTCCAGTATGCAAGATTTTTACGCACAAAGGAATCTTAACGAGAATCCAATAACACCATTGTGTTGTGTTACAGCGCCTTGAATAACGTAGTGTGGAAAACGACCCAAGAAACTGGTTCCCCGAGACGATGACAAGTAGATGGCAGTGCGATCGACCCAGGTGCTAATTTTGTTATGAAAGTAATGCGGCTTAGTTAGTTTTTGGAATATATTGTGTAGATTTGTTTCTCTAGAAAGGCGGTAAGTGAATTGATGGAAACAGTTATATTTGTGAAGTGATTTGCAGTCACGAAATGGCATTAATTTGGAAAGAAAAGTAAAATAAAATTAATAAATAAATAGCATGCGTAACACAAGAAACATCGCAATGTGATTCCGGACGTCAGGTCTTGGACTGTGTATTAGAGTTTATTTTTCTATGTTATTAGAATATAAATAGTATCCTGAGAGATATTTCATACCAAGGCGACAAACCACAAATGTCGCTTGAAAGCGAGCAGTCGGAAATCAATGCAGCCTTTCGAACCGTAGCGACAAAAGCTCTGACTGCACCGTTTCCTCAAGGAGATTTTACACCAAAGCGACACGCGACAAACGATACGAGGATTTCATACCAAAGCGACACGGGTCATTCGGTCCAAGGCAACTTTCATACCGAAGTGACACATGTTGCTTGGAAAGGAGCCAATCAAGAGCAACATTTCACATCGTAGCGGCATGACGGGAAGCACAGGCCAGCGTTCGGTTGGTGAAATCCTCAAGCGATAAGTGTCGCGTGCCCCTTGTCGCTTTGGTGCGCAATCTCACTAATGCAAGACACTCATTGCATTGCGTATGCGCGAACAACAAACCACGGCAACATGTTGCAAGCTATTGAGGAAATGGCCCAGTTTGAGCGACGGAGAAGCGACAAAGCGACACGTGCGGTTTATCGTGTCGCCTATCTGTTGTTCGCAAGCAACGCTTGCTAATAGACTGAAGGCACCATGTCGCTTGTCACTTAGTTGGGAACTCCCCCTGTAGCGCGTCGCTTAGGTCTCAGCAACCTTGCTTTAAGGAGCTTTCCGACCGAAGTAACAAGTAGCACGCGAATACGCCATATGAACGTGTCGTTTGCTGTTTGGACCCTCATGTGCAATGGAAGTGTGTGTCACTAGTGTGACAGTGTGAACATCCCGTGTCGCTTGTCCCATTGGTTTGAAAGTTTCCTTACACTCATGTCGATGGCACTAAGAAAGTTTTGTGGGGTTCCCTTTGTCGTTTCATGCAATCATCATTATCATCATCGCCGCGATTAGTTTAAAGCGGAAGAAAAGAGACAGTAAATATCCAAAATACAAATTCTTCAGTGTGTATATCTTTAAAAGAAATGATGATGATGATGATGATAATAATGAACCTAATTCATACACAAAAATTTAGTTGCCAAGAACATTCCACGCGTATTTTTTCTCCCGTATATTTAACGAAAGTATGACGATAACAGGACGTGGTCGACTGTCTAGAATGTTCGTTAATATCTTCGCGACCACTGTACCAAATATCATAGCAATTATCACATAAATAGAAATGCTTCATGCAAAAGAATCAGACGTTGCAGCGAAAACTCCATTTACTTCTATTATAAGCAGTCGAACACCAAGCACCGGTGTCAACACCAGCGCCTCTAGCGGATCATTTTCGAGTGGAACCTGCCAGAGCGCGCAGAACTGTGCCGTTTTCCACACTACGTTATTCTAGGCGCTGTAGTTGTGTTATGCAAGAAAAATCGAATTAATTTAATAATAATGGTTACATATTATCTACACTTTGATGAATTGTGTAAAAATTTGTAATACATTTTTTGTAGGCCTACTTGCAAATACAAAGTAAAATTCGTGTGGGTATTAAGGTGTCTGACAAATTTACAATTCATGATGGGTTAAAACAAGGAGATGCATTATCTCCATTGCTCTTTAATTTTGCCTTAGAATATGCTGTTAAGAAGGTAAAAGAAAGTAACGAAGGACTAAAATTAAATGGTATGACTCAGTTGGTAGCATATGCAGATGATGTAGACTTATTAGGAGATGATATAAATACAATTAAGAATAATGCTAAAATATTTTTCAAAACTGCTAAAGAGATAGGTTTGGAAGTTAACAAAGAGAAAACTAAATATATGCTTACAGGCCGAAACCAACTGTTCGGTAATAATCAAAATCTAATTATTGATAACAACTCGTTTGAACCAGTTTCCAAATTCAAATACTTAGGAGTAATATTAACAAATGAAAATTATATTAAAGAGGAAATAAAAAGTAGGCTTAATTCAAGAAATGCATGTTACTTCTCTCTTCATAAACTTTTGTCTTCTCGTTTAATATCTAAGAAACTAAAAGTTAAAATATACAAAACAGTAATTTTGCCTGTAGTATTATATGGGTGTGAAACTTGGTCCCTTACATTGAAAGAGGAACATAAATTGAGAGTATTTTAAAATAAAATCCTTAGGAAAACATTTGGACCTAAAAGGGATGAGGAGACAGGTGAGTGGAGAAGGTTACATAATTTAGAACTACATAATTTGTATTCATGTCCAGATATTATTAGAATAATTAAATCAAGAAGACTTAGGTGGGCAGGCCATGTGGCACGAATGGGAGAGGAAAGAGGAGTTCACAGGATTCTTGTTGGGAAACCTGATGGTAAGAGACCTATAGGAAGGCCAAGACGAAGATGGAGGAACAACGTTGAGATGGACCTAAAGGAAATCGGTAGAGACGGAAAAGAGTATATATATCTTGCTCAAGATAGGGACAGATGGAAGGCCTGTGTTGCTGCAGCCATGAACCTTCGGGTTTAAGAAGGCTAGAGAGTTAGTTAGTTAGTTGCAAATACATTAAAACATGGGTCCCTTACTCCACCACGGATTCTATTTGGTTCAAATGAAAGACTCTTGCATCACTACAGACAATGTTTGCCTACTGGTTACTTTATAACCATTTTGCAAAATATTGTGTTGTCGAAATACATGTGTTTGAGACCCGACAAACAAATAGGAATCTCTTGATTGATCAATGACTTCTTGGATTACAGTGTCAGCATTAATATTTCATATCATGTTTTATAGAGGGAAATGTTGTATCCTCTTTACATTATGAAAAATGACTATGGTACGAAACAGAACGATATCAAGGGCCTCCTTCACCTTTCCCCATTTCCGCGGCACGAGGTCTCTGGGCCGCTTATCGCTACCACTTTATGAGCAGAAGCGTACAAATCCCAAATATCATGTTTTCTTTATGCTGATACTGATTTCTGCCAGTCACAGAGTGGCTTAAGATATATGAAGAAAATTAGGAGAATCCACTCCATAGCAGAAGAGTTGACATAATTATTTGTCAAAAAATTAGGTTGTGCCTGAGGTACTTTAACAGACAACGTCTGCTACAGACACAATTTAATATTATAAATATAAGAAAAATAGAATATAATTTGAGAGATTTTCAATCGTATTTATTTCACTCCAGATTTTTTCTACTTGTTATTTTCTTGAACCTATATACATAGGGTGCCGTCTGATAACACCGACAACTTAAACAGTGTGTACAGGACATCAAGGCAAGCAACTTCTCTCAGTCACTATTTGCTCGTCCAATTCTTCTTTCGACGTTACAAGCAATCGAAATATGGCATCTTCTGTCCTTAATGTATGCAATCCCGTTGATAGCTTTGGAGTTGCAAATGGAATGGCATTTATTTTTACTGCCGTTTAAATTCTAATAGCAATATATAACATGCTATGCTATGTTATAACGACATCATGCCAACAGTCAGGGTTATCACTTACCCTTTCCTATACAAACTGCATATCATAACACACACCTATGTTGCTTATCATGTTTGATGCGTTTGCATATGAGAAATGATTCACAAAATTTGAAATTGATATTTACACCACAAGATGTCTAACGTAACCCGTATCAAACTACAAATTTTATAGTTTTCTAACCGAAATAATAAATGTGAAACACTATCACATTTTCATCGTCTTTGATAATAATTTGAGCCAGTGAGCTGTCCTACATATTTCACTAGCAGACCTCCATGGTGGGATGGTTACATAACACACTACGAATCCAGGTGTTCCAGGTTTGAGCCTAAGAATGAGTGTTTTTTGTGAGCAGAGGCGAAACCACAATATTTTTATCTTGAGAGGGGAGTCAAGTACCAAGACAAACGTGCTAATTATAGTAGTAGTAATATAGTGGTGGTAGTGGTAGTAATAATAGTAGCATTAAAATATGTTATATCGTCGTAAATCATGCAAAAGGGGGTAAAAGTCGGTGCTAAAGCATTTGTGTTTGAACAAATGATTTGAAATATTTTTCCAACACGTTCAATTTCATATTAGCTAATAATGGTAAACAAGCACACAAACTGTATTTTTGAAAGACAGAATATGCATGACGAACATTATTATTTTTGTACATATGACACGTATAACTTTCATGTACAGAGTCTCTCAAAAGTTTTAGGACAACGACATTTTAAACTAGGCAACCCAATTTACACAAGGCGTTGGTGGGTTGCGTGTAGAGTTAGGCTCAATTTCAGGGTTGCCACATGCACAATAGATATTTATAAAATACGCGAAAATATAAAAATAAGTATTATTATATAAAATTATTAATCGCAAGTGACAAAATTCTTTCTCAAAGAAAAAAATAGGTTTTCTGGTATTTCATCGCTGATGAGTCTACAGAAAGGAAAAGAGGTGAGAGAAAACGAGAGGTGACAAAAGAGAGGAGAAAGAGAAAGCGAAAGGAGAAGAGGAAAAGTAGAGGGGAGAAGAAATAGAGGATATACGAGGAGAGGAGATGTAGTGAGGAGAATGGAAGAAGATTCTAGGAGAGATGAGGAAAATGGAACAAAGAAGAGAGAAGATGAGGAAAACGAGATGAGAGAAGAGGAGTCGAGAAGAGGGGAGTAGAGAGTAGAGTAAAGGAGAGAAAAAGAGAAGAACGAAAAGAAGAGAAGAGTTTAGTGGAGTCGGAAATCTAAGACAGGAAAGGAGATACGGGGAGTGGAGATGAGTGGGATGGAGATAAGATGCAAGAAAAGTAGGGAAGGCGATATGAGATAAAAGCAGAGCAGAAGAAGGGGAGAGAAGAAGGAGAAGAGAAGAACAGAAGAGACTGAAGAGAATAGATAGTTTCAGAAAATATCGTCTCAGCGTCAAGAATTGATGCATTGGTCAAATTATCGACATGAAACATTCAATAACATTTTGAAATGTATTGGAGAAAGTATTAGATCGGTTCGAAATGCCGTTTGGCTTAGTTCAGAGTAAGATAAAATCTTCCATGTAAGATCTTTGATTTTACCTGCGATTATACCACTAAAAACATGAATGTAATTTTAATATTTATAAGAATTATCCATTTTTTGTTCACTTCTCGGTTCGTTGAAATGGAGATTTTGTAATTCAATATTTCCCCTCCCCCCATCGTTAATTCCAAACTGAATTATTCCGTTTCACACGGTGTGGACAATGAACACAATGGGATAGGTCTAAAACTTACGAAAATTTTCTGCCACCGGAAAATTTTCTACGACCATCAGATTGACAGTCCTGAACGGTAAACACTACTCTATATGTATAAAATCGTGAATTATGAAAATCTAACGATAATTGTGTACTGCTTCAAATATTAATGAAAGAACTATTTATATTTGTGGCAATTCAGGACATACTAATTTTACCCCTTTTCCCACTCGAGTTCAATGCAAGGATTACTCCGCAAATATCGAATGAAAAGTTCTCATCATGTGCAATTCTCCATTAAATGTTTTCGCCGAGTCGTACTGTCTTCGTTTTCTTTGTTACAAACAAGTATTGTTTGCACATTACATGTAGGAGGAGAGTTGCATCTACATTTCACATTGGTCAGCTCCTTCTACTTACTTTCAGAAGCGAAAGCTCGTAGAGTAGTCTTTACCGTTCAGGACTGTCAATCTGATGGTCGTAGGTTCAAACCCTTCCGGTGGCAGAAAATTTCCGTAAGGTTCAGGGGGCAATTGCCCCTCTGTGCCCCCTGAAACTGCCCTTAGTCGTCTGGAAGAAAAATTCAAGAAACACTTGAAAACTAATTCCATGTTGAGTATCCATTTGTTCTGCTATTCTTAGATTCTGCTAGTCATGTTTCTTTACATCAATGTTTGCCCCCCTTAAATTGAACTTCCGTCCAAGATTAGGGGGACAATGCCCCTTTGGTTGCAGCTCTGTTTGTGAATGTCTCATCATCAATTTCACGTCATCACTCATTGTCACGATTAGCTAGTTGTGGCAGAAAAGCAACGCTAAGTTACAAAAATCAAATATCCACTCCCTCTCTCTATCACATGAATCTCTATTACCAAAAGGTAGACTTCGGAAACGAAAAATTACGCAGTTCAAACTTCATAGCAACACATCCAAGAAAAACATCCGAACATATTAGGCACCCTTAATACAAGACTACTCAAAATGTCATCACTGTTATAAATAATGAAAATTGCGAAATAATTTCCCGAAGTCTGAATCTGGAAAGGAATTTTTCCTCCCCAATCCTGACATTATACGACATTATACGGAATCCCACAGACCTTTATAATCACAAAATCAATAAATGTCTTTGTTATGTTGCTAGTGTAATACAGATATAATTGTAAAGATTAGTGAGAATTCCAGGTAGGAATGTGTTCTGTATTTTTCACAGGGGGGGCAGTTGCTCTCCCTGCCCCCCTCTAGCTACGGGCCTGTGTGCACAAATGATTCACAAATAATTCACAATAGTTTGAATTAAATCCTTATTTGCAGAAAAGGAGGATAACATAACTTGCTTAACTTAAAGCATTTGCATTATTTTATATTTGTACATGTTTATCTGTATATTTGCATGAAATATTAGAATAAATAATATATGCAATATGAAGCCAGCCCACTAAAGTACGTTTTTGACATATCTTAATCTCAGCATTGTTGTATTCGGAACTGAGGTAATGTGAGATCATAGGTGTAACCTGACGGTACCAAGGGGGGCACTTCCCCCATATTTTCAAGTTTATTAATATATACAAGTTAAAGGGTATTTTGTTGATCTCCTAAGACATGAGAAAGAAAGAAAAAATGAGTAAATTTTATGATTTCTGAAATGTAGCAAACTAGTCCTGGACGCTATTCTAATGAAATGGAAAACTTCTCTATTCTGCCTTTTCCCATAAAAGATATGCCATCTATTCGATTCCCCCGTCTTCCCGATGTTTGGTCCCAAGTTACGCCCATGTGTGAAATGATGGCTCGTCACAGTATCCATTGTTCTCCAATTACTCTTCTTTTCCAAAAACTCAAAAACAAACTCTGTCCTGGAAACATTTTTAGAGTAGTCAGAAACAGTGATGTCCAGCCTCCGGAGACCAGGCCTCATGAGGCTCGGCCTCAGCCCCTCAGCCCCAGCCTCGGCCTCCAAGATACTTGCGAGGCTGATGCCGTGTGAGGCAGGAGGCCGAGATGGAGTTCGGAGACTGAGGCCGTGGGAGGCCGGACGCCGACCTTCCTTGGGCTCGGAGGCTGAGGCCGTTGGAGGCCGGAGTCCGAGATGGAGTTCGGAAGCTGAGGCCCTGTGAGGCCGTAGTCGGAGATGGAGTTCGGAGGCTGAGGCCGTGTGAGACCGGAGGCCGTCCTTGAGCTCGTAGGCCGGGCCTCGCGAGTCCGAAGTCAAAAGGACATTTCTGCGTTTGGGTCCACAGATTTGATGCGATGTTGCTTATTTAGATTTTTACACATAAATTATAATAATATGTGACCTATTTCAGGAAACACTTGGAAGCACAATAATACTAAGCAAGACATTTGAAAATTGATATACATTCCCAAACAATGGCGGATTGAAGACGTTCTCTCTGAGCAGGCGGACACCCATTTCGACGTCCCCTCCTCCCAGAACACATCCATCACAAACTACGGTTGTACCATGTATGTCATATAATCACTGTCCTAACTAAAATGTTGGAGGTTCAATTTTTCTCCCCCTCCCCAGCCATAGTTTCTTTTTTTTTTTTTTGCGCTACGAGGAATACAATTATGAATTGCATTATGAATTTTTAAATCGGAAAATTCACATCGTGTGGCTGATGTTTATTGAAAGAAGTTTGCATTTTACAACAAAACAAGTAATGAATGTGCATTTAAGATATATCGAACAATCATTTTTTTTAAAAAAAAGTAACAATATTAAATTCAACGTGATATGATTATTTTTACCAGAAGTTAAGCTTTCACTTGAGTGCTTAGGCATGTGCAAAGTGTTTCACACCGTGTTCATCATTTAGTTGTTCCGTTTGCCTGTGCTCATTGTTCAAAACGGATATATTTTGCTGAGGAGCACTATTCCGCAGATAATATTTTATTGGCTGAAGATTCGAAAGTGTGGGTTCTGCAGAGCTACAATCACGGGTAAAGTGAAGAAGAACAAACAAGCAGTAAATAAATCCGGAAAAGAATTGTAATAGTCGTGTTACAGGATGAAAGCAGTGACGTCGCGAATGATCTCCAGTTTTGTGATCAGTGGCGTTCCTAAGGGGGGTTGATGGGAGTCATAACCCCCTCTTTGTCGAAGTATTTCTGAAGAAGAACGTACAACCCTTTTCGCAAAATCCTGGGCACTCCACTGTTCATGATATTTTCCTTCCTATAGTGTCTGAAGGTATTAGGCATGAGATCAGACAGCTGGACAACGGCCAGAATCGCTTACTAGGCCCGCCTGGCTGGTCGGGCAAACGAGTAAAACTATAGACCTGGGTTTTGACCCGTCGAGCATCAAAAACCCACGGGTAACTGGAAGGCCTTGCAAGACGAAGCTCGCTTATCTTCAGCAAACGCTCATTCCGGTTTTGCACCGTCTCCAGATACATGAGTCACGCAGTCACAGTTGCCAACTTTTAGATTCTAAAATGGTCAAGGAGCACTTAAAATGTTCATCACTTTTATCAATTTGAAATTGCAGACATTTATTCCTTGCTAGAAAACATTTGTATCACTCACACCCAGTGGCGGTGATTGGGTCCAAAACTAGGGGGGCAAAGGTGCAAAAGTAGGGGGGCAAGGACAGTTTAATTTCCCTTGGTACATGAGGTTAGCGTGGTGCAAAAGTTTCAAAAAGTGTGGGGGGGGGGGCAACTGCACTCTCTCGGCCCCGCTCCTAATTGCTGACACCTGTAAAGGAGTACGAACCAAGTTTCGCGAAAAGTGCCATTGTACATATTTTGAAACCTTGTGTGACTGGTGGTTGTTCTACATTATACTTTTTTGGGGGTGCTCCCCTATGGCGTAGTGGTAGTGTCGTCGCCTTGTAATCAAGTGGTACTGGGTTCGATACCCGGTGGAAGCACATGGTGGTTCGTATCCCACTTTAAACTATAGGTCCAGTCCCGATTAACGTTATTGTGCATAAATTTACCAAATAAATGAAGCAATCAATCAAACAGATTTTCTCGGGTGTAATTTTGCCAATTCAATATCCGAATTAGTTGCTCAAGATTCCCCTCCCCCCTGAACACTAAGGCACGATGGTCCATAAAATGGAACATGAAATCAGAATTGGCATTAAAAGGTTTTTGAATATTGTCATCTCTTTCAACAAATTGTCGTTCGCTCATGTTGTTGCTGGTTATCTAGTTCTCAGACCGCACTGATAGTAATACGATGCCAAATTTAAATGTTAGCTTGTATTTTCATACGGGTGCAATAGCAGACAATGCTATTTACACATTTCAACAAACAAACAACGTAGAAGTGAAACCAAGAGAAGATTTACGATTTCAAGACCAGAAAGGTGACATAAAATGACACACAAACCTATTTCTAGACCTTCGAAACAAATTTAGAAAATATGTGGTAGTTTGTTTGACATAATAATGACACTAATTTGAGAAGTTACAAAATCTTAGGTGCAGTGGCGTAGCAACATATCGCGAGGCCCTGGGCGAGATTAGAATGCAAGGCCCAATCCGTTCTTTAAGTTTGAAATATCAATGTAAATCGATACACAGTCATCAAGGAAACGTCAGCAAATTATCATATTTATATAATAGCCTACAATAATAATTAATTTGTGACGAAAATTATATTTAATAGTACACGACAGAGAAATTTACACTTGGCAGAGCTACAGTACCACGCTGCTGGAATATTCATTAACCAAAGTAGTAGTAATAGTACGTTTTTAAGATGTTCTGTAGGCAGTAAGACAACTGAAATATCCTTAAATGTGCTAAACCTTTTTTTAAAAAAATCAGAAATACAAAGTAATAATCTTGAAATATAACCTATATATTATTTAATGAGTCGTTCTTTGTTTCCTCATTTCAAAGTTTGTAGGATGTAAATGTCACAAACCATGGCTTAAGTAGAAAATATCGAAAGACGCTCATAAAATGTCGGTGCTTGATAAAGCGGGTGGAAAGGGATGCGCTTAACCACAATCCTGTATAGGGGCCCGAAGTATCTACCTACAAGCTTTCGACGCAATCGGTTTCAACATCAACAAATCTTAAAACGATAGTCATTTGCACCTTAACTGTGAAATCTTTGGTGTAATCCATTGATACAGCTAATTTGACTTTTTTTAATTAGCAGTTTTGACTTTGTTGCACATTAATTGTACCAGTTAACTTTGAATTTTAGGACTTAGATGATAATAATAATTATTGTGAATCTCGTTTTGTTGTTACGTCTTAATGTTCTTGTAATATTAAATATTTGACGCAGTGGCGTAACAAAATCGTAAAGTACGCGTCCGCAAGAAATAAATCTGGATCCCTCAAGTACAGTCAGATTCTTCCAGGAGATTTATGTAATAACTTAGAATGGCTGGTTGTGGCTACACTTACATTAATAACTATACAAATCGATGCTCTAACTCTGAATTTTCACATATAACAACATATCTTTCTTTGACATTTATGTATTCAAAAGAAGAAAATACAAATACTTCCTTATCCCTTCCTCCCAAACAGAAGGCGTTACAGGATACAGAGAACAATGTAAGCTAGTGTAGAGCTATCAAGGAGAAGAAACTTTCCCAAAGCACTTGATTTCAGATTTAAGCACATTCCTGAAACGTAGAACTTGGATCAGGAAATTCGGAAGATAAATCATCTTCGTGCCCGTTACAGAGGGCAATAGCTGCATCTGAAGTTGTAGGAACGAAGGAAGAACTGCCAATATTATCCATTTCCTTCTTCAGTTTAAAACACCGGAAGCATTTAAATGCCCCATACTTTCCTCCGTGTCAGTTTGAGGTGCTTTACCATTAACATATTAAAATCTGGTAGGCTATGCAAGGTCACGAGACAGAAGAAAAGCCAAGATCAAGTTCTTTTTATTCAAGAAAATAATAAATGGATAAAATGTCCTAGCAATTTTTGCGTTGATGTTTCACATGAGAAATGAGAATTATTTTGACTTTTTCGGGGCCCCTTAGGCTTAGAGCTCCCGCCCGCCTCTGATTTGACGTATTCATTCAAATTATAACATTAAACTAGAATATAAAGCCAGATAAAAAGGTCTTAATTTTATTGCCCACAAAAATTAGCCTTTTCTATCTTTCTCACTTTCATTTATTACGTTTTTCGTATCAACCTCATGGGACGTGAGGCCCCTACATTGCCAAGGCCCAGGGTAGTCGCCCACTTCACCCACCCCTTGCTACGCCAATGGTTATACAACCTCAAGGCACCTGCGCTGCGCCTAGCAGAAATTCAAATATTTCCATGCGTTGTGAAATATATAATGTCCGCTGGCAACACTGACAGGAGTGCTCGCTTCTACTTGCAAGAACTACATCGAGTCTCGCGGGTCTTCTTAAGACTTGGGTAATAGAAGAACCTGTCAGGCATGGATGCCTGTGGCACAGCTGTGACGTGAAGCTCGCTTGCACGATGTGGAACACCTGGGCTTGAGGTGCGTGTTGCATATTCTTGTAGGCGCGCCTCCTCGCAGACGGGTTTTTTCCGGGTCTTGTGCAGGTCTCTGTTCGAGATTAGATCTAACATCGCTGGTACACTTTTGAAGTTCGTTTCCTGATAAATGAATGAACACTGAAGGACAAGAAATGATTTTGTCAAAGACCCGCAAAACCTCTATCTTAGGGCCTCCTGCTGCACGTATGTTTATTTCTTTATTTGTCTCTTATTTTTTTTTGTGGCAGAGATTAAGGCTCATACCTTTTCTTACACTCAACCACGTAAGTAGTGCATCTGCTCGGGTTCCAAGCCTGGAAGTGGGGCTTCTGTGGCTCCTGCCTTGCGATGAAAACCACGTAATGCGGGAAATGGGGCTATGTCAGTGTTGCCAACTCACCCCACGAAAATTTCACCAATGATATTTCACAGGCGAAGCTAACCTACAAATAGGAGTTGGCAACACTGGCTATGATCTAATACTTATTAACCAAACCTAACTGGCAACAGTGGTGTACTGTTGATGCCCCTACCCTTTTTCCTATTTTATTTGACTCCTGTGCAATGCGCAGCTGGCATGCTGTTGACTAATTTAATATTTCAATAGCGATTACCAATATTGACCACGATCTATCACATGTTAACCAAACCTTAAGCAATATTGGGGCAGGCTGGGCATCTTCTTCCTCTTTTTGACTCCTGTGCGATGTGTTTTATCTTGTAACTAATTGCATACGCTATGCATGAAAACATGCATACCTCTGTCCCACACACACAGGGAGCTGTATGTAATGAAAATGCAATTTTTAATTTGTAAAAGGGGAAGAGGGCCAACCAACCCTAGAACTAACAACGCTTCTATAAGACAGCACTCATTCTGCTCCACAGAAGCATATAAAATAACCATGCCTATGAATGTGTTTGGCTTCAGGAAGCAGGCTATGGAGGCACCCATCCAGACTGCATGCACACCCCAACCGAACTAAGATAATTTTTTGCCTTCCTTATTTATCTAAACTCATCGGCCTGTTGATCATTCACCTGAACAGCATTTGGACGAAATACGATGACGACGTAAGCAAACTTTTACGTCTTCAACAACAACCTCAATTTCTACAAGATTCCGATTTGCGGCAAACTTCAGATAATCGTGAATCCGGAGAACGCATATGAAGTCAAGGTTTCCTTCGGGAAGAACATTTATCGTATCAAGCACGATAGGATGGACAACGCCACCACGTACGACGTGTCTGCCGACGATTGCCTGTACGCCGAGCTTCTGGGTGATTACGATAAACTCATCGCTCTCTTCATCCAGTTGCGAATCACCTACCCTATAATAAATAAGCATAGTAGCAATGTCTAACGACATCTTCAGCAACACGAAACGCGACGACCATGGCGACGAGCTTCTCATGCTCGACGTCAGGGTCAAGAAGTTGCGGAGCGACATGCAGGCCCTGCAGTCCATGCTCAACACCAGCCTCCAGACCGAGATAGCCAGTGCAATATCAGTGCCTGGACCCCATCCTCAAGATCGACGCCGAACTTAAATCCCTGGTGCAATAGTACACCGATCTCGCGTCCATCGACAACCTCGGGAACTTGGAGGTGAGCGTCGGCAAGTTGGAACACGAACTCAAGACACGGACCAACGACGTGGAACAACTGAAACAGCGATTGATTATGATCAAACGGGCAGCATCAAGACCGAACAGCAATCCATCGTTCAGAGTATCAAAACTCAGGACGATTACGCCGATTTACGCGAGCAGTCTCAATCCATGGAAATTCCCACGCTGGAAAACATTAAGTTGGAACATCAAACGAATGCCCTGCACTCCGCCATCGTCGAAGTCCAAGCCAAACTCCGAACGCTGGAAAGCTTCATAGACAACCTGCCTTCGTCCGGCGAACTGAACGCCATCGCTCGCAGTGTAGCAAACATAAAACTCCAGCTCGAGACTTACGAGAATTTTGTGAAAATTCAAGGAACCGTGGTTCACATAGATGATACCTTGGCAACCATGAAGAGCGATCTGTGGACCTTCCAGGAAGCTCTGGAATCGAAATTGCCCGGCATCGCCGAAACTCTGTCCACCGATCGCCAGCAGATATCCAAGCTGGAAAGTTTGAACACCGAATCCGAACGTTCGCATTTCGACGACGACATACAGAACAAGTTGGAAACGCTGCAGCGATCGACGCCCACCCAGGATGACGTGGCGCAACTTCAAGATGCCATGCGGATGCCACCGAGATGGATGCCGTAAAAAAGGCTCTGGACTAGCTTCAAGGTACGTTGGCCACCATGCCAACGTCTCAGTAGCTGAAAGCCGTAAAGCGGGCCGTGAACCGAATAATCAAATCCGACGACGTCAAAAACATCCAAGCTGAAATCGCGCAACTTCGGGACACGGTTGCTGCTTTGCCCACCAACCAGACCGTCGCAGACCTCCATGTGCTGTTTGCTGAGATCGGGACCCAAGTGCACGACCTTGCAACCCAAACTTCCAAGTTGAGGCTCGTGGAAAGCTTGCAGTAGATCGTCGCGAACGTCAAGCTCCAGATCGGCGCCGTCGAAGCGAACCAGGAATCTGCCTTAATCGACTGCGGTACGAAACTTCATGAATTGAAAAAGCAATTCAAGCAGCTGTACGTCGAAGTGAAGATCAAACCCAGCTACGACGAGGTTCTTCGTACCATCGGGGAACACCTGGAACAGTTTGAGCAGATGGGACGATTCAGAATCGCGTGATTTTGTTCTCCGTTGAGATTGTCAGGCTTCACAGTGTTCCGAATGTTCGAGGGCATTGGACGTTAGAACTCGCCAGTAACATTTACATATTGTATTCTTACACCCAGTCTCACGAAAGTTTCCTCGACGGTACCGCGCGGTTTCTCAAATTTAGATACTGGAAAAATGGAAAGCATCCCGAGGTGCCGCTCTTCACCATACAAGGAAAGGACGGAGTATTCAGAGCACTTCAGATACCGATTACATATTGGGTCGGCGCGAGCAACAAGTATAAAATACACGAGACAAACAATTATCTGTTTTTGACGTCGAAAGTGGAGACAGGCTATTCTTCGAAGTCAAAAAATTGTACCCCGAGGATAACCTGTTTTCCGTAAATTTTTCCTTCCGACGAAATCTCTCACTTAATGTCTAGGCAAGCCATTGTTGACGAGCTTCACGAACCTGCACATCGCAACTATGAACGCTTGCCGGTGGTCACCACGACGACCACGACGACGACGACCGTCATCGACGACCTGTGGCAGGCGGATCTCGTCGAAATGAGCAGCGGTATTTTAAAGAATTTGCACGAAGTCAACAAGGGTCACAAGTACCTCCTGACCGTCATAGACACGTTTTCCAAATATGCATGGACCCTGCCGTTGAAAGCCAAGACGGGGGCATGCGTCGCGAAAGCCTTCGACTCTATCTTTTGGCAATCTGGCAGACGGCCGCACTTCCTGCAGACGGCCAATGGGAAGGAATTCCAGAACTCGATCTTCTGGGAGTTAATGCGTAATCAGGACGTCCGACACTACTCGACCTTCAGCGACCAGCATCGTTGAACGCTTCAATCGCACATTAAAAGCATGCATGTGGAAACGGTTCACGCTTCAGGGTAACTATAAGTGAGTCGACATACTGCAAGAACTCGGTCCATCGCACAATACGCATGAAGCCTGCAGACGTCAACAAATCCGACGATGCACGTTTTATCTCCACCGTTTGCTGTCCCAGGTACCGACCAACGACCAAGAAACCGAAGTAGAAAGTAGGAGACCAGGTGAGGATCAGCAAGTTCAAACGCACGTTCGAGAAGGGGTTCACCAGAAACTGGAGCACAGAACTTTTCACCGTGGTTCAGGTCATGCCAGGGACGAGGCACACGTATCTAATAAAGGATGCTCGTGACGATATTTTGAAAGGGTGATTCTACGAGGAGGAGCTCTCGAAGACGGAACATCGGGACGCCTACCTCCAGGAAAGGAAAGAAGCTGCTGGTCAAATGGCTGGGACTCGAGGAAAGAAGCTGGATCGACGCGAACGAGGTTATTGTGTGATCGGCGCGTGGGATGTGGTGAGGCGACTGCCAGACTCGGAACAACAGACTAGGAAAAATGGCGAGCTGCTGCCCGAAAACATTTGCTGCCTCGTTTTCGGACCTTCGGAATGTTGGAAGACAACGTTAGTCGTGGACAACTTTTTGCTCGCGCCCAACTGGTTGGATTAGAAGAACAGGCAGGCACCTGTACATTTTCTCCAAACGTTTGGAGCAACCAAAGTATCGCTAACTAGCGAAACTATACGAAGGAATGGGCATAGCCACGTTCGCATCTGAAGTGATATCGCTGGACTGCTGCCTCAATAACTCGGTGGTGGTCTTCGATGATGTGATCCTAGAAAACCAGAACGAGATTCGAAACCTCTTAACCCAGGGTCGCCACAAAGGAACGGACTGCCTCTACCTTGCGCAGACCTTCTCCAAGATTCAGAAGCAGCTGCTCCGAGACAACGCCAATCTCGTGTCCTTATTTCGCCAGGATGCCACCAACCTCTAGCACGTGCACGACGACTACGTGGGCTGAGATTTGAGCTACAACGAATTTTCAAAATTCTGAGCGTTGTGCTGGAACCGGGACGATTTTGGATTTGGGACGATCAACATGACGAGGAAATCGAACGACGGAAAATACACAAACAAAATCAACGATTTAACAAACGTTGCAACATTGCATAAACATCGTATAAAATAACAATGGCGAAACGCAAACTCGCAAATGACAACCTGAAGCTGCGCGACTGCCTGGCGAGACGGTTCGGTGGGTGGAAATCAGAGAATCGTGGAATTTACGAAGAGAAGAAACGTCAGGTTGATGCCATTAGCGGACTTGGTAAAGAAATCAAAGATGTTACCGAGCAAAACAAAGAGCTGATCAACGAGCTAGTACTTCCTGTCGCTTGAAATTATACTGTACCCACTCCAATATCCAGCATTCACACTACTCCGTTCGAACTCGCACTGCCGCCGAGACGTCAGGCTCTAGGCAGCACCTCTTCGGATGAGCTACTCAACTGGGTCCGTTGGCGAGAGATTACCTGAGCACCGGGAAATTCGAAAAGGACGAGGTGTTTGGATTTGACCCAACCATGGAACTCGACGAGAGTGTGGTTTGGAAGATCGAAAAATCGAAAGTCACGTTGGAGGGTGACGATGTGAAAGTCAATTTGGCCGAGAAGAACAGCTGGATAGATATCCCGGCACGGTGGGACTGTGGGAGCTCATCACCAAAGCAGCCAAGAGATTACACGGACGAGGATTACCAAAGTTACTTGGAAATTTTGATCATGACAGACGGTGTGCACCAAAACAACGACTCCACGCAGAATCGCGTCAGTAGTTGTATTTACGGTGGGATAAACTCAGGAAAGTATGAACCCCCCTCAAGCAGTTTTGCTATACTTAAAACAGGCTCAACATGCCCATATGAGCTTTTTGCTCAAGTGTGGAATCTTGTCTAATCCAAGATTTTTGTAAAAAATGCCCTCGGGAATCCATGAGAAAGTATGACCCCCCTCAGATTGATTTGGCTATACTTACAAAAGGTACTTCTGTGAGTTTGTTGTCCATAATTCTGTCAAAAATATGCCCTTCTTGATATTGTATGATATCTTAAGTATAGTAACTGTTATAGTGCCCTAGCATGTATAGATTTCAAAATTTTGTTAATATTGTATTTTTCAGAAAATTCTATTTATAAAAATTATAGAGACATAAAATATAGAGAATCTCGAGTAGAATATGTATACAAAATTTCAAGTTACCCCTGTTGAGAACTGCCTGCCCGCCGGGGGAATCAATATCTTCTGACCTAAGTTCTCAACAGCTCCCAGTTTTATTGCCGGATTAATACTTGTTGGAGCAGTTCCTCAGATTCCCGCGGGGCGGTGCTGCCAGCACCGAGGTGGGATTAATACTTGAGCAAGTTCCTCAGATCCCCGCAGCGCGGTGCTGGTAGCGGCAGCAGTAGGATCAATATTTGGAGCGGTAGTTCTATTGCCTCCTGAGTTTTATTAGCAGAGCTCCGGCAGTTCTATCAGCAGTCTTATTGACATCGATTAGTTCCAGAGAGTGCCGCGCTGGGGCATGGCGCTGCAGTATGGGTGGGATCAATATTTCGAGCAGAGCATTTCCAACATCGATTAGTTCCAGAGTTGTCCACCGCCCCGCTGGGGGCATGGCGCTGCGGTATGGATTGCGTGTACGCTCAGCAGAAAAACGGGATGTACGCCCAGAAGAAAAATACTTCAACAAAAAAATATTAGAGAAGAGCTCATGTTTCTGAATGCACCCCCAACCCACCCCTATCTTACCCACCCCCACACACCCCCAACCCACCCCCACACACCCCCACACACCCCCACACACCCCCACCCACCCCCACACACCCCCAATACACCCCCACCCACCCCCACACACCCATACCCACCCCCAACCCACCCACCCACATCCATACATATTTACTTCCCGGCACACTTCTATTGCATCATGTTGTGCAATATTAATTGATTAAATGGTTATGACATAATGTGATTATGTGGTGTTTTCTGATTGGTTGCTTATGACATAATGTGTTTATGTGTTACGTTTAAATAAGCAGTGTTTCTATTGGCTCTGTAAATCTATATAAGCCAGGGCACAGTGCAGATTCTTCACCATTGCTGGATCGGCAGTGGAACCCACAAGTGGGGGGCAGAACCTGAACAGGCTCCACCAAAGTATAGGAGACTTGAAGCATATAATTTGGCGGAATAACCCAAGTAAGGTCATAGAGACAATATACACTGATACAATAAAAGCCAATTTTTGGCAGGGGGGCCAAAGTGGTTCCTAAATACAAAACTCAAGAACTAATTGACATAGAGCTATGCAGTTTTTTTTGTCTGCACTGAACCCAACTGATTAAGCATAGAGTTTTGATTTGAATCCCAAGAAATTGTATATAAATACCAAAGCCAAAAATATTAAGTGTATACACACATACACACACATACAAAGCACAGTGCTGAACCCAACTGATATTTTTTATTCAGTATAAAGTTTTGAATTGAAACCCAGGAAATTGTATATAATAAACAACAACAAAAATGCCGAATCAAAAATATTGTAATCAATGCAATAAGAATATATCCAGCCCTAATTGGGCCAAGCACCAAAAAATTTGTAACCCGGACAAATACAGAACTCCCACAAAAATTTGCCCCAAATGCAATAGAAAATACAGCATGCAATACTTCACATATACACATAAAGATACTTGCTCTGCACAATCATCAACACAACCATCTGGTCTGAAAAGAAAGCACGAAGCACCTGTTAATGCCAGAGCAGCAAAACAGCCACGCTATGAACCCATCCGTAGCAGTTTTAATGCCCAACTTAGGGATTATCGGTTTGTATCAGAGCCAAGATGTGGCATTAAGAATTTTTTGAACAGTATAAATTCTGATCTCCAGGCAATTCTCAATGCACAAAATGGTTCTTATAAACTCTCTCTCAAATTGTTTGTACAATATAAGAAGCCAAATGACACAAAATTTACACAGCCCCACATAACAGAAACTGTACCGGTTTATTCAAATACAAATTCGGACAAAATAATAAGCAGGTTGATAGATCAATTGAATATGAAACACTCTGAATTTGCGGCAAAAGAGTCTGGATGGAGCCTATGTGGCTCTCCGCACAAGTTATATGTTAATATTTCTGAATTCAGCCCATTAAAAGGTTCTACATATCTGCCATTACCTGCCAATATCAAAAACAAAAGAGCCGTGGTCAATATTGAAAATACCGACCAGAAATGCTTTTTGTGGTGTATATTAGCTGCTTTGTTTCCAGCTTCAAGGAATCCTGAGAGAATAAGTTATTACAAACAGCATGAACATGATTTTGACGATGCAATGGAGGGTTTGGAATATCCAATGTATGTTCAGAATATTGATAAATTTGAAAAAAGGACCAGGGATATCAATGGCAAGCAATTATCTATTAATGTATTTATTTGTTCCACTGGCCGTGGCAATTGCCCGATAGCACCTCTCAGAATCAGTACAATTGATGATGAATCTGCTATTCCGATTGATCTGCTTTTAATTGAAGGGGATGGTACATATCATTACACTCTGATACATAATCTTCAAGCTTTAGTGAGAACACAACTAGACAAATATAAAAAAAATATTCAAGTTGTGCAGAAGATGCTTAACTGTATTTGATGGTCAAAAAATGGTGAAAGGGGTTCGGGAAGAGAGTGCAGAAATTGCCAAAAACAAGTTAATTGAGCATCTGAAATACTGTGGGAACCATAAACCTGTTCATATGGTGATGCCTAATCCAAGTGAAAATTGCAAATTCAAAAAGTTTGAAGCCTTGTTGGAACACCCAGCATATATTGTCTGTGATTTTGAATCGAACCTCAAATCTCTTGCATTCTGCAATCCAGATCCAGAAGAATCTTCAAGTACATCATACCAGCTACATGAACCTTCCAGCTTTTGTTATGTGGTTGTACAGGATGGTGTTGTTATTAAAGAATATTCATACGTGGGACCAGATGCCATCAAAATATTTGCACATAGAATAGAAAATGAGTGCCGTGACATAGCACCTAATGTCTTATTAAAATCAAAGCCCATGTTGCCTTTAACAGAGAAACAGATTGAGGATTTCAACAATGCAGAAAAATGCCCGGTATGTGATTCTGAATTTTCAGATACAAATATCAAGGTGAAACACCATTCTCATACAGATGGTAAATTCTTAATGGCCCTGTGTAAAAGCTGTAATATTCAGATCAAGAGACCAAGATTTGTCCCCATATTTTGCCATGGAGCATCCAATTATGATTTCCATCATCTGATCAGGAACGAGGGGTTTGACAAGCAGAATTTAAATATTTTAGCTGAAAATGATGAGAAACATATATCTATTAGCAAGATAATTAAAGTTGATGGTGTTCCTATTCACATAAGATTTCTTGATTCTTACAGATTTTTACCTGCTAGCCTGGCTACACTGGCAAATCAATTATCTGATGATCAATTCAAAATCACACGTGCCTCGTTTCCAAATCTGGACCTGAAATTAATTAGGCGGAAGGGTGTATATCCATATGACTATGTTACAGATTTTTCTAAATTTGATGAGTGTTCTCTGCCACCACAAGAAGAGTTTTACAGCAAAATCAGAGGATCTGGAATCACTGATGAAGATTATCACCATGCTCAGTTGATGTGGAACAATTTAAAATGCCAGACATTTGGTGATTATCACATGGCATATTTAAAACTTGATGTCACCCTCTTAGCTGATATAATACAGGCATTCAGAAAATCTTCGATGCAAAATTATAAACTGGACCCAGTGTATTTTTACAGTGCCCCGGGCCTAGCATGGTCTGCAATGTTTTTGAACACTAACATGCATTTGGATATGATCCACGATCAAGATAAGTATCTGTTTATGGAGGAATGTATAAGAGGGGGGATGGTGCAATGTTCTCAGAGATATGCCAGAGCAAATAACAAATATATGCCTGATTATGATCCAGCACGGCCATCAAATTATATACTGTATGTAGATGCCAACAGCCTCTATGGTCATGCCATGATGCAAAAACTGCCATATGCAGGGCTTGAATGGGTTGAAAATTTCAATATTGAGGATCTTCAGAATTTTGATGACAGTGACTATGGCCTCTTCCTAGAGGCTGATCTGACAATTCCTGATGATTTGCACAATAAATTTTCTGATCTGCCCCCAATTCCCGAGGTTCAGTGCTCACCTGGCTCTAAACAGAAGAAGCTCATGATGACTCTGGAGCCGAAACAAGGTTATGTCATATATTACAAAAACCTCCAGTTCCTGATGCATCATGGTGTTCAAGTGACCAAAATTGGAAAAGTTTTGAGGTTCAGGCACTCAGAATGGTTGAAACCATACATTGATACAAACACGGAGCTTCGAACATCTGCAAAAAGCCAATTTGATAAGGGCTTGTTTAAATTGATGGTGAATTCAGTGTATGGCAAAACTATTGAAAATGTCAGAAAACATACCGATGTTAAAATAATTACTGACCCCAGCCTGAGCAAAAAATTGGTTGCAAAGCCTAATTTCAATTACAGAAGAATTTCTGATGAGCACATGGCACTTTTCAACATGAAGAAAACAAAAATTAAGTTTGATAAACCTATTTATGTAGGGGCTGTGATATTGGAATTGGCCAAATTACATATGTTAATATTGTATTATGAGGTGTTGAAACCTTTTTATGGTGATCGTGTAAAATTATTGTACATGGATACGGATAGTTTTATTCTTCATATTCAAACAGAAGATGTTTATCAAGATATGTCACAGCCTGAATTGTTTCAATACTTTGATACCAGTGAACATACAAGAATTCAACCCCACAACAAAAAGGTGCCTGGCAAGTTAAAAGATGAGACACTTGGTGATGTTATTGTGAAATTTGCTGGGTTAAGTGCCAAGATGTACACTTTTGAAACATGTAGTGGCGCTGTTGCCAAAAAGGCCAAGGGTATTGGCAAAGTAACTGTTGAAAAAGATCTCCAATTTGAAGATTATGAAAATTGCCTCAAATCAAGTGGCACAATTAGAACATCAGAAAATAGAATTCAGAGTGTGGATCACTTGCTGACTTCAAATATTGTAAGAAAAGTAGCCCTGGACCCACATGATGATAAGAGATGCATTTTATCATGTGGCATACATACTTTACCATGGGGTCATTGTGATTTGAAAAATGGGGATCAATGCCCAATTACAGAGCATGATTTGAAATAAATAAACATGCCTATGACCTTATTTGGGTTCAAAAAACAGGCTATTATGGAGCTGCCAACACCACAACCCTCTCCTGATATGCTGTCTAAACTAAGTGGCTTGTTAATTATTCATCTGAACAGCATATTTACAGATAATGATGATGAAACAGGCAAAACATTGTACATATTTAACAATAATTTAAATCATTACCAATTACCTGTAGGTGGTCAATTGCAATTTATTACAACCCCTGAGGGTGATGTCAAGATTTCAGTAGGGAGAAATATTTATAGAATTAAGCACTCAAACATGATTTCTGGCACTGTTTATACTGTTTCTGCTGGTGACTGCTTATATATTGAGGTCCCTGGATCTTATGACAAGCTTATACCCTTTTTTATAGAATTAAGAATCAGATACTCTATAATAAATAACCAATAAAACAAAAATGCCTAATGATATATTTGGTCATACAAGACATGAAGATCACAGTGATGAGATTCTGATGCTTGATGTCAGAGTCAAGAAATTAAGAAGTGATTTACAAGCTTTACAGACCACACTCAATGCCAGTCTTCAATTAGAAATTACAAATTTACAATCACAATGCATGGACCCTCTTCTTAAAATTGATTCTGAACTCAAAGTGCTGCTTCAGAAATATACTGACTTGGCCACATTAGATAATTTTCAAAGTTTAGAAGAAGCTGTAGCAGCTCTTCAAGCCAAATTTAAGACCCAGGCTACCAACTCCGAGCAATTGAAACAGCAATTGGAAGAGCAGATAAATAATGTCCAGACACAGCTCCAAACAATTGTCAAAAGCATAAAATCACAAGAAGATTTTGATCTAGTGATTTCCACTCTAAAAGAACAGATTCAGTCACTCCAGATACCTAATCTGGACCCTCTGAACAATGCCATACCCGAGGTTAAAGAAAAAATTGAGACACTTGAAAATTTTATGAACAATTTGCCATCTTCTGATGCTTTGAATGCAATAACTCGGAGTGTTGCAAATATTAAGCTGCAACTTGAAACATATGAAGATTTTGGAAAAATTCAAAGTTCCATAACCCATCTTGAAGGTACAATAGCAGCAGTGCAAAATGATTTGGCAAATGTACTAGAATCCCGCCTGCCTGGGATTGTAGACACACTTGTCAGTGTCCAGCAACAAATCACAAAGCTTGAAAACCTCAACACTGAATCTGAGCTATCTCATTTTCATCACTTGATAGATGATATCCAAACAAAGCTTGAAATTTTACAACAATCAACACCCTCTCAGGCAGATATAGCCCTGCTCCAAAATGCTATGCAAAATGTGGCTGATGCTTCTGAATTAAACAATGTAAAATTGGCACTTGAATTTTTGCAAAATACAGTATCAAATCTTCCCACATCACAGGAACTTAAAAATATTAAGAGGGCAGTGAATCGCATATTGAAATCAGAAGATATCAAGAATATCCAGACAGAGATCAAACATCTCACTCAGACAGTTGCCACTCTACCAACAAATCAACATATTAATGAACTGCATGCCCTGTTTGAGGATATCAGAAGACAGGTCCATGATCTTACTGCTCAAAATTCAAAATTGGCAGTTATTGAAAATTTGCAACAAATTGTAGCTAATATCAAGCAACAGCTAGGGACCATGGAATCCAATCAAGCAAATGCTCTGTCTGTTTTTGCCACCCAGCTTCAAGAAATTGTGCAACAATACAAGAAACTTGTTGTGGACATAAAGATCAAGCCAGGCCATGATGATGTTGTTAGGACTATCAATGAGCACCTTGAATCTGTAACAAGCAGATTGCTCACAGCAGAAAAAGAAATAACAGGCATAATCGAGAATCCAAAACATACAGTAATTCTTGAATTGTACAGCATCCCCAACAAAGAATATGATTCACCATTTACACCAGGTGGCAAAATATATATGCTGTCCCCTGCACAATTTTATTACCAATTTTTTGTTGGGGGCACATTGAGACCAATCAAGATCAAATATTGGCATCAACCACAGGCACACCACTACCCCACCTTATCAATAACAAATGCTGACAACAAACCAAAAATCACCAGTGTAGAGTTAGAGGATTTTACAGATCCCAATACATTAGAAACAGCTTATGTTGAAGATGATGGCTCTCTGGAATTTAAAATACAAATAGGGGACAAATTATATTTAGAAAATCCTGTAGTATCAGCTGCTGAACACCCCATAGTTGCAATATTCTTGTTTACATATTATGTCTAGACAAATTATTGTTGATGAACTACACAGACAAGCCAGACATAATTATAAGAGACTCCCAGTAGTCACAAAGGGCATAGATGATTTATGGCAGAGCGACTTGATTGAGTTGTCAAGTGGACAGTTGAAAAACTTGGACAAAATCAACAGGGGCTACAAGTATCTACTCACTGTAATAGACACATTTTCAAAATTTGCCTGGGCTGTGCCACTCAAATCCAAGACTGGAAAATGTGTTACAGAAGCCTTCAGGACAATCATCAATCAGAGTGGAAGATCACCGCGCTATTTGCAAACAGATAATGGCAAAGAATTTTATAATTCTGTGTTCCAACAATTTATTAAAAGCCAGTCAATAAAACATTACTCGAGTTACAGTGATCTCAAGGCCTCAATTGTAGAGAGATTCAACAGAACCCTAAAAAATCTTATGTATAAACAATTTACACTTCAAGGTAATTATAAATGGATTAATATTCTTACAGAACTTCTACATAAATATAACAACTCGGTCCATTCCACAATCAACATGAAACCTTCTGAAGTAACTTCATCTGATGAGCAAAAATTGATCAGGACTGTTTATTATCCTAGATACCAGCCAACAACAAGAAAGGCCAAATACAGGGTGGGCGATCAAGTAAGAATCAGCAAATATAAGCACTTATTCAAAAGAGGCTTTACAAGAAACTGGAGCACTGAATTATTTACAGTGGTTCAAGTTAAACCCGGGACCCTTAACACATATATAATAAAAGATCATCGAGGAGAAATTCTCAAAGGCCGATTCTATGAACAAGAACTCAGCAAAACTAAGCAGCCTGACACATATCTCATAGAAAAAATTATCCGCAGAAAAGGCAACAAGTTATTTGTCAAATGGCTGGGTCATCCGGAAAACAGCTGGATCGATGCAGACAAAATAATAATATGAGCACCTGGGATGTTATAAAAAGGCTGCCAGAACCTGAACAGCAGATTAAGAGAAATGGCAAGTTGCTGCCTGAAAATAGTAGGTGTCTTATTGTTGGGCCATCTGCTTGTGGTAAAACTACACTAATGGTTGATAATTTTTTATTGGCACCCAACTGGTTAGACTGGAAAAACAGGCACTTGTATGTCTTCTCTAAGAGCTTGGAACAATTAAAATATCAGCAGCTGATGAAGCTATATGATGGATTGGATATAGCTACTTTTGAACCAGATGTTAAGCCACTTCATGAATGTCTCGATAATTCTGTTGTTGTGTTTGATGACATTATACTGGATAATCAAAACAAGGTTAGAAATTTCTTTACACAGGGCCGACACAAAAACATTGATTGCTTCTACCTGGCACAGACTTTTTCTAAAATTCCGAAGCAGCTGATCCGAGACAACAGCAATTTTATATGTGTGTTTCATCAAGATCATACCAACCTCAAACACATACATGATGAATATGTAGGTGGGGACTTGAGCTACAATGATTTTTCCAAGTTTTGCAGTAGGTGCTGGACCCAGGACAGTTATGGGTTTGTCACAATTGATATGACAAGAACACCCAATAGTGGCAAATACAGAAATAAAATCAACGATTTTCTAGACATTGAAATATAAATAAATAAACATGAAAAGGCCAATCATTGATGATCTTAAGTTAAGAGATTATCTTGTAAAAAGATTTAAGGGATGGAAATCAGAGAACCGGGGAATTTATGAAAAACACAAACAAGCAGAACAGCCTGTCATTGATGCTATTAATAATTTAGGTAAGAATATCAAAACTGTTACAGAGCAAAATCAAAATTTGATCACAGAGCTTGTACCTGTAGCTGCTAGGAACATATTAGATTATCCATTCACCCCACTTTCCAGCATTCATACACCTAGTCCTGTTGCTCCTAGAAGAATTGAAGCTACTCAGGATCCTATTGAATTGGGTCTTCTTGCTCAAAAATATTTAACCACACCTAAAGACAACAAAGATGAGGTCTTTGGCTTATATGCCGACACAGAGCTTGATGGCAGCATCATACATAGAATTGGCAATTTCAGAGTAACTTTTATGGGGGATGATCTGATTGTTTATTCAGAATCTCGTCTCGGAGAAAAAGGTGCTTTTGTTAAGTACCCCGGCACACCTGGATTGTGGGAACTGATGACTCGGAAAAGGCCTGGCAGCTATACAGATCAAGATTATGAATATTACAAAGAAATATTAATAAAATCAGATGCTCTATACCAGAACAATGATCCCACACAAAAAAGAGTCAAGTCTAGCAGTGGGGCAAAATACAACAATTTAATCAAGCCCATATGGTCACAGATCAAGACTGGCAGTGGAATCAAACAATACAACACCCTGCCTAAAGAATTTGTCTGGGTTGATGATGTCAGGAAACTTGTAGATAGGTTGCTGGTGATAGCTGGGGAGGAAAATGCTGGCAACCACAATTTTTACAATGAAAAGGTTGGAATTATGGACATGATAAGCACAAAATTGTCTAATTTTATAGTGAATGACCCTAAGGGGATTGGATATCTCATAAAAATTATTAATACTCTACCACCTAAATTTTGGAATATTTCTGAGGGTCGGGGGTTGGTTAATGACATCATAAACAAGCTGCCATTTGAACTACATATTCCAGGCTATCAGTATTGTGGTCCCGGTACAAAATTGGACCATAGATTAAACAGAGGTGATCCTGGTGTTAATCCCCTAGATGCTGCTTGTAGAGACCATGACATAGCATACAACACACATTCTGATCTTGACAAGAGACATGTTGCAGACAAGAAATTAGAAGAGGCTGCATTTGGTAGATTTGTAAGCAAAGATGCATCTTTGAGTGAAAAAATAGCAGCATTGGGGACCACCATAGCTATGAGCACCAAACAAAAACTGGGGTGGGGGCTGTGAATATGTATATAATAAACCTAGAATGAAGGCCAAGGGTGTTATGTATCAAATACCTTATGCAGGTCTTAAATCTCTTAAAACTATTGATAGTCTTTTAACCAAAAAGCAGCGCAAGAAAAAAAATTCTTGTCTTGCAAAGGGCCATGGTATGAAATTGTTGCTTAGTACCCCCCAATTAAAAAAATTACAGCAATCAAGAAAAAAATCACATGTGGGGGGTTTCATATTTACTATCCCGGCCATCTTAGCTGCTCTCGGGGCTGTGGGGAGCTTGGCTGGGGGATCAGCTGCCATAGCAAAAACAGTAATAGATGCCAAGAAGAATAGGGCAGAATTAGATGAGCAGAGGCACCATAACCTGGCCATGGAGAAAAAAGGCAAAGGTGTTAAGAGAGCCATGAGTAAGTTTAAAAAAAACAAGAGCCGCTTACAAACCAAGATATTGAAGCTTTAATCAAGCCACTGGGCATCAAACATTTTAGGGGTGTGTACATGTCTGATTCTTTACCGGAACAACCACTCAACAAAGAGTGTGGCATTGTTAATTTGGATAAGTACAAAAATCAGGGCACTCACTGGATTTGTTATCTTAAATATTTAAAAGATGAAGCATTTGTGTTTGATTCATTTGGAGGTGTTCCACCTGAAAATTTAATAAAATATCTAAAATCACCTAATCTTTATTACAATAATGCCCGTGTTCAAAATTTCAAAGATGTTAATTGCGGACATTTGTGTTTATCTGTTCTCAGATATATGTCTCAAATAAATAAACCATCAATTGAAAATTTTCAAAAGGCCCTGTGGTATCTGAAACATCATGGGGGTATTCCATCTCACCAGCCAAAATTCAATATTGAAACTCAAATTACATGATGACATAGTGTATCCCAAAACAATAGCTCTCAGAGCATTTTACGGCATGTACTTGATACCTAATATTACACACCACAACAACACAATTGCAGTAGGGGATCAAAAAATTGTCATCACTCCAGGGCAATATAATCTATCCACTCTAAATGCTCAATTACCCAGAGGTGTAGTGTTAAGTCAAATTTCTGTCACTCACAGAGTAGAGATTGTATCTGCTACAGAAACAGTGGATCTGGGTACTATAGGAGAGCTGTTAGGATTTGAGAACAACACAAAACTTGAACCAGCCATCAAACACACTGCTATTAATATACCTAAATTCTTAGCCATAGAGACTCTGAATATTCACTGTAATGTGGCCGAGGGTATGATCACCAAATCAAATGGCATAGGCACTCACAAACAAACCGGCATCATTGCAACATTCAAGCCTAATTCTGAATTTATGGAGCCCATCATCTACAATCCATCCCCAACATTATATTTTCCTGTGTGCCATAATAGAATAGATTACATTGAATTGATGGTCACTAATGAAAAAGAAGAATTAGTTGATTTTGCTGGAGCCACAACAACTGCAATCATAGAGATTAATATTTAAATAAAAATACATACAATGGAAAATATTGAGAGTTATGAGCTACAATCATTCCCTCCAAACAGGAGGACATTTGCAAATTTAAATCAACCCAACACAGAGATTGAGGTTGATCTTGATGTTGGGGATGGATTTATACACCCCCACAGAGCAGATCTATACATCAAATTTGATGTTGTAAAGCTCGATGGAACAGATTATCCGGCAAATTCAAATATAAGATTGGTAGATAATTTTGTGCCGCATCTGTTCTCTGAAATTGAGATCAGAAAGCATGGTGTTGTTATAAACAGAGTGGATTATCCCGGCATTACCTCCACAGCTTTGGCCACATTAAAATTATCCAAAACCGAGGCTTCTTACTACAGAATAGGTGGATTTGAGGCTGGTGAGAAAATATTATCTAAGAACCACACTGTGCTGTTCCCGATGCGCCTATTGCCAGGATTCTTCTCAGATTACAAAGATATCATGTGGAAGGGTGGGTTAAGAATCACATTTAGAAGAGCTGCCAATGATAATAATGCTTTGATGAGGTACAGTACAATAAACTCTACAGGGGAAGCTATGCCCAATACCCTACCTGATGCAGGCAAATGCATTATTCAGACTATGGAGCTAAGAATCCCTGTTGTTGAATATGAGGCCAGCTATGCTCTTAAATACAAAGCTGATATCCTAAAAAATCCACACATTCCTCTGCAATTTTATACATATCAATCTGTACAGAAGCCCGCATCTGGTTCTTATTATGAGTTTGATGCTACAAATTCATTCTCTAGTATACAATATGACATGCCTGATTTTGTGGTGGTACTGTTTCAGACTGGAAGACACAATAATCAGGAAAAAAATTCAAGCAAATTTGATAGCTGCAACATCAAGAACATATATCTTAAAAATGGCAGAAATGAGGTTTTTCCTAGAGAAAATTACAATTTAGACATTTCCAAGGATGATTTCCTCAAATTATATGAGGCTTTTTCGGCTTTCAAAAGGGTCACTACAGGCAATACGGATATGTATTACACTCCAGATGAATTCAAAACACAGAGGCCCATGTTTGTCATCAACACTTCAAAAAGAAAACAAGTTGTAGTGAATGACAGGACAAACATTAAAATTATCTGTGAATTCCACGAGGCATTACCCGATGACACCATTTGTAGTGTTATTCTCATAGGTGAAAAATCATATGTTTATGATGTAAGAAATGAGAGAGTCACGGAGCAATTCTAGAAGGTCTCTGCATATTGCATTGTCTTAGTACTAGATATGCAAGATGAGCCTGGTGTCCAATTGAACTTAAACCGGAAGTGAACCGGAAGTGGACCGGAAGTGGACCGGAAGTAGACCGGAAGTAGACCGGAAGTGGACCGGAAGTGGACCGGAAGTGGACCGGAAGTAGACCGGAAGTGGACCGGAAGTAAATATGTGTGGGTGGGTGTAGGTGTGTATGGGTGTGTATGGGTGTGGGTGGCCTAGTTTTAAGTGTGGCCATCATTTTTAACAAATTTATGGACAACAAACTCACAGAAGTACCTTTTGTAAGTATAGCCAAATCAATCTGAGGGGGGTCATACTTTCTCATGGATTCCCGAGGGCATTTTTTACAAAAATCTTGGATTAGACAAGATTCCACACTTGAGCAAAAAGCTCATATGGGCATGTTGAGCCTGTTTTAAGTATAGCAAAACTGCTTGAGGGGGGTTCATACTTTCCTGAGTTTATCCCACCGTAAATACAACTACTCGCGTCAAATCCAGCAGCGGGGAAAAGTACAAGAACGTAATCAAGCCGATATGGAACCAGATCAAAACTGGCAGTGGCGTCAAAAGCTACAACACCTTGCCCAAGGAGTTTGTGTGGGTGGACGATGTGAGGAAACTCGTAGACCGTTTGCTGGTCATGCCGGCAATCGCAATTTCCACAACGAGAAGGTGGGTATCGTGGCCATGATCAGCTCCAAGTTTGCCAACTTCATCGTAAACGACAGCAAAGGCATAGGGTACCTCATCAAGATCATCAACAACCTGCCTCCGAAATTTTCGAACGTGGCTGAGGGTCGAGGTCTCGTGAACGACATTATCAACAAGCTACCCATCCAGATGCACCTGCTAGGTTAGCAGTACTGCGACCCGGGTACCAAACTAGAACAGCGAGTAGAGAGAGGAGACAAGGACGTGAATCCAATGGATGCGGCATGCAAGGATCACGACGTCGCTTACAACACTCACACCGATCTCGATGAACGTCACGATGCCGACAGGAAGTTGGAGCACGCGGCTTTCGGGAGACTCGTCAGCAGAGACGCCTGGCTGGGTGAACGGGTTGATGCGTTGGGTACGACCATCGCTTTGAACACAAAACGAAAATTGAGGTGGGGACTGTAAATAAGTAACACCCCCGTGAAAATGGTAACCTGTATAACCGACCTACCACTGGAACTGCTGTACAAGATTTTTGTGTACACTCTCGACGGTGGTCACAAGGATGTCAAAATGCTCATCAAGCTGGCCAAAACTGCCCCGGTATTCCGCATCCCGTGGGAGATGATCCTCTTGGATCACCTCCTTGAAATAAGCGAAATGAAGAGCTTGCAAGATCCCGAGACCCTCTTTCCGGCTGCAGGCGAAACGTTGGATGACAGATTAGACAAACTTGACGAGGGGAGGCAGGGGAGAAGAAAGTTTACCGACGACTGGTACGCGTCGAACAGGGAGACCGATGATATTATCAGTCACCTTCTTGAATTGTCCGAAGGTCAAGGTCGGCAGCGAAAAACCCCCGGCCAGTACAACCTGTCTACCTTGCAGGCCCACTTGCCAAGAGGTGTGCTGCTGTCGCAAAACTCCGTGATCCACAGGGTGGAATTGATGTCTGCCACAGAAACCGTAGACCTGGGTACTGTCGGAGAGGTCTTGGGATTCGAGAACGGTACCAAGCTCAAACCTGGCATCAAGCACATTGGTGTCAACATTACTAAATTTCTAGCCATCGAGACTCTTAACGTGCAGTGCAATGTGGCGGTAGGCATGATCACCAAGTCCAGCCACAAGCAGACGGGGATCGTCTCCACGTTCAAACCGAACTCGGAGTTCATGGAGCCAATCATTTATACGCCCTCGTCTCCGATATACCTTCCCGTGTGTCGCAACCGCATAGACAACATAGAGTTGGCGGTGACCAACGAGAAGGGCGAGGTGGTGGATTTTGCCGGAGCCACGACCACTGCCGTCGTGGAGATTAACGTGTAATAAATAACCATCATGGAGCAAATCGAAAGTTACGAGTTGCAGACCTTACCTCCCAACCGTCGCACGTTCGCGAACCTCAGCGAACCGAACCGAGAGATCGAGTTCGATGTGGACCTCGGCGACGGGTTCATTTACCCTCACAGAGCTGACTTGTATGTTAAGTTCGACGTGGTGAAGAGAGATAGTGCCGACGCTTCCCCGACCAACGCAAACGTGGGGTCGTGGACAACTTCGTACCGTACCTGTTCTCGCAGGTGCAAGTTAGGAAGCATGGCACCGTCATCGATCGAGTCGACTAACCCGGTAACAGATCGAAAGCCGTAGGAACGCTGAAATTATACAAGGCCGATGCTGCATACTACCAAGAAGGGGGATTCGAAGCGGGCGCGAAGATCAAAACCCAAAGCCACACAGTTCTGTTTCCCATGCGCCTGCTACCCGTTTTCTTCTCAGACTACGCTGAGAACATGTGGAAGGGCGTTTTGTGCGCCACCTTTCGCAGAGTCGCCAACGAAAACGACGCGCTGATGCGTTACAGCACTTTGGGTCCGGACGGGATCACCCCGCTTCCAAACACACTACCTGACGCTGCTAAGTGTCTCGCAAGGTCCATGGAGCTGCGCATGCTTCTGGTGGAAAACGAATCCAACCACGCCCTTAAGTACAAAGCAAATATTTTGAAGAATCACCAAGTGCCCATCCAGTTTTACGGTTACCAGTGTGTGCAGAAACCTGGTGTTGAACTTTCCAGTTGGTGAACTTTTTTTCGCAAACAGGGCAGGAGGTAGCCTCCTCGTGCCTATGCTCGTCTTCGGGGGACATGATTATTATTGTCTTGAACTTGGGAGCCAACAGCACCTCCCCAATTTCTTCGGTTCCATAACCATCCTCTCGAGAAAGTGCTTTGTTGTGTCGGGACCACGGTATACATACAGCTCGGGTGCAATCCGTTGGTCTCAACACACCACAACATAGGCAAAACTCGAAACCTCGTGGAGTTGGTAAGGAGTGGTTGAGGAAACTTCGGGTCTGGGTAACAGGTGGAGAGTGGTTTAAGAAAGGCCTCGAAGTCCGCGATGATGATAGCAGGGTGCTCAACCATAGCGCTGTGCATCCAGAATCGCTCCACTGTACCAGGTTCGGACAAGACTGGTACTCCCGGCTTGTTGACATCACAATAGCGCTTGTGGCGAGTGAGCTTCTCGGCGGCGATGTCGGGACCTCGGATACGTTGGCCATTATACTGTTTTTGGTTGTTGAATTTAGACAGGCATCTGCAACAGACTACTACATGGCCATTATACCCAATTTGGCTCGAAATAAGCCGGGAGAACGAGCGAATGAGGGTGTAATAGTGGTGAGTTTTATCCTTGATGAGCAGGAGGTGAATCTCTCGCAGACCATCTAATTCCACTACGCTCACTCGGATTGGGTACACTGTGTTTTCCTCCTCGGTGAGGCTGTAAACATTAATGGCCAGCTGCAGGTCCAACAAGTCTTGTGCATGAACCTCGAACTTACGAATGTCCGACACTTCCACAGGGTAGGTGATCCCGACTATCGCATCTTCTAGTTCCGACTCGTAACACGCATAGTGGGCGACTCGATGTGGATGGTCTCTCCAGTGGACCGGATGCAACGCTACCAGCACCGACCAGAGGAAGCACTTGGCGTCGCTGTTCTGAATATTCAAAACTGCATTCATGGCCACGATGTCGGGTGGCAGGGGAACGTAACTGCACCCTGAGAAACGTACAAACTTGTTAAGTTTGACGCACATTTTGTGGGGCTCGCCACACAACAAACCTCCCTAGCCCTGAACCTGATGTTCCTCCTGCTTTGCCACCAGCTCCTCGGCAAACTTGTCATAGAAATCCTCTAGGTTGCTGCTATCCTCCAGGTACAGTGTCTTTGCCTTAGTGTTATGGCAAAAGCTGTAAGTTTCATCGGACAGCTTCCCATATTGGCAACATAGCGATGCACAGAATTTGGTGGGATGTGTGGCCAGCGTATCGCTCAAGATAGAAATTATCCTAGGTAGCACATCATCCAAGAAACTACGCACGTCGCAGGAGCTGTCCGATGTTAGGACAAAATCCTCTAACAAATGCTGGAAAGCAGACCGTGTTGCTTTTACCACTGGCTTGACCCGTTTGGCGGGTGGTGCGTCGAGGGGAGCTGCTTCTATCTTCCGTTTGGTTGAGGTCGACGGCTGTGGCATAGGTGCGCCAGCGCTTTTGCAAGTGAGCTGCTGCTGGTTGAGATACTCGATCGTCAAGCGTTTACCACAGCCAGGACATGGTTTCGTTGCGGACAAATGCTTACCTGGAATACAAGTATGACAATGCCTTTAAAAATGTTTACTCGAAACATTTTTCTGGCACACAGGGCAAGTCTTCATGGAGCGCATGTTGGTGAGACATTTGTGGGTATGTTATTTATATATGTGTTATTGTGTTGTATTTACAAAAATGTCTTACTAGAAAAACCTTGTAAGGCCAATTTGCGATGGTATTGGTTTGGGGGATGTTATTTATATGTGTGTTATTGTTGTGTAATGTTGCTTCCCACAAATATGCTCGTCAATCAACCCTGTAAACAAATAAAAAAATATATAAGAAAATATGTTTGTTTATAGAAAACACAATAATATTATATGCGTGTAATCCTATTTAAGTTGTTCTGCCAAACAATCTGTTTCTAACCCCCAATCTTTTTGGTGTAGTAATTCATATTCATAATTTCAGAAAAAAAAATTATTTCCGGTCGCCATTATTGAAATCAAACAACAAGCATTATTTATGTTTATAGTATTCGTCCAGCAATTGCAAATAAAGCAAGAATGTTTTTTCTACAACACATACTGTAGTTTATGAATTAGAAAACATCTTAGATAATATATCTTGAAATTTCAATGTAAAATCACTCGGAAACAGCAAGCACTAATCATCATCTTTCCAATAGGTTGTAGAGAGGTTTTATCGAATGTTATTTAAATTTCAGAATTAGGGTCAAAACTAAGCCAGCAAAACAAGTTTCTCAAAAAAATAAAAAAATGCCTGTATCTCCAAAACTTGAGGGGATGGAAACGATTTTATTTGCTAGTCGATCAGTTCTCATCAAATCCTATCCAACACACCCACAATCATCATCCTAGCTCAATTAGGAGTCGAGACATCAATTTCTTGGAAAACATCTTAAGACAAATATCTTAAGAATTTTTTTTTTGGACAGACCGGAAGTAACATCTTGACAGACCGAAAGTCTACTTTCTTAAAGATTAAGATATTTGTCTTAAGACGATTTCCAAGACGTTGAGTATCTCGACTCCTATGGGACCTAGAACCATGTAACTTTGGTCTATGTATATACTTCTGCTTTTCCAACATGCTCACCAATTTTAGAACCTTCACGAAAAAAAGTGCAGAAAGTAAAGTTCTTCCCTGTGCACATGTGCATATGTGTAAATTCAAAAGTAGTATAATCATGTTCCTTCAAGATAACACTTGGTACGAGGCCTATTATTTTTATTAATTTATGCACAATGGCAAACCTATTTTGATGATGCTTTTGTCGATTTTATACCATTGCAAATCTGTGATTTTTTACCTCACACTTGGTACGATGTCGAGGTATATTGTTTTTATTAATTTAACCACAATGATAAACCTATTTTGATGATGTTTTTGTTGATTTTATACTATTGCAACTCTGTGATTTTTTCACCTCACACTTGGTACGAGTGTCATAATTTCTTACGAGTTAAATTACGTAAAATTACATAATATATTGATGTCCCCCATATTAAGCTCCTTTTATGGTATTTTATAAGGGTAAACTATTGCATTATGCTTATGCAACAGGTTATTACATAACATTACGCAACATTACAATGGCACAGAAGGTAACTTGTTGCATCATATTCATGCAACAGGTTATTACGTAATATTATGATGACTTGTATTTGACGTGGTGTCTTCTGTTTTTCAACATGGTTTTGCGCTTGAGCTACTTAAAGAGTTTTCGCATTACAGATCAGTCAGTATTGTGAGAGTAGTTGAAGAGTACGGAGGTGTTGTTGCAGTGCTCCTCATTTTTTTGATAAAAGCTAGGTTTTTAACTTATTTTAAAGCTACATATTATTTATTATTTCAACTTTAAATGTGTTTTTTTAAGTTACATTCTATCAATTATTGTAATTATCTCATTGAATTTTGAGTCGATTGTGCGTCTTATTGTTATTTACTTAATTTTTTTATTTGCGTTTTCTCTATAAAAGCATATTAAAAAAATGTCATCTACCAAGTTCATCAAATATGCTATTTGTGGGACATTAATTTCCAAAACTAATATTAGGAAGCATAGGGCAAGATGTAGCGAAACAGGTTCAACAATAAATCGTTCGTTACCTACTAAGTCATTACACAAGATTGTAAACGAGATTGAATATGCTATGACAGGCATCGAATAACCTGTTGCTATTTCTGACATAACAAAGTTTGAAAACAGGGCACGAAATGGAGAAGGGAAACGATTAGCTATAAATGTATATTCGTATACTTTAGTTAAGCACTTTGTGTATCCTGTTAGGATAACTAATATTGTTGATGACGAAGCCGTGGAAATCAATCTGCTTCTCATTGCTGACGATGATGTACACCATTACACGCTAATTCGTTCACCCTCCCGCTTGGTCAGAAGCCAAACAACCAAGCATCGTGCACACATCGAAGTTTGTCCAAGGTGTTTAACCGTATTCGACGATCTTGAACAACGTAATTACCAATATTTCCAAAATCAAGAAATTGCCAAACAATAACTTGCTGAACATAAAGTCTATTGTGGAGTCAACAGACCGGCTCGCATGTTGATGCCCAAAGCAAATGAATTCGAAGAATTTAAAATGCACAAGGCCTTGTTGGAACATCCGGCCATTATCATCGCAGACTTTGAGGCTTTTCTCAAACCATTGTCTTATTGCGATCCGGATCCCGAATTTTCATCCACAACACCGTACCAGCTTCATGATCCACATAGTTTTGGATATGTTGTTGTTTGTCAGGATAGGATAGATAAACCATATATATATAACTGTGAGAAGAATTCTCAAGTTCAAACACTCTCCATGGTTAAAATCTTATATTGAGACCAACACGAGGCACAGAACAGCTGCCATTTCAGAATTAGATAATTTTTTTATAAACTAATGAATAATGGCGTTTATGGAAAAACAATGGAGAACGTCAGAAGCATATAGACATAAAATTGGTTTCAGATAACAATAAATGTAGAAAATTGGTATCTAATCCTAGATTCAAATCGCGAAAAATTTACAATGAGAATTTAACACTTTTTCATCTAGATATAAAATTAATAAAATTCAGAAAACCTATTTACATTGATACAACAGTTCTCGACCTGACAAAACTGTACACGTTCGAATTTTATTAAAATATTATGAAACCTTTCTACAGGGTGATTCTAAAGGTATAATACAAACGAAAACCACAGATACCTCCCATGAAATAGAGACGAAAGTTCCCCTTCCACTTTGCCGAGAGATGCCTCCGTGAGGAGCTAGACAACGCCGAAAACGTGTGAAAATGAACTTCACACCTCTGTACAGCCAGTACCAGTGAAGATAGAAAGGCGGAACAAACGAAGTCAAAAGGAACACCAAAGTCGCCCACCCGAAAAACACTAGGCGGCAGCTGCGCAACGCATGCGCATGGGGTTCCACAAAGGAAATAGGAGTGTCCCTCAAGACAAGTGAAGGGAAAGGGTAGCGATCGACAACGGTAGGGAGAAAAGAAGCAATGAAGCATGAAGTAACAATTGCACAGCGGGAAACAAACACCATGACTGAAGCAGTGCAATCGAGAAAAGTAGTGCGGGGTTGCAGAACCACGGGAGGACGACGTAGGATGTAAAAACACACCGAGAATGCAAGCAAAGTGGTCCGTGACACTCAACAGGCAACAGACGCGTACATGGTTCGGGGCAGAAATTGCGGCGCTGGCGGTACAGCGCAAGGGGAGTCCCCAAACACAGTGGGGAGACACCGCAGCAAGAACAAAGCACGGTTCAACAAAAGAGAAAGAGGACCGGACGGGGAATGGTACCTGCCAAGGAGACAACAAATGCGGGACGAGGGATTCCCCGTAGCAGCACCGAGGGGATGTCACACAGAGGTCGTGCGCCAGCAGGACAAACACAGCAACTACGGGCACAGGAGGTTATTGCTAATGAAAGGTACACGTACAGATAGGACCACGTACCCCGTACTGACGTTGTAACAAACGAAGCTGTTGTGACCAGTGTGTGTGTGTGTGCCACCTGTGCACTGCAGTACAGTATTCCATAATTGGCACTATCCTCACCGTACCATGGAACGCTACACATTTGTAGAACTGACGGTCATGCATTTTGTCTACGGCCTTGCAGATGGCAATGGCCGAGCAGCTGCACGCCTTTATCGCGGACGGTATCCGGAGAGGCGACAACCCGACAGCAGGTTGTTTTTGAACGTGCACCGTACCCTTGGTGAATCGGGTGTGTTACGTGCAGGCCATCATGTCGGTCACACAAGACATGTGCGCACCGCGGCGGTCGAGGAGGACGTACTTGCTCGCGTGGACGACACACCGTCCACTAGCACCCGTAGCATTGCACGTGCAGTGGGAGTATCACAGTCGACGTGCCCTTCATGATGATCTGCTGTATCCCTATCATCCACAGCGAGTCCACGCGTTGCAGGCTGGGGATTACCCACGACGTGTGGAATTCTGTCAACGACTGTTGCAGTTTTGTACCGACGATCCCCGTTTTTTGAGCCATGTGCTTTTCACGGACGAGGCAACATTCACCCGTGAGGGCATCTTCAATTGCCGAAACAGCCATGTGTGGGATTATGAAAATCCACATGCAGCAGTCGAGGTGCACCATCAGACCCAGTTTGCAGTGAAAATCTGGGCAGGTATCATCGATGAACAGATTATCGGTCCATACCTGCTGCCACCACGTTTAAATGGCCGCCTCTATCCCACCTTTCTTGCATCAGTCCTTCCAGAGCTGCTAGAAGATGTACCCCTCAACGTGCGACATCGTATGTGGTTTCAATTGGATGGAGCGCCTGCACATTTTGATGGCACAGTGCGAACCCTTTTGCACCGTACCTACCCACAGCGCTGGATCGGCAGAGAGGGCCCCGTCCCCTGGCCCGCCCGTTCGCCTGACCTCACACCAATGGATTTCTTCTTGTGGGGCCATGTGAAAACACTCGTCTACGAGACCCCGGTGCCTGACAAGGAAACATTGGTAGCGCGGATACTTGCAGCATCGGCCGAGGTGTGTACCATGCCAGGGATTTTTGATAGGGTTCGCCAGAATTTCCTGCGACGCTGCAATGCCTGCATTGAATGTGGTTGTCGTCAATTTGAGCAACTTTTGTAACAACGTCAGTCCGGGGTACGACTACGTACTACGTACTATTCTTATCTGTAAGTGCACCTTTGCGTGGCAATAAACCTCCTGTGCCCCTAGTTGCTGTGTTTGTCCTGCTGGCGCACAACCTCTGTGTGACATCCCCTCGGTGCTGCTACGGGGAATCCCTCGTCCCGCATTTGTTGTCTCCTTGACAGGTACCATTCCCCGTCCGGTCCTCTTTCTCTGTTGTTGAACCGTGCTTTGTTCTTGCTGCGGTGTCTCCCCACTGTGTTTGGGGACTCCCCACGCGCTTCATGTGTTTGTTTCCCGCTGTGCAATTGTTACTTCATGCTTCATTGCTTCTTTTGTCCCTACCGTTGTCGATCGCTACCCTTTCCCTTCACTTGTCTTGCGGGACACTCCTATTTCCTTTCTGGAACCCCATGCGCATGCGTTGCGCAGCTGCCGCTTAGTGTTTTTCGGATGGGCGACTTTGGTGTTCCTTTTGACTTCGTTTGTTCCGCCTTTCTATCTTCACTGGTACTGGCTGTACAGAGGTGTGAAGTTCATTTTCACACGTTTTCGGCGTTGTCTAGCTCCTCACGGAGGCATCTCTCGGCAAAGTGGAAGGGGAACTTTCGTCTCTATTTCATGGGAGGTATCTGTGGTTTTCGTTTGTACTATACCTTTAGAATCACCCTGTATATTGATAAGCTGTCAATTTTGTACATAGACACCGATAGTTTTATTTATGACATACAAACACCTAACCTCTACGAAGATCTTAAACATCCTTCCATGCTTGGGTATTTCGACACTTCTTCCTACCCTCAACCCAACAGACTTGGAATTCCTTCCCGCAACAAGAAGGTTCTCGGCAAGTTCAAAGATGAATGTAACGGTAATATTATTGTTGAGTTCGCTGGTTTGCGTTCGAAGATGTATACATTCAGAACAGAAAGCAGCGTCACGAAGAAAGCAAAAGGAACGTGCAAAGATACCGTGGAAAACAAACTAACATTCCAGGATTATATTGATTGCCTTTCTTCACAGTCGAGGATACTCCGAGAGGATAATAGAATACAAAGCTCAAACCATGAGGTTACAACAAATAAAATATAAAAGTAGCCCTGGATCCGCACGACGACAAGAGGTGTATCCTCGAGTGTGGAATCCATACTTTGCCTTCCGGGCACTTTAGTTTAGAAGTTAATAATAATTGCACTCAACACATGTGGAAAAAATAAACCTAACATTAAACCAAAATTTTGAAAATAACAAAAAAAAATCCTACACGTAGTTTAATTTTTTATATATTATTCTCTCCTATTAAAACTTTTATACCACTCTTTCATTTTTACATCATATACATATGATACATATTAATATATATACATACTAATATAGCACTACATGTAGTATTTTCTGGTAGAGGTTCATGAAATTCACATACTAATTTAATATTAGTTCGATCATTTATAACTACCAATTTTCTTTTTGATGCATTGATTAAAAACATTGGTCTGTGAATTATGAACTCATCTGGATAATAATACATATCTATGTTTCCTTCAGTTACTCTTTTAACCCTAGAACGCATATGTGGGGTCTCTCAGACCCCACGTAGTATATTAAAGCACCTTCTGATACAATAAATGCGCATCAGTTCTTCAGTGTTTGTGACATCTTACATCTGAATGTGTTCTTATAACGTACGAAATTATAGCCCCGTACCATTAAAATTTTTGTGAATTTTCTTATTTTGTATCATTATCGCATGTTTCCATACGTGGGGTCGTTCAGACCCCAACAAGAAATAATACATTTTTTGTAATGTTAGGCACTAGTTCTGCATAGCAATGCATTTTGCACTCGTTCAACTCTAGCATCGTGCTCTTACAGGTGCTTCATAGATGCGCTAATGAATGAGCTTCACATCTAGTTCATAATATTCGTCTATAAAGCTATACACCTATTTGGCCGCATTACTGTAAGAAGATGAAATACATACTATTTGTCATGTTTCTTCCGGTAGCACTTTTGCTGTGCATCACCAATATTATTTACAACTTGTCACCTTTCTTGCTGAAAAATAAGTTATGTATGTAATATCAATGATGCATAGGATACTTACTTCAATCGTAGCAGGTTTGTGTTAGTGTTGCATCCTATGAGTGTGATTTAGAGATTTGGAGCATTTTTCAAGGTATTTGTTTCAACCAGTGAGAATGAGTTCTAAAAAAAGGAAGAATGAGCGTTCTGTGAATCCAGAAGATGGCAATTGTAGTGAATTGGCGCTGAGTGGCTTGCTGAAGATAGAGTTTTATCCTCTGAAGAAAGTATTCAGGGCAGTGATGCAGAAGGATGCTTCAAAAACACCCAGGACATGTGCTCCGAAACATCGAGTTCAACTGAAAGTGAATTAGACAGTGGTGAGATTGAAACATTTTCTTCGGATTCGGAAGCTGCTGCTTCAACTATTTTTACCAGAAGAGGTGGTACAATGTGGTCTTCTGTTCCTAAACTTATTGCACAAACTCGTCAACACAATGTGCTTCACAATGCCCCTGAACCTGCACCAGGAACTATAACTACCACGCCAAAGGACGCATGGGAGTATTTCATTACGGAAGAAATATGTGATGAAATATTATATTGCACAAATCTTGTCCTTTGTTTGTAAAAGGATGGGAGGTAAATGTTTGAATAGATCTGTTAGAACTTGGTGTGGATAGTAATAACTGGATTGGGATGCGCAAGAAAGAGAGGTGTGGAGGTTTTATGTTGCTTCGGCGATAAACCTTCAGGTTTTGTGATGCCAGAGAGTTAGTTAGTTTGTAAAAGTTGTGATAAAATACGTGTGGATATCTCAAAACGACATTAATATGTGATTTCCTTATCTTGTTGTAGATAAAATATGTATTTGTAATTACTTTTACTGATATATTTTGATGGGGTCTACCAGACCCCACCTATGTAAAGTAGTAAATATTTTTGGGTATGCGTCCTAGGGTTAAAAGCACTATAAGCTTCATATAACTTCAAATAATCTTGTTCTGCAATGTTTAAATTATAATTTTTACGAGGGAACACCTCATTTCTGCCATTCTTCAGATACACATCTTTAACTTTACAATTATCAAACTGGCTGCTATCCTTTTCCTGATTGTCATCTCTCCCTGTCTGAAACAGCACAGCTACAAACTCTGGCATGTCATATTGCAAAGATTGGAACTGATTAGTAAGGTCAAATTCAAACAATTTACCCTCCACTGACCTCTGAATGCATTGAAGATGAAGCCAAAAAAATTATTGAAACACTTCGAGAGTGGGTAAAAATTCTTGCTCCATTCTTACATACAAAGATACCAATGAAGGATCTTACACCAGAACAACTGGAACACAATAATGCCATACAATGTGTGTGTACTGTAAAAGTAATTTTGATTTAAATGATGAAAAATTCTACATCACAACCATTTTAATGGAGAATATATCCTTACGATTTATGATTCATGTAACTTGAAAATACAAAAACCATTTTTTATTCCAGTAATTATTCACAATTAAAAAAATGTTGATACACATTTATTTATTAAACAATTAGATTATGATGCAGTATTGTAGAGAAAACTATTAGATTAGAAAACAAAAGAACACTTGTTCTTAAATTTTTGGATTCATATCAGTTTCTTTCCAGCAGTTTAGCTAGTCTGGTCAAACAATTAACCGAAGACAAATTTATTTATACAAAAAAATTAATTTGGGCAAGATGATATAAATTTGCTAATGAGAAAATGAGTCTACCCCTATCAATACATGGATGATTTTGAAAAAATTGAAGAGAGACAGTTACCACCGAGAGAAACATTTTATAACCATCTTCAAGATAAAGAATGTAGCGAGGAGGATTATCAACTTACACACACAATTTGGGACATGCTAGGTTGCGAAACAATGGGAGATTATCATGATTATTATTTGAAATTAGATGTTCTATTGCTGGCTGATATGTTCGATACTTTTCAAAAAAAATGTTTTGAAAAATATAATTTGGATTCTGTTTTTATGTGTACAACACCTGGTTTATCTTGGCAAGCTATGCTTTTAAATAGTGGAGTTGAAATTGGTCTTCTCGAAGATAGTAAACAATTTACATTTGTTGGATCTGCTATACTTGGTGGTATAGTACAGTGTCCTTTGAGATATATAAAAGGAAACAATAAATATTTATCTGATTATGATGCTAATAAAAAATCTAAATATATTCACTATATTGATATGAACAATTTATATGGGTATGTTATGACTCAATCACTCCCCATTGGTAATTACGAATGTGATGACCCAAGAAGAACTTGAAAACAGGGTTTCTTTAAAATGGCCTGAAGATCATCCAAAAGGTTGTCTATTGGCAGTTGATATGCTATACCCACCATGGTGTCATGAGAAACACCACAGATTAGCTATGGCACCAGTATCTCAAAAGGTTCCAGGTACAGAAGAAACAAAATTAATGTTAACATTCGAAAACAAAAATAATTATGTACTTCATTATCGAATGTTACAATATTACGAAAAGCAAGGTATAATATTTACAAAAATCCGTAGGGGTTTAAAATTTGATCAAACAAAATGGTTAGCTCAATATATTGTGAAAAATACAAACAATCGAATACAAACAAATTCTAAAGTTTTGAAAGATCTTTATAAATTAATAATTAATGCCATATATGGAAATTTTTTAAAGAACAAGAAAAATCGATTGAGGTGTAGTTTGGTGACCAATTGGAAAAAACTTTTGAAACTTATTGTTGATCCTACATACAAAAGTTTTATAGAAATTACTGAAAATATGACTCTTATTGAAAGAAGTAACATCGATGTAGTGTGTGATGTGCCAATAGCTGTAGGTGTTACAATTCTTGAATTATCTAAATTTAGAAATGTATAAATTTCATTATGATGTGATGCAAGCTAGATACGAAAACATAAAAGTAGCATACATGGATACTGATAGTTTTATATATGAAATAGAAACAGAGGATTTGTACAAAGATTTACTAGATATGAAAGAACATTTTGATTTTAGAAACTATCCAAAAGATGGTTTATTATATAATTTAACTGTTATTATACAGTGTTCATAACAAGATGATCCCTGGGAAAATGAAAGATGAAGCAGCAGGATCTATAATATCAGAATTTGCTGGACTCGGAGCAAAAATGTATTGTATCAAAATAGATGAAAAAGAAGAAGAAATTAAAAAAGCTAAGGGTATAAAACTACCAAATATAGTAAGACTGACAATGGATGATTTTAAAAATTGTTTATTTGAAAATAAAAATGAAAAAAATTAATGTCTGCATATTATCTTACCAACAAAAATCATACTATTTATACTACAATAAAAAATAAAGTAGCCCTCGATGGTCATGACAATAAATTAGAAATATTAGATTTTAACATCCATACTAGAGAATATGGACACTATGAAAATGTTAAGACAAAACATTGTAATAAATGTAAATTAAAAAGTTGATAAAATATTTATATTTAATTTTTTAATGTTATATATAATTATTCATATATTTTTATCGAGTCTAAGGCTCTGAAGTAAATAATAAAATAATAAAATTCTATATTCTATTATATTCCATTTAAAATTGTTCTATCATTCTCTCATTCTTTACATCATATACATATGACTTCTCTACTATTAATATAGCACTACATGTAGTATTTTCTGGTAGACTTTCATGAAATTCACATATCAATTTAATATTAGTTCGATCATTTATAACTACCAATTTTCTTTTTGACGCATTTATTAAAAACATTGGTCTGTGAAATATGAACTCATCTGGTTTATAATACATGTCTATGTTTCCTTCAGTTACTCGTTTAAAAGCACTATAAGCTTCATATAACTTCAAATAATCTTGTTCTGCAATGTTTAAATTATAATTTTCACGAGGGAACAACTCATTTCTGCCATTCTTCAAATACGCATTTTTAACTTTACAGTTATCAAACTGGCTGCTCTCCTTTTCCTGATTGTCATATCTCCCTGTTTGAAACAACACAGCTACAAACTCTGGCATGTCATATTGCAAAGATTGGAACTGATTAGTAATATAAAATTCAATAAATATACCCTCCACAGGCTTCTGTATGCATTGATAAGTATAAAATTGAATCGGAATTTGAGGATTTTTCAAAATGTTGGCTTTGTATTTGAGAGCATAATTCGATTCATATTCAACTATAGGCATTCGTAACTCCATAGACTGGATCACACATTTCGCAGCTTCGGGTAAACTAGCCTCATTAGCTGTTCCATCTGCATTTAAAGTTTTGTATCTCATGATGGCATTATGACCATTGGGTGCTCTGCGAAGTATGACACTCAAACCACTTTTCCACATAATTTCTTTATAATCAGAGAAAAATCCAAATAGCAATCTCATGGGGAACAGTACTGTATGACTTTTTGCTTGAATTTTTGTTCCAGCTTCGAACACACCAACTTTATAATATACACTCTCTGGTTTGGACAGTTTCAATGTCCCCACTGTAGTGGATGTAATTCCAGGACAATCAATCCTGTCAATCACTGTACCATGCTTTCTGACTTCAATTTGAGAAAATAAGAATGGATCAAAATTATCTATAAGTTTTACTGTACATTAGCAGTAGCTTTATATTCTTCACCATTACTTTGTTTTACAATATCAAATTTTATATACAGATCTGATCTATGTGGATGAATGAATCCATCCCCCACCGTGATGTCATACTGTATCTCTTTATTGGGCTGATTCAAATTTGGAGGGTAGGACTGTAATTCATAACTCTCGATATTTTTCATCTTGGTATTTATTAATATGTTTTAAATATTAATTTCTATTATCGCAGCGCTATTAGCACCGGAAAAATCGATGATTTCATTCTTCTCATTCGTAATTGTTATTTCTGTGTAATTAACTTTATCAATAGAAACAGGGAAATAGACTGGTGGGATTGGGGATTAGAAGATAGGTTCCATAAATTCCGAATTCGGTTTAAATGTAGCAATGATACTTGTCTCCTTGTGACTGCCAATCGAATTTTCTTCTGCTTTGATAATCATACCTTTGGCAATGTTACAGTGAATATTCAATGTCTCAATAGCTAAGACTTTTGGTATACATTTACTTATGTGCCTAATACCTGGTTCTAATTTGCTATTGTTCTCAAATCCTAAAAGTTCTCCCATAGTAGATAAGTCCACTGTTTCATTGGTAGTTACAATCTCTACTCTGTGTGTTACAGAATTTTGAGAAAGCAAGACAGTGGTTGGAAGTTCAAATTGTAAAGTAGATAAGTTATACTTTCCAGGAGGAATAATTATTTTTTCATTACCTAATAATATAGTATTTTTGTAGGTAGTTACATTCGGAATTAGATACATGCCGTAGAATGCTCTTAGAGCTATGGATTTTTGATAGATAATATCATCGTTAAAATGTAGTTTCAAAACCGAAGTCTCGCTGGAGAGATGAAAAATTCCCATACTTAATATATAATACAGCTTTCTGAAAATCTTTTAATTTGATGTTTGGTATTTTATTTAAAATTCTGAGCATCGTAATGCAAACATGATTACATATAATTTGATCGAAATCTTGAATACGATCGTCGTAATAAATTTTAACATGTTTCAAGTAACGAATTAATTCTGTAGGGGGTATCCCTCCGAAAGAATCGAAAATAAAAGCATTGTCGTTTTGTTTATAATAGCATATCCAGTGAGTACCAACGTTTTCGGACTTGTCCAAATTCACCACGCTACATTCTCGAGAGTGAGGACTATCTTTAGGGAGAGAATCAGAAATGAAAACCCCCCTGAAGTGTTTAATTTTAAATATTTTATTTAAAGATTCAATGTCTTGGTTGGTAAGAGCTTCTTCTTTTTTTAATTTTCTGAGTGCTCTAGAGTTCACACCTTTGCCTATTTTTTTCTCCATGGCAAGATTATGATGATATTAAGCAGTTGTAACAAATACAAAGAACTAAGGCAACAGGCAAATAATTTATGTAAGAAAAAGAAAAAAGAATGGATAAGAAAGAACATACAAGAAATAGAACAACTTAGTCAACAGTCAGAGATTAGAAAGTACTATGCAGCAATAAAGAGAATAAATAAAGGATATCAACCTAAAGAGATAGGATGTAAAAGGAGAGACGGGGAGATAATAGGAGACAAAGAAAGTGTACTAGAAAGATGGACAGAACACTTCCAAGAACAATTATACAATGAAACATATAGAGAAAAACAAATAGAAAATAACGATGAACAAAACACACAAGGAACACCAACAAGAGAAGAAGCTGAGAAGATAATAAAAAATCTAAAAAACAATAAATCACCAGGAGAAGATGAAATAAAAGCAGAAATATTAAAATATTCTGGACCAAATATGATAGAAGAAATATACAAAATGATGAAACAAATCTGGCAAGAAGAACACATACCAGAAGCATGGAATAATGGAATATTGTGCCCAATACACAAGAAAGGTGACAAAACAGAATGTAGTAATTATAGAGGCATCATGTTACTTAATACAACTTACAAAATATTGACCAGCATTATACATACAAGATTAACAGCAATAACAGAAAACATAATAGGAGAATACCAAGCAGGCTTTAGACAAGGAAGAAGCACAATAGATCAATTATTCACAATAAGACAAATAATGGAAAAACATTATGAACATAATATAAATCTCTACATGTTATTCATAGACTTTCGTAGTGCTTTTGATAGTATTAAAAGACATAAATTAATACAAATTATGGCAGAATTACAAATACCTAATAAATTGATTAGATTAACAAACATGACACTGCAACGCACATATTTTAAAGTCAAAATATGGAACGATATGGGTGAACTAACAGAATGTTACACAGGCGTAAAACAAGGAGATGGACTATCTGCATGCTTATTTAACATAGCACTACATGCAATAATAAGAAAAATAGACAAAAGAGGAACAATATTTACGAAACTCAGCCAAATTAACGCATATGCCGACGACGTAGTTATAATATCCAGAACAGAAGAAGAATTAAAGAGAACATACAGGATATTAGAAGAAGAAGCAAATAAAATTGGGCTACAGACAAACATGAATAAAACCAAATTCCTACTGCTGACTCCAAAGCAAGATGGAAAACATTACCACCAACTTACAATAGATGACAAGAAATTTGAAGCGGTAACAAACTTCAAGTATCTTGGAATGACGATAAATGACCAAAATAACATGCACGATGTAATTAGAGAAAGAATAAATGCAGGGAACAAAGCATATTATGCCAACATACAATTACTAAAAAGCAAGTTAATTAGCAGATATACCAAACTATTGATTTACAAAACACTTATTAGACCGGTAATAACTTACAGTGCTGAGGTATGGACAATGAGTGTAGAAGACGAACAGCAATTAAGGAAAACTGAAAGAAGAATAATCAGAAAAATATATGGACCAATCAGGGATGGAGATTTCTGGAGAAGTCGAAACAATGAAGAGATAAATTCCATCTTAAACCAAAAGGATATAGTAAGATTTATTAAAGCCAGAAGAATTAGTTGGATGGGTCATATAGAACGTATGAATAAGGATAGAATGCCGCGAAGAATCATGTACGAGAGAATGTACTCCACAAGAAGAAGAGGCAGACCCAAACTAAGATGGCGGGATAGTGTCGTACAAGATCTACAAAGAATGGGAGTCCATGGATGGAGGGAGAAGATATTGGACCGAAATGCTTGGAGGCTGATAGTGCAGGAGGCCAAAGCTCACCCAGAGCTGTAGAGCCAATTGGTAAGGTAAGTAAGATTATGACGCTTTTGCTCTTCTAGTTCTGCCTTATTTTTTTTCGAATCAATTACAGTTTTGGCAATAGCAGCACTACCCCCAGCCAAGCTCCCAACTGCCCCCAATGCAGCCAGGATAGCTGGAATGCTGAATATAAATCCTCCACTGTGTGTTTTCTTTCTTGTATTTTGCAATCGTTTTAATTGTGGCGTACTGAGCAATAATTTCGTTCCATTTCCTTTGGCTATACATTGCCTCTTTTTTTCTTGTTGTTTTTTATTTAAAATCGAATTAAGTTTTAAATTTTTAAGATCGTGATATGGTATTTGGTATACAACTCCTTTTGGTTTCATGTTGTTTTATTATTATTATTATTATTTTTTAGTGTATTTATATTACAAACCCCACCCTATTTTTTTTTGTATTCATAGCAATAGTTGTACCCAACGCTGTTATTTTATCACCCAACGATGCATCTCTGCTTGTTAATCTTCCAAAATCTGCCTCTTCCAGTTTTTGATCAGCCACATGACGATCATTCAGATCTTTTTGTGTGTTGTATGCAATATCATGTTCTTTACAAGCTGCATCCAGAGGATTAATACCCCTGTCCCCTCTTTCTATTCGTTTCTCAAGTTTTGTACGAGGACCACAATATTGGTAACCAGGTACGTGTAACTCGAACAGAAGTTTATTAATAATATCATTCACTAAACCTCGACCCTCTGATATATTCCAGAATTTAGGAGGTAAAGTATTGATAATTTTAATGAAGTATCCTATACCTTTAGGATCGTTTACAATAAAATTAGCTAAATTGTCACTAATCATGTTTACAATACCCATTTTCTCATTATGGAAATTATTGTTCCCACCATTTTCCTCCCCTGCTATAACCAGCAACCTATCTATAAGTTTTCTCACATCGTTTACCCATACAAATTGCTTAGGTAGAGTATTGTATTGTTTTATACCACTACCGGTTTTTAGTTGATTCCAGATAGGTTTAATCAGATTTTTGTATTTATCCCCGCTGCTCGATTTCACTCGCTTTTGACTGACATCGTTATTTTGGTACAAAGCATCAGAGAGTGTCAAAATTTCAGAGTAACTTTGATAATTATCTTCTGTAAATTTTTTTGGTTGTTTTTTGGTAATAAGCTCCCATAGCCCTACGGTACCAGGATATCTGGACCAGCTGTTTCTCCCACCCAAATTAATTTTTATGTTGTCCCCTTCGAATGTAACTTTAGACTTGCCAATTTTCCATACTACACCTTCATTACCCTCCATAGTTGGATACAAACCAAACACCTCATCTTTTTCGAATTTTCCAGTACTCAGGTAATCCCTTGCCAGGGGACCCAACTCGATTTTTTCTGTTTCTTCTATAGCTGCTTTAGCAGGAGGTTCCTTGAGTACCAGAGGAGTGTGGATACTAGATAATGGCGTACGAGGGAAATCTGCATAATTTTTAGCAGTAGGAGGTACCAATTCGTTGATGAGGTTTTTATTTTGTTCTGTAACACTCTTAATCTCTTTACCAAGACCACTGATTGCATCGATAATAAGTAGGTCTTGACGCTTGTGTTGTTCGTAAAAACCTCGATTATCTGATTTCCAACTTTTGAAACGTTTGGACAAGTACTTTCGTAATTTCGAATTATCTTCTATTTTATGTTTCGTCATATTTATTTTTTGATTAATGGTTATTTTATATCGTTTGAACGTTTAAAAAGTCGTTGATTTTATTTCTGAATTTACCATTGTTAGGTTTACGAGTCATGTCGATGGTAACAAATCCAAAATCGTCGCTGTTCCAACAAGATGAACAGAATTTTGAAAATTGGTTGTAATTTAAGTCTCCTCCCACATAATCATCGTTTACATGGTTCAAATTAGTATGGTCTTGACGAAACAAACAGATTAAGTTTGTATTATCTCGTAGTAATTGTTTGGGAATTTTGGAATAAGTTTGAGCTAAATAAAAGCAGTCTATTTCTTTGTGACGACCCTGTGTAAAAAAATTTCTGGTTTCATTCTGATTTTCCAGAATAACATCATCGAATACCACAACAGAATTTTTCAAACATTGGTCGAGAAGTTTTATTGTTGATGCAAATGTAGCTATGCCCAGTCCATCGTACAGCTTCATGAGTTGTTGGTATTTCGGTTGTTCTAAACTTTTTGAGAATACATACAAGTGTCTATTTTTCCAATCTAGCCAATTGGGGACAAGCAAGAAATTATCAACCAGCAAAGTGGTTTTATCACAACCGGATGGGCCTGCAATGAGACATCTTACGTTAATAGGAAACAACTCTCCATTTTTTTTTATTAGTTTCCACTACATCTGGTAAACGCTGTACCACATTCCATGTTGGTGTCAAAGAATCACCTGGTTTGCTTCTATCCAACTTTTGTCTGGCAGACCTAACCATTTCACATACAATTTATTATTTTTCTTCTTCAATATTTTCTCGATTAGATATGCATCTCGATATTTTGTTTTACTAAGTTCCTCTTCATAGAATCTCCCTTTCAATATTTTGTTATGATTATCTTTTATGATATATGTATTTCTATCCCCTGGTAAAACTTGAACCACTGAAAAAAACTCCGTACTCCAATTTTTAGTGAATCCCTTCTCGAATAATTGTTTATATTTACTAACTCTTACCTGATCCCCTATTTTAAACTTTGGCTTCTTGGTAGTGTATGTATATTTTTTACATTAAACAGTAGAAATCAATTGTTGCTCATCAGATTTGGTTACCTCAGCAGGTTTCATGTGAATAGTACTGTGTACTGTATTGTTGTAATTATGAACTAGCTCGGGTAAAATTTGCATCCACTTATAATTGCCCTGTAGAGTGAATTGTCTCCGCATGCGATTTTTTAATGTTCTGTTGGATCGTTCCACTATACTAGCTTTCAGATCACTGTATGTAGAATAATGTTTAATATTACGTTGTTGCATTAACTTAGCAAATGTAGAATTGTAAAATTCTTTCCCTCTATCTGTCTGTAAATATTTTGGTATCCTTCCCTCACTAAATATCGACTTAAAAGCCTCGGTAACACAAGTACCAGTCTTGGATTTTAAGGGAACAGCCCATGCATATTTGCTAAAAGTATCAATAACTGTAAGCATATATTTGTAACCATGATTTATCTTATCCAAATTTTTTAAAGTGCCCCTTGGAGGGGCCATCTCAATCAGATCAGCCTGGAAGAATTCATTTATACCTTTTGTTACTACACTTAATCGCTTGTAATTGCGACGGGCTGCTTTGTGTAATTCATGAATTATATTTTGTCTTGACATCGAGTTCGAAGTGAGAATATAGCATAAAATGGATTGTCCTCAGGGTATAACCGCTTTATGTCAAATACTAGCTTGTCACCAATTTCAATATCAAAAACTGATAATTGTTCTTCGTCATGTAATTTATATTTATTGGTAGACTCATCCCAGTATGCAATAGGTATTTGAACTGCCTTGTGTATACCATCTTTTCGCACTATAGTAAACTGAGGAACTTAAATATGTTTTCCATGTTTTAGAAAACTAAACTTCAGAAATCGTAAACGACCATCAACAAAAATTCATGTACCTGAGTGTACGGATATAATTTGTAAACATTGCCAGCATTGACGTACGCCCAGTGCCCTCGAGCATTTGGAACACTTTGTAACCTAACAATTTCCATAGAATAAAATTGTCGAGTATCTACGTCATCTAGTCTGCTTAATACCGGGTCCAAGTGTTTGTTGATAGTACGAACCAACTCATCGTAGCTAGGTTTGATTTTTACATCAACGAACAGTTGTTTATATTCCTCTTTGAGATCGTGAAGTTGAGTAGCAAAACCTGATAAAGCAGATTCTTGACTTGCTTCAAGGGTAGTAATTTGTAACGTAATATTAGAAATAATCTCCTGTAAATTTTCTACAAGTTTCAATTTAGAACTCTGGGTAGAAAGATCGTGTACTTGACTTCTGATTTCTGTAAATAATGCATGTAGTTCGTTAATTATTTGATTGTTGGGGAGACTAGCAACAGTTTCTCTGATTTGCGCAATTTCTGCTTGAATGTTTTTGATATCCTCAGATTTTAAAATTCAATGTACTGCTCTCCTCATAGCTCTGATTTCCTGAGAAGTAGGCAAAGCAGCTACAGTATTCTGAAGTGTGGTAAGAGTTAATTTTATAGCATCAAGTTCTGTTGCATCAGCTGCATTTTTCAAAATTTCTTGCAGTTGCGTTATGTCATCCTGCGTAGGTGTAGACTTTTGCAGTGTCTCTAATTTACTCTGAATGTCGTCAATAAGATGATGGAAATGCGATAATTCTGATTTAGTATTCAAGCTTTCAAGCTTAGTAACTTGCTGTTGAACTATAGCTAGAATATCAGTAATGCCAGGCAGTTTCGATTCCAGAGTTTCCTGTACACTTGTTAGCTCATTTCTCATAGTTGCCATAGTATCTTCTATGTGAGCTATGGTACCTTGTATCTTCCCAAAATCTTCATAAGTCTCCAACTGTATTTTGATGCCGGTAACGCTCCGAGCAATAGCATTTAATTCAGAAGATGAAGGTAAATTATTGATAAAATCTTCCAATGTCTGTACTTTCGATTGAACTTCTGTTATAGCTGTATGCAGTTCATCTGTCTGTAATTCAGATTTGATACTTTGCAATGTAGGAACTTCGAAAGATTGACACTGTTCTTGCAATTTAGCAATACTAGCATTTACCTGATCATATTCTTCTTGAGTTTTGATATTCTGGATGATGGTTTGCAGTTCGGTACGAATAGTATTTGCCTGGTCATTTAATTGCTGTTTCAGCTGTTCGGTATTCGTTCTCTGGATTTGTCTAAATTTATCAAGTTCTTTTTTCAAGTTGGCAATATTCTCTTCTAAGTTCTGAAGATTATCTATTGAAGCTAAATTAGTATATTTCTCAAGCAAAGATTTGAGTTCTCCATCAATTTTTACTATAGGATCAATCAGTTGAGTTTGAAGATTTGTAATCTCTGCTTGAATATTTAGATTTAGCGAATTATGTAATATGAGTAAATCTGATTTCAGTTTCTTTAGACGTGCATCTAAACTAGCAATCTCGCTGGAATTATCTGGAATCTCCTGTCGCCTTCTATTACCAAATATATCCACGGTTTTTTTGTATTTTTGTTTTTAGGTATTTTATATATTAATAAGAGGATAGATTATTCTTATTTCGATAAACAGAGGAATCAATATATCATACTCTCCAATTATCTCAGCATACAAAAATTCACCAGCTTCCACATCATAAGACGTATCAGGAAGTAATGTACTATGTTTAATTCTATACAAATTTCGACCTATGTGCAAAACTGCCGCATTGGGTGGAGATACATTTGTTTGAATTTTCCCACTAACAGGTAACTTATATGATGATAAGTTATTATTAAATACAAATAAGTGCTTTCCAGTATCCTCGTCAACATGAGACCAAATACTATTCAAGTGAACAAGAAGTAAACTTTCAATTGATGATAAATTTCTCTAAATACATCCATGTTTACTGGAATTCTCTTTACAGGCTGATTATGTTGTTGTTTTTTAAGCAAAAATATTCATGACGTTTTATTTTATATTAGCTATTTTTTATTAGATATAAAATATATATTTGTACACTTCGCAACATCTTATTTGACCGCCCCGAAAGAATTCTAAGTCCCGAAATCGTAAACTTAGCAACATTGCACTTCAGCTCCAGGTGAGAGTAGCCAACTTTGAGTAAGTCCTTCCACTAGACGAAAAACGCTGAGGTGATAGATTTTCAATTTAACACTTTCCATGAACTTAGAAACTATAAGCCGCTATTATAATATGCAATCAAACGGAAATAATAAATTGGAAAAAGAACCTTGAAGGATATTTACGATTCTGCTTGCTCGACTTAAAATTCGGGGGGTTTAAAACACTGAATAGAGTTTTTCTCCACCTGGAGGAAATTGCCATCACGTTTGTGCAGAAAGAAGCAAATTTGTGAGGAGTTTATGCGACATTTTATTTACAATACCTTGCATAATATCGAATAGTTCTCAAAAACATATATTTTGCACGACTTGTCGAGAAAATGTGCTTGAAACACAGGAAGGTGGGAGTCTTCATAAACGTCAACATGTTTTTAAGGTCATAACGTTATTAAGTTAACGTAGAGCAGTTGGTTAGGCGCTGCTATCCATATTTTTCATCAAGCGTGAAAGGTAGCGGGTTCAAATCCCACCCTCTAATCTTTCTTTTTTTTGTTTGCTGAACAGATACCGTTGATATTAGAATATTTAAAAAATGAATCTGATGCAAACTTGAGGGACGTCCCTTCCGCGCATATTTCCCCTTAGAAGTTTGAGATTTCCAGGATTTAAAGTTAAAACTTTTCTTTTTTAGTTATTGTTCATATGTTGTGTTAACACACACATCATGATTAATTCACAAATCACATATATGTATTCAGGATGCAAAATATAATGTTATTTAAGTTATGTATTGTTTGTTCTTCACTGACACCTAAAATATTGATTATTTGATTTCGATATACTAAAGAAAGATATACAGTTATGTAGTGATGTAGTGCAGTACTGTAACGAAGTTCAAATTGCTAAGATTGGTAATTTTATGTCCGTTCCTTCGTAATGACTGTTGTCAATACTAATTAACATAAATAAATTGTTATTGCGACGGAGGCCGATTCGATAAGAAACTATTAATAAGTATTTATATAGTGAGTGATAAACAAAAAATTCAAAACCTCATACTGATCGTTAATTCCTCACTGCTTTGTATCTAAAACGTTTGTCGAGTACGAGTATCAGATATAACCAACTTTCCCTACTAACTTTGCAATATTCGAAACCACCATTACAGACTTAGCTCTATGTAACTTGATTCTGCGCATTCCACGTGACATGTGACTTCCTCCTATCATCGAAATAACTTTCTCTTACTATTTCCTTTCCTCTCGTGAAATACAGAGATCAATGTTAACTTCTTAGCACGGTGGATAAACTTTATACCCAACGATATACTCCTGAAAAAAAATCCTGCCTAGGTGGAGAATCGAACCTACGACCTCCCTCGGAAGAATCAAGGACGCTACCTCTTCTCCACGTAGCACATGTTAAAATTTGCTACCAGTTTGAAGAAACCAATTCACACATAATGTCATATCTATAATTTCCTCATGATAATTTTCATGAGGGAACAAATTCAGATAAAGTCGAGAAAAGCTGAAAGGGAAAATTAAAGTAGGAACAGGAGAGCGAAAAGGAGTAATTTGAACCAGACCCCGTTTGACAAGAAACTTCAGCTTTTTCCCAAAGACTGTATGAAAAGAGAGAGGAACGTATGAAATATAAAATAGGAGTGAAATTAAAACAATGGCAACCTTGAAAGATAATGCTAAGGAACTTCAAACTATGAAAAACATATTTTCGTGGTGGAAAACTCCATGTCATTTTCGAAATATGAACTTGATGTTTTTCTATATTATGAAGTGGAGATGTGGGACGATACGATCCCTCAGCAAGAAAATTTTAAGTAAGCTACCTCCAACATTTTCAATGGTCATAATTACTAATTAGGGTCCGGAAGTTGATGAAAAATCAACTTTTTTTCTGACCCTTAAAAACAATGCTAAATCTGATATCATGTCCGTTTTCCTTCAGTTAGAGCCGGAAAACACTTTCTATTTTATATTTTTTTTTCATTTTTCGGCCTTTTTTGGCTTTTAGTTTGTCAGTATTTTTAACAGTTTTTGTTGCATTTTTACTTATTTTTGAGGTTTATTTTTCTCCTCCCCTGTTGTTTCGTGCATTTTAAATGCATTTACTAGTAAAACTTACATATTTAGATTTCTTGACATGGTCCTTTTAGCAAATTCACCATGAATCGAAAATACGGTCAATGGAAAAGCATAATATTATTCTTAACTGAAATGTTTGGCAATGGATTAAAATACTTTGTGTGAAGATCTACTTTGAGGTTCTTTTTCTGGACACTATTATCGCTTTAATCTGTAGTTTTAAAGTAAATTTAGTCACAATATTAAATGCAATTATACTCTGGTGTACGCGAAGCAGAACTGTATTTTCGGATGCTGGCCGACTACAGTATCATACAAGGAGATGAATTGGTTGATTTGGTGTTTTAAGTCAACTTTATGCATAGTAAGGCTAATCGGGACTGGACCTACAGTTTAAAGTGGGATCCGAACCGAGTGTATAAAATAACGTGAACCGTGTGGTGTAGGGGGATCGTTTGCTTTTGGAATGGAAGGTCATGGGTTCAAACCTACTTCTTTGCAAAATCTTTTTCGGGAAGTAAACGGCTTTGGACGAGAATGCTTATCTACGTTTCTTGGATATTTCCGTTGATATTTATGCGATTTATGTCCAGCATTTCCGGATGCAGAAAGTTGACATGTAAGTTCTTAATATGTGTTAACTTATAACAGCTGAATGAAAGGAAAATAATTTACTAAAATCCTGCCAATCACTGAAAGATTAAAAACATTAGTAGAAGCATTACTTGAAGCATGCACAGTGGCGACGATTATGGAGTGTGGAGGGGCAGATGACCCCGCACTATGCTAAACATTATCTACCAAGGGAAGGAAACTGTCCTTGCCCTCCCCCTCCGCCACCTTGCTCCATCAGTTTTGATACCAATCGCCGCCACTGAGCATGCATCGCATAAATATTTACAGTAATATCATATAATATTATATTACGTTATTACAACACTTCGTACTCGGTAAATAAAAAGGAAAAAATAATAAGGAAAGGGTGGGATTTGAACCTACGATGTTTCGATCTTGACGAAAACAGTAAAAAAAACGAAAGTGTTGTCATCTAACCAACTACTCTAGCAGATAGCTAACAGAAATCTCAGTAAAACACGTTAATCTCAGTTGAAGCAACATTGTGCCGGAGTTTCGAACCATTTTTCGCCAAGGACCAAGGAAAAGACATACTTTGCAGAATCGTTTGGTGTTTTGCAAGGTATCTTTACTAAACATTTCGCATAAAATCATCATATATTTGCCTCTTTGCATTCAAATTTGACCGCAATTCTTTCCAGGTGGATGACAACCTGTTCAGTGTTTCACAATGCACATACATTTTCCTATTTTCAAATTCACGACGAAGAATCTTGAAATATTTTCAACATTCGTATATCTACTTAACATTTTTTTGTCTACTGATATATTTTATTACTGCTTTAGGGTATCTTTACTTTATGGAATGTGAAAGAATGAAAAAAAATCACAAGAGCGTTTTCATTCAGGAAGAAGAAATGTTGCAAAGTTGGCTACCCTTAGTTGGCTCTGAAGCGCTATGCTGCCAAATTTACGAATTCCGGACTTTGAAATTTTTCAGGGCGGTCAAATAAGATGTTGCGAAGTGTACTAAGTATAAAAAAATAATAAATACATCAAAACTCAATCTGATCGAAATTACTATGAAAAAAATCACTTGATACACTTTTTTAAACTTAAAATAATAAATAGTATGTAGCTTTAAAATAAATTAAATACGTAACTTTTAACACTGTAACAACACATCCGTACTCTCCAAAACACTCTCACGATCTGTAATGCGAAAACCCTTTAAGTAAGCTAAGCGCGGATGAAAACATCCGAAACAGTAAGTCAATCAGAAGACACCCATTACGTCATAACCAGCAACATGCTAGATATGGGTCTGCGTAATAACTTGTTGCGTAAACATTGCGTAATAACTTGTTGCATAAAGTGGGTGTGCGTGGGTGTGCGTGGGTGGGTGTGGGTATAGGTGTAGGTGTGGGTGGGTGTGGGATGTTACGTAAAATTGGGTGTCATAGGGGAAATTATCTAAATCTTAGAATTTTTATACAATAAAATTGAAATTTAAGCTCTTGCGTAAAACAAATTTTCAGTTTCTTGCACTTAGGAAATCAGCTAAAATCATGATTTTCAGTTAAATTACACTAAGAGAGCTCACTATGAAATTGTTAGATTTTGGGGGGGTGGCCGCTCGTGCCCCCTTTTTAACTACTATCTACCATTGATGAGAAGGGAACCAGGGACCATTTAGCATGTTGACAACTTATCATACCGATGATTATAGAGTTATATTTACACAGCATTTTATTGCACACTTTGACTTCTGCAGATAAAAAAATATTAAAGAGGGCTGGGGGTGATGACGTTCTTTCAGATTTAAGGAATGCTTGTGCGTTGTTAGGGACTGATAAATGTAGTAATGCAAATACGATATTTTCTTCTCTCACTAGGCATGTACACAATGGTTAAAATTAAACAATTTCTCAAGGTGTAAAACAACATAAATCATTTATGATTTTCATGGAAAGAATATAAATGGCTAACTGCAAGAGACATCACATTATGAAATGAGAGCTTGCTACAAGTTTGATATCATTTCCAACATTAACGTTTGCGTCTGTGTACAGATTTAAAGACAAGATTCAATAGCATAGCTATAGCCTAATATAAGCAAATAATCTGGTGATATCAATTCCATGCAAAACATGAGATTCAAATGATAGACTACACTTAGAGTTTATGTTATTTACGTCTCATTTCATGGCTTCAAATTTATTAAAGTAATTTGGTATTCAGCAGTCTCAAAAACATTTGCAATTTGAATAAAAAATAAGTTCATTTGTCATAAAATTTACAATTAATATTTTATAGACTTACATTAGTTTGCATTTTATCGTTAAAAAATTGTTGTAGCAGAGATTCGAACCGGAGACCCTTTATTTGGTGAGAAAGTATCATAGTCACTAGACCACACCATCTTTCTTGTTCAAGTGCTTACATGTCCTTACCCAATCAAGCACTCGCACTGATCAAGAAATAACGGAGCGAAATCACGGCAACAGTGTTGGCTAAAATCTCCACCTCGGAGTGTATTGCGACGAAACGCCACTTCAAAAATTTCAATGATAATCACTACTTTCCGAAGGAACGAAATATTTTCATTTTTTCACATAGTATTTCAGATACTTGCGGGAAGAGAATGTGATCTTTGTTTCACCACGAAATCTTCCATACTAGTCATAAAAAAAAATTCCCCGGTATAGGTGGGTTGCATGTGACGTCAGGATTTGCACCACCGCCATGTTTGCGGCAAAGCTGTTTGTCAACTGCAAGGAAATACCCACCACGCAGCGTTCGTTACACCTGCGCCAAGTGCACGTTTGTTTTTAGTACTGTGTAAAATGTCGGTAACATTGCATAAAAATGCAACGAAAAGGCCAACTCTAGTTCACCTGTGTTTATTTACTTCAACCAGCTACATGTAATCAGTTTGTTTTCGTGTTTATTAGTGGTTCGGATTCTGCTTGAAATATTTACATCTAATAAGTAACCTATGTTTCCCGCTCAGGGTGAGAGAAAGTGGTCATCGACGACCTTGAGTACAGATTAACTGAAAATACCAAGACTCAGCCATTACGTTCTGTGTTTCCTTTTAACGTATGTTCAAGCGCAGTAATTTGAAATGTTGAGTTGTTCAAAAACAGTAATTTTACTCCTTGCTTTAACAATTTGGGATATGCAGGCCTCAGTGACGGAGTGATTAGCACAACGGACTACGATGCTAGGGGTCCCGGATTCGAATCTCGGCCTGGGCATGACTGATCTTAACGACTAGCCAAATATAGCAGAAAGACGAAGTAAAATAAACCAAATAAATCAATCAATTGGAGAAACTTTGATATATCATTAACATGTTTTAACTAAGCAGTGCTTTTTTCTGGGAGTACGCAAAACCTACTACCGACACCTTTTCTCATGAATAGGATAACAATTAATAACAGTTTGTGTTAATGAATGAAATAAAAAATCAAGTACAAGCGCGCAATTATCAAGATGAATTTAACTTTGAATGTTATCATTTTTATCATCAAACACCTATCTACCAAATAAATAATAATAAGGAAACGCTACTTGCAATTACGATAAAAAAACACCAGTTCAATCTATTTGTACTAAAAGTCACAGAGAAATGCTATATATGAACTTACCTGAAAAGAAATGTTCACCCCACCGCTCTGTACTGTTTGTTCTGTTTATTAATGTTGGCACGATTTATTTTCGCCATGACGGCGTATTATAATCAACAATCGGAAAATTCTCTTCCGTTAATTGCACCTTCTGTTCTTTCTCAGAAAATTCTAGGATAAACGTACGTGCCTGTTAGACCTAAACAACCTAATATTGCACAAAGTATACCATCTTAAACAAGGTTCAAATCCCCCCCACCACGCCCGCATGAATTCCGAATGTTTACAAGAACCCGCCACAATCATGGCTACTCGATCACACAATGCAACAGTTTGTGATTTAGGTGAAACACAACTACAGTAGAGCGTCGATTATCCGAACGTCGGTCAACCGAACGACCGCTTAACCGAACTGTGTACTCGCTTGCACCTGTTACTCTCCCACCCTACCGTCCATCATCCATGCGTATGTAATATGTACATATTTTTGTTTAATAAACTGTACCACATACTATATATTCCTACTAAAGTTGCCTTTGTACGTTACTTTGTAATACTTAAAGAGATGCCTGTTTTTATGAATAAATTTACTGTACAGTACTTCTTTTTGGCAAATAAACATGTACAGTTCGATTATCCGAACAAACCAGTTTTCCGAACACCCATGTCCCCCAATTACTTCGGATAATCGACGCTCTACTGTATTGACAAAACTACCCTTTCAGCGCCATCTGTACGCAGCAGTTTCAACGTGACGAGAACCTTATATTTTCTGTTATCTGTTACCTTCAATCGTAACAAAGTTATAACGATCACAGGTTCTAGTGAATAAAACAATATTTTATATCGGAAAATTTCTTCCTTACCTAATCTATATTAATTGTACGGTTATCCATGGAAATTTGGGCCTATGCTTTAACATGGCTTTAGAGCCCCCTTAAGAAGAAAAAATCTAAGGTGCTTTTTTAAATTAGCAGGTGAAATCATGTATTAGAAATGCATGTGGTATGCACTTCCCGTATCCAATCATCCCATGTATTCGAGAATCTTTGGTTACAGTTAAAAAAAAAACTGTCTAAATGCCGATTAAAACACACACATGTTGGTGCCTCATTGGCAACTAAAAAAAAGTAATCTGTAACCTCCCTCGAACACGCATCCTTCAGAGCGTAAAGCCGTAACACTAACCACTTTTTTTTTTTTTTAAAAAAAAAGGAATAGAGTCATTGGGGGTTAAGTCGGCATATTAAGGACAAAATGCAGTAGTATTTGCTTATACAGAAAATTATTTGAAAATGAAAATGCATGGTACAAACTTTGAACCTTCTGCAGCAAACGCAATATAAATTTATGTCTATGTGTAAGATAATAAAATGGGAGGAAAAAAATATAAAAAAGTTGATGTATTACCGGCTTCACCCCAGCAAACGGGGTGAAGCCGGTAGGTAGACGGGGTGAAGTCGGTAGATACATGGGTTGAACCTAGTACATGTTTATCAATAATCATATGTGTACCATCACATATTCTTCAGGCAACACCATCACAACATCATCAGGCATCTAATATATCATCACCACCACATCATCACACGATCATCACCACATCATCACAAGTCATTCCATCATAATTTCTCAACATTTTCCACACACAAAGTACATGTGTGTAACCAAGTGCACTTTTATTAATAGTCATACTATATTGTACCCTGTATAGATCCTATCACAACATAACGTTATTTAAAAACTACTATTGACCCTATCACTAGGCCTACATTATCATTATGCATCTCTATCATCGCATCATCATATGCATCAGCTACGTCATAACTGCTCAATATTTTCACAACACATTTTCTGTTCAACATTTTCCGCACACAAACTGCAATTTATGAAAAGCACCGACACAGTATTCATGATACCATGTTGCACAACGTTGACATTGTATCCACTCCAAGAATTTGCTGCATGTCTCGTTGCGGTATGACCGTCCACAAAAAATGCAAATATTTCCTTTATCAGCTGAATCTACAGTGTTTGCCGACCTGTCGTCAGTACTTGCCGATGCACATTGAAGAGACGTAGCTGTAGGTGTAGGCTTAGACCTGCCTCTTCGCCCTGACAGCTTGGAAATGTGATCGGGAGAGGTCAGTATTTCAGTTTCCTGTCTGGTTCTTGTTACTTTCTGCTGGGACGCTCTCTTTGCGGGTGAAGGTAGAATCTCCCTCACTCCAGTCGCGACCTCTGAATCCTGTCTTCGCTGTTCACAGTCGGCTCTCCTTGTTTCTTCATTACGCGCCTCAGTTAAAGAGACGTCAATAATTTTGTCACGCTTATGGCCAGCCTGTTCAGTGGAAATATACCAGTAGCTGCAAAGCCAGCAACACCATTTGCAACTGTGGCAGCTTTTCCCCACGCCTGATTCAGTAAGTGACCGAACTGTACCTTTGTTAGTGGTCTTCCTGGATGTGAGAATACCCACTGGTTGCAAGCTTGTTTGAAGAATAAACTAAAAGGACGGAAAAAAGCTTTGTCTAATGGCTGCAAAGCATGAATCGTGTTACTCGGAAGGCACATGGCTGTGGTTTCGTGTTGAATCCAATATTCAAGTACTTCAAGTGACTTCGTGTGCGCCGCATAGCCATCCATTAAAAGTAAGCAAGATCCCTGTGGGTTGTGCTTGGCGAAGTGTTTCAACCACTCTACAAATGCAACGTCGTTGACGTAACCAGAATCAGTCATTAGAACCTGTGAGCCTGGTGGTAAGCCATCACAAAATTCATTCCTTAATCGTTTCCCTTTAAAAAGCACAAACGGTAGAATAAACATACCCGTGGCACTACAGCAGGCAATGACTGTCACGTTTTCCCCCCTTTCTTTGCACGTAATTGACACTACACCACGTTGTCCCTTTCTAGCGACGACTGTGCCTGGAGGCTCGTTGTTTAGAGGCAATCCAGTTTCATCAACATTGAAGATTCTTTCACCCTTATCTTGCACATTAAGATCAACTGTTACACTTTCCACCATATTGTAAAATACTTCCAAAGTCTCCCGTGTTAAACCAGAAACACGAGCTCGCGATATTCCAACAGGTGTCCTTACGGAAAGCTCTGGGTGTTGACGCATAAAACTTTGGAACCAATCATATTCTGCTTCAAGGCGCGCTTTGTTAAACGCGTGCTCTATTTCCAGCCATTCTGCATAACGAAATGCTGCCCTACGAACGTCACGTGGTGTTGGCGGGAATCACCTCTGTGCCAATGTTTGTAACCGGTAGGTGATAGCAGAGGTTGCTCGTTGCTATGTGCAGTACACTTCGCAACATCTTATTTGACCGCCCTAAAAAATTTCAAAGTCTGGAATTCGTAAATTTGGCAGCATAACGCTTCAGAGCCAACTAAGAGTAGCCAACTTTGCAACATTTCTTCTTCCTGAATGAAAACGCTTGTGATCTTCTTTCATTCTTTCACATTCCATAAAGTAAAGATACCCTAAAGCAGTAATAAAATATATCAGTAGACAAAAAAATGTTAAGTAGAAATACGAATGTTGAAAATATTTCAAGATTCTTCGTTCTGAATTTGAAAATAGGAAAATGTATGTGCGTTGTGAAACACTGAACAGGTTGTCATCCATTCATTCATTCATTCATTGTTTTCTGCCTAATTGGCAGGTTTTTCACTGCAATCTCCAGCTTTTCCTGTTCTCTGCCTTACGCTTCGTAATAGCATACGACCCAGTTAATTTAATATCATCCATAAGCTGATATCTCTTTCTTCCACGGACTTTTCTTCCTTCAACCATTCCACCTGGAAAGAATTGCGGTCACATTTGAATGCAAGATGGCAAATTTATGGTGATTTTATGCGAAATGTTTAGTAAAGATACCTTGCACAACACCAAACGATTCTGCAAAGTGTGTCTTTTCCTTGGGTCTTGGCGAAAAATGGTTCGAAACTCCGGCACAATGTTGCTTCAACTGAGATTAACGTGATTTAATGAGCTCTTTGTTAGCAATCTCCTGGAGTAGTTGGTTACATGACAGCACTTTCGTTTTCGTCAAGATCAAAACATCGTAGGTTCAAATCCCACCCTTTCCTTATTATTTTTTCCTTTTAATTTACCGAGTACGAAGTGTTCTAATAACATAATATAATATTATATGATATTACTGTAAATATTTATGCGATGCATGCTAAGTGGCGGCGATTGGGTTTCAAAACTGATGGGGCAAGGTGGGGGAGGGGGAGCAAGGACAGTTCCTTTCCCTTGGTAAATAATGTTAAGCATAGTGCGGGGTCATCTGCCCCTCCACACTCCATAATCGTTGGCACTGTGCATGCCTCAAGTAATGCTTCTACTAATGTTTTTAATCTTTCAGTGATTGGCAGGATTTTAGGAAATACTTTTCCTTTCATTCAGCTGTTATAAGTTAACACATATTAAGAACTTACATGTCAACTTTCTGCATCCGGAAATGCTGGACATAAATCGCATAAATATCAACGGAAATATCCAAGAAACGTAGATAAGCATTCTCGTCCAAAGCCGTTTACTTCCCGAAAAAGATTTTGCAAAGAAGTAGGTTTGAAACCATGACCTTCCATTCCATAAGTAAACGATCCCCCTACACCACACGGTTCACGTTATTTTATGCACTCGGTTCGGATCCCACTTTAAACTGTAGGTCCAGTCCCGATTAGCCTTACTATGCATAAAGTTGACTTAAACACCAAATCAACCAATTCATCTCCTTTCAGAGTTGACCTTCTATGATACTGTAGTCGGCCAGCATCCGAAAATACAGTTCTGCTTCGCGTACACCAGAGTTTAATTGTATTTACTATTGTGACTAATTTTACTTTAAAACTACAGATTAAAGCGATAATAGTGTCCAGAAAAAGAACCTCAAAGTAGATCTTCACACAAAGTATTTTAATCCATTGCCAAACATTTCAGTTAAGAATAATATTATGCTTTTCCATTGACCGTATTTTCGATTCATGGTGAATTTGCTAAAAGGACCATGTCAAGAAATCTAAATATGTAAGTTTTACTAGTAAATGCATTTAAAATGCACGAAACAACAGGGGAGGAGAAAAATAAACCTCAAAAATAAGTAAAAATGCAACAAAAACTGTTAAAAATAATGACAAATAAACTAAAAGCCAAAAAAGGCAGAAAACTGAAAAAAAAATATAAAATAGAAAGTGTTTTCTGGCTCTAACTGAAGGGAAACGGACATGATATCAGGTTTAGCAATGTTTTTAATTGTCAGAAAAAAAGTTGATTTTTCATCAACTTCCGGACCCTAATTAATAATTATGACCATTGAAAAAGTTGGAGGTAGCTTACTTAAAATTCTCTTTCTGAGGGATCGTATCGTCCCATATCTCCACTTTATAATAAAGAAAAACATCAAGTTCATATTTCGAAAATGACTTGGGTGTTTCCCACCACGAAAATATGTTTTTCATAGTTTGAAGTTGGTTAGTATTATCTTTCAATTTTTCCATTGTTTTAATTTCACACATATGTTATATTTCATACGTTCCTCTCTCTTTTCATACAGTCGTTGGAAAAGAGCTGAAGTTTCTTGTCAAACGGGGTCTGGTTCAAATGACTCCTTTTCGCTCTCCTGTTCCTACTTTAAACAAACAACAAAATACTTCGTAACTAAACGATTGCTTGTTCAAAACACGGAATTTTTACACAATTTACAAAATATGACAAAACGCCAATAGACATGTTCATCATTTTTCCCTTTCAGCGTTTCTCGATTTTATCTGAATTTGTTTCGGGACGGCGTAGGTTCGAATCCGGCTCTGGTCGGAATTTATTCGGCCTACGTATAGGGCCGGTGGCAACCCACCATCGTGAGGAAATTGGGAAGCTCCGAGTGAGTGAGCGTAACCCGGTCAAGAAGACCTACAACAACGGCTGGGGGTTCGTCGGGCTGATCACCCGTCACCCCAATACTGGTCTAAGACCTCCACGCTACTACAGGTGACGGAGGAACAGTGTGGGAGGGAGACCAGCAGTCGGTAGGTAAGCCAAGGCCCGCCAAGGTGCTGTAGAGCTGTGGGGTTATGTAGTGATGAATTAACGATCATTATGAGGTTTTGAATTTTTTGTTTGTCACTCACTATATAAATACTTATTAGTAGTTTCTTATCGAATCGGCCTTCGTCGCAATAACAATTTACTTACATTAATTAGCGATTTACTATTAGTTTTAGACGCATGGTAAGATGGTGGTGAGGGGATTGAAAACAGTCATTACGAAGGAACGGACATAAAATTACCAATCTTAGCAATTTGAACTCATTAAACGCTCTCCTTCGTTACAGTACTGCACTACATCACTACTTAACATAACTGTATATCTTTTTTTAGTATATCGAAATCAAATAATCAATATTTTAAATATTTTAGGTGTCAGTGAAGAACAAGCATCCTGAATACATATATGTGATTTGTGAATTAATCATGATGTGTGTGTTAACACAACATATGAACAATAACTAAAAAGAAAGTTTTAACTTTAAATCCTGGAAATCTCCAACTTCTAAGGGGAAATATGCGCAGAAGGGACGTCCCTCAAGTGTGCATCGGATTCAGTTTTTAAATATTCTAATATCAACGGTATCTGTTCAGCAAACAAAAAAAGAAAGAAAAATGAAAGAGGAGAGGGTGGGATTTGAACCGGCGATCTTTCACGCTTGATGAAAAATAAGGATATCAGCGCCTAACCAACTGCTCTACGTTAAATTACTGACGTTATACCATTAAAAACATGTTGACGTTTATGAAGACTCCCACCTTCCTGTGTTTCAAGCACATTTTCTAGACAAGTCGTGTAAAATATATGTTTTTGAGAACTGTTCGATATTATGCAAGGTATTGTAAATAAAATGTCGCATAAACTCCTCACAAATTTGCTTCTTTCTGCACAAACTTGATGGCAAACACAAACACTCTATTCAGTGTTTCAAACTCCCCAAATTTCAAGTCGAGCAAGCAGAATCGTAAATATACTTCAAGGTTCTTTTTCCAATTTATGTTTTCTGTTTGATTGCGTATTATAATAGCGGTTTATAGTTTCTAAGTTCATGGAAAGTGTTAAATTGAAAACCTATCACCTCAGCGTTTTTCGTCTAGTGGAAGGACCTACTCAAAGTTGGCTACTCTCAGTTGGAGCTGAATTGCAATGTTGCTAAGTTTACGATTTCGGGACTTAGAATTCTTTCGGGGCGGTCAAATAAGAAGTTGCGAAGTGTACGTATGCATTACGTCATCTGGGAGGATCGGGTTTGACGGTGCTCGTTGCTATGTGCAGTAAGTTTGGTGCGGGGTACATTTAGCTACAACACGTCGCAAAAATCGGAACAAGCAGGTTGTTGATTTATTAGCGTTCGATTTATTTTTATTGTAATTTTGTACTTGTAGACTGCAATCATGTCTAATTGAGCTGTAGCAAGCTATGAAAACTATAGCCAGAAAACTAAAGGAACTGACATAAAATATCATAGATTTCCAGTCGATAATTGCGTAAGTAAACAGTGGATTCATGCTTGTAGACGAAATGTAAAAAATGCAAGTGTACCGTTCCAATTATTGTGAAGAAGACTATGTGCGAGGTCTAAAAGCAGAATTTCTGTATTTTCCATCAACGAACGTGCTGAAGCCAACTGCAGTGCCATCGCTAAAATTACACCCAATTACTTTAGTACCAAATAATCGAGGAAATGGCGTAGTTCTCTTAAACACTTATCTTCACAATATGATTCGCTTGTAGGACGTGTTGATAAGGTTTGCGAGATGTACGTTACGAAAGATATGCAATAAGGAGACGTGCCCTAAACAAGCTAAAGACTATGCTACCAGAAAAGAGAAAAATATATAGACGAAGTTATACGCACAAACTGCAAACAATGTTTCGTGGTTGGAAAACATATTCGATCGTTTACAAAGGAGAAACACACGTCTGCATAATGAAGCAAATAAATTAAATATTACAAACAACCTCTATCAACCTGCTTTAACTGAATAAAGAAGTTCAAAATCTACAAAGTAACCTAACCGACAACACCACAAGAAAAGTCTTCAATATCTTGAAAATGTTTTCAACTAGTGCGAAGTACGTAGTGAGCCTAACTGATTTGTTATGTACATTTTATGTAAGTCGGATTTATAACTATTAACAAATACATTTAACACAGACCGATGTTGATTGTGATTTGTATGTTCACATTATTGTGAAAAACGTTGTCGGAAATGGGCATTTCGAAGATCGCGTACTAACTTTCACGCTATTGGAAATGAAATTCGCTTAGTACATCTTCAATTCGAGTTACATAGCGTTGTATGCACGATGGTAAATATTGCATGAGTGAATATTACACCCATCATTGAAATATTTGCAACTTTGTTCAATTTTGGTATTTCAGAAATACATTGTGAATAATTTCGTACCCTTGTACTCAATATAAACCAATGGATGTTACATCATTTCTTTGTAGTACATTTATGTCAAAAAGAGCAAGATCTAAGATTAGTATAATGGAAGTTACTTCGTTAATGTACAAATATGTGTCGCATATCAGCCTTGGAGTATATTTTCCAGTTATACAACTCAGACACACATGGAAATGGAAATGGAAAATCTGCGGACAAAGTCCTTTAACGAATAATAATTCGTACACTTGCACGGTCAATCATTGTGAGTTCATGTAACTTTTCTCGTTTATTGTTTAATTAAACTAAGATATTTTCATCGATATTCTCAAAGCGTTTCATTTACTGTGTGATCAAAATCTACTTCTATAGGCTTGAATTAGTAGGTTAAGTCATTTAAGTTTGATGTTCCTAGTACTCATCAAGTAGGTTAACTTAGTTAAATTAGTACTTGTACACTTTGGCTCGTCTTCTGCACACGTTTGTATGTAAAGTTCTTATTAGGAAAAAATACTTTTCAGAAATATGACAACGATAACTTGCAGCCAAATTTGAATCAAAGAAATTAAAAATATCTGCAAATTACAAACTGGAATTGCGTTTTCAAAGTCTGAAACTACTATCTTACAAACTATTTCATCATTCTTCCTCCACATAAAACTTTCCAAAAAAATTTTGCATGTGGAACTTTCATCCGTACGTAAATTATTGTACAGTAAATAAATATATGAAGAAGGTTGGGAATTCCTTTGAATTTAGAGTAAGTTTCAAATGCAGAGTAAAATTTTATCTAGATTGTATATTGCCTATTTCACTTGATGATTTCAAAAATAAAGTTACATTATGGAGAATGGTAAAGATTGGATTTTAAGTATATCAGTATAATTTTAATACTTTCTGATGTTATGTAAAATTTGAAATGTTCTTGGAAATGATTGCAATGTTCTGAATAAATAAGAAGGAACTATTCAGTCAGAAAACTAAATATTAGGGTTTTGTACTGCGTTGTGTTAAATGTTGTAAATAGATTAAACCGGACTACTATCGGATTAAAAATTACGGATATTCAAGTTTGGACTAAAATTAAAAGTTAATCAGTAGAACCACATAAAAACGAGTAACATCAAAATTCAGCTTATTCAATTCTGTGTCAATCTATAGTTACCAATTTATTTTTGATTATGCCTTCTATTTTTATCATCGTGAGAACAAAATAGGATTATTTTTTAGTTTGGCAAACTATCGCTTTCTTTGAGATTCTATAAATAAAGAACGGGTGTTTTTTTATTTATAGATTATATATTATATAATTTATTTATTTATTATCCAAACTCTAATATCCATAATTTATAATCCGATAGTACTCCTGTGCCGTTATGTGAGTCCCGTAGTACCTCGGATGCCTCTGTCGATCTCCTTGGCGTAGTGGTTAGCACATCACGCTTCGACGCCAGGGGTCCCGGATTCGAATCCAATCGGGTAAGACATTGATTTGTCCTTAATGAGTAAATTGAGAATTTAGTAAATGTGATAGTATATGTGAAAACAAATATTGATTGATTGATTTGCTTCATTTTACTTCGCTTCTTGTGCCACTTTCGGCTAATTTGGGAAGATAGGGATGAGTGATGAAATGATGAATGAACACTCACAAACATCCATGCCCAGGCCACAATTTGAACCCAGACCTCTGGCGTTGAAGTGCGATGTGCTAACCACTACGCCAAGGAGGCCGGCTTGTGGAAACAAGGAAAGAGATCTCGAAAGGGGGTAGGGGACTACCTCTTATGGGTTTTCCTTTCATATTTAGAAAAAGACAGAAAAGCAAAAATAAACCAAATCTGTCAATCAATTCTTTCTTTGTAACTCTCTTACTATGCAATTCTTCTTTAGCATGCAACGTTTCTTATTAAAATCATAATACGATTTTTGAAATGATGAAATCTGAAATTCTAATGAGAACACGGACAACCATCTTTGTAATATATCGATCAGGTTTCAGAAATATGATTTTTTACAATACGTTTGCATGTGCAATTTACCCTCTTTTAAAAGTAGCATGTTTTAATTATGTTACTAATCATTAAAGGAATACCTCAATACCATCCCGAAGTATGATAATTAATATTTCCCCCTTAAAGTAATGAAACACTTTCCCTCTCTGGAACTCGCATAGAAATGATAGCGGCTGTTTGCTTCGGCCAAGCCCCGAACGAACATAACCGAAGGGGCACCGAGCATAACTGATCCTCCCACATGACGTCACGCGCTCGTGCATGATCGGAAATTTTCGGATGACGCTACCTTATATATTAAGTTACCTTGAGGTGATAGCTTTCTCTTGATCAACACTGAACATGGGCTGTCCACCAATATCAATGTTGGCTGTACACCCTGCCTTACTTCGGATTACGTGTTCGCGCAGTGTTTCGCGGGGAACTCCAAAAGACTCACTGGCCCTCAAAACTGAGTATCCAGATTTCACTGCCTCCACTGCTGCTTGCATTGTTTCCACCTTCCATTATATGATAGGTCACTTAGAGTTGGTCTTCTTCTTGTAAGTTCGTGGCATCTGAAAGAAAGAATAGAAAGTCGTCACAGAGACGAATAGGTCTACGCTAATATTCTCAACCTAAGCTAATTGAATGTTTCAGTGACTATTGTTACTACAGTTTTGTGTTTTTTTTAAATATAGAAATAAATATAGAAATTCAGGGCCAAATGTTACGGACCCAACATGGATACTAATTTATTAAACCATGATTAATTTTATTATTTTAACAATTCAGATAGAAGAGGTCTGGCGCTCCCTGGTCTCTCTACTGGCCACGCCACTGTGCTTGATTATGCAGATCGTGTTGAGGATAAGTTAGTTCCAAATACAGCTCCAATAAACATTAAATTAAAGTTTCATTGCAACTGTCTCGTATTTTCCATGTGCGAAAAGGAAGTACCGACTTTACCCCACACAATAGTGCCGGCTTCACAACATATAGTGTAGTTCTTCGTTTTGTACCAACTTACTATCAGTTTAGCAAGCAACAAGGTACTTACTTACTTTCTACACTATACACACAAACCTTACCATTTGTAATGATACGCAAACCAGAATAGTTAACGAAACACATCTTACGCCTTAGGTTATCGAGTTGGAAATTTATAATCGAGATGACAAAGAGCGCGAATGACTCACCTTCAAAACAACAAAGTCTCGTGGTTTGCTTGCTGTACGTTCTTCTTTCCTCGTTTCCTCCCTGGCTGACAGAGTATGACTAACCGATGCCAAAACAAGAGTTTGTTTAGTCCCTCAATTCACTGCGATGTTGCCAGTTCTTCATACGCATCGCGTTATCGACTTCGCCCCACTACCGACTTCACTCCGAATGACTCTACCCCTATTCGGCAGTATCCCCCGTCATTCACACATTTCTCAAACTTTCAGACATGCCAATTTTCAGTGTTTTCTTGTTTTTACTCATTTTCGGACTAACAGAAACATCCAAGTCCTAGCCGGGATTCGAACACTGGACCCTTGGCTTTGTAGCGAGCTGTGCTAGCCACTCCACCACGGAGGTCGACTAACCACTCACCTACACCTTCTATTGGTAGGTATTTATTTATCATGTAAGTTTTCGAATTGTTTCACTACTGGCGACGCGAATTTCTTCTCGCTTATTTTCTTTCAGATGTAGTTGTTTTTCCAGACCGATACATTTTTTTTACCTTTTGCCACACACGGAGATCCTTATGGAATACGTTATTGAGACGTAACTCCCAGAAAAGAGAATATACGAGTTTTAAAATCCTTGAAGTGAGAATGGTGTGTTCAGTCACACATTTGACCTTAAAATTTTTCATATTTGAAGTTTTGCTTGCAACGCCACCATCAACCGAGCATTTTCTTTATTGGCTTTGGTTTGGTTTGATTTGGTGTTTTTAGTCCACTTTGTGCACACTAACGCTATTCGGGACTGGACCTACAGTTTAAAGTGGGATCCGAACCACTGTGTGCCTCCACCGGGTATCGAACCCGGACTTTCTTGGCATAACGCACACACACAAAGTATTCCACCCATCGATGGAATAAAACTAAAACAGTAAGATAAAATGAGGTTTTTCTTTCCGTACTGAACTTTCATCAAGGCTTTGCCCCCCCCCCCCTCCAATCAGAAGGTCTGCGCACGCCTATGGATTTAAGTGAATCTAAACAAGTTCATACTTCATCAATATCTAGGATAATCATAACTATAATTTTAAACTTTCTAGTTTCTATGTGTAACTAACGCAACTAAAGACAACGTGATTCCTATGTTACGTAGTACTGAGTTGTTGAACATTTTGATTTACATACTCTCATACAAAAATAGAAATAAATTGGCTTCTATACATACAACAGGCATGGAATTTGAACAGAATTATTTACTTCTCTCTCTCTCTCTCTCTCTCTCTCTCTCTCTCTCTCTGTCCCCCCCCCCCTTTCTCTCTCCAAAGCTTGTTCCTATAGTACTGCAACGTGAAGCGTCGAATTATCAACATAAAAATAAACAACTCCCTTCAGAATGGTAGACAAAGAAGTAACAAAAGATTGTGCATATATGAAACAATGCAATTAATTCCTTAGCAGCAAACATTGAAACAGCTTGAGCCTTACGTCATGCATTCCTTCTCCTGTTTCCTAGCACTCGTGTAGGCATGTATTGGTCTATGCACTTTCCAGTGACGTCCGTGTACTTGTAGTGAGGCAACGCTCTTCAGACCGTGCAAGTATGGAAGCTGAAGATGTTCCACAAAGTAAGATTTAGTTAATTAGTTTAATTGAGCAACGTTGCATCCAACAAAGAGCAAATGCCACAGAAACAGCACAACATTCATCCATGTTGATTGGCTTATACGTTTTTCCTAAAACAGGAAGTTACACCTGTTCATAAAATGTGTTACTGCTATATTCCAGAAGCAAAACAATTTTTTCTCCAGTATTACGTATCTGTCGTCTCTGTTGGCAAAACTGTTGTATACAACTATGTTCGTGTAACCATTTCAACTAATAATTTAAGTAATCTTATCATGGCCTCTTTTGCTGGTTTTAGATTCGTTACATTACATCTTTTAACTCGCGTTTGCCTTGCCTGCAGAACATCTGCATATTTAGTGTGCTACTAATATTTCTGTGTAGTATGCTTCAGACAATGTTTATGTGTAATGTAATGTGTAATTAATAATTAGTTATTTTATTTAGAATTATCAGGCCTAATAGTTTGAAATAAGTGTGAGGAGTCTTAGTCTTTGAGAAAACAATTAAAACTGGAAAGTATGGAGAGAAAAATGAAATATTGAAAAATAATGAAGAGTAAGAATATGCCATCCAATCTTACATACTAGTTTACTACCGCGACAAAATATTGGCGTCTGTACTTAAGGGTTAAAGAAGGATGTTCATATGATACACTTTATGAGTATTATGCTGTCTCCACAAACGCCAAGAGCATCGAATTACTTATATTTATGCCTGCCCGACCCTGTGGCCGAGTGGTTAGCACATCGCGCTGCGACGCCAACGGTCCCGGGATCGAATCCCGGTCGGGCTTGGTTGTTTGTGAATGTCCGTTCATCCATTTCATCACTCATCCCCATCTTCGCAAATTAGCCAAGAGGCACAAAACGCGAAGTAAAATAAAACAAATCAATCAATCAATCAATTATATTTATGCCGTTAACTTCCTTTGATACTGACATCTTTAGATGTTTTCCGCATGTAAATTATTTGATTGATTGGTTTTATTTTATTTCGCTCTACTGCCACCTATGTCTAATCGTGAAGATCAGGATGAGTGATGATGTGATGAAATTAATGAAAAGAGACTCATCCATGCCTCGGCCGGAAGAGACCTGAGTTCAGTTCCCTTTTGGGCGATCTAAGGTCGGAATTTCTCCAGCTTTGCCCCCGCATAAAGCGGCTCTGTGGCTCACCCAGCCTCTTGTCAGTGGGTACCTAGGGTCAACCCTGGGACGTAAATGCGGCGTGTGCGTGGTGCTGATCACATTACCTCCAAAATGGCCGGGATCTATAATGTGTGGAGCCATACCCCCACATCTCCTAAAATGTGCCTTCACGGCACGGTGCTATAGAGTAAGGTGGGGTAAGACTGCGCGGCGGGTAAGACTGCGCACCGGTTTTTCGAGGTGAAAATCACACACAGTTGGCACCACTACCCCACCGTTACTTCGTCCAAGATGGTAGCTAGCTGTGGACCGTGGTGAAGGTACGTTTGAAAATCGTTGTGCTGAGAGAGGCAAGTGAAAAGATTGTGAGGGTGTTTGCTATTTATTTTGGTACTACGTGCTTTGAGTACTACGTCACTGTGAATGTATACAATATTACGATGTTGATGGATAGAAGAAGCTGTGTTAATGCCGAATCCACCTGCGTATTAGTTTCCATTGGTTTGTGCAATGGCTGGACAGCATCACGTAATTTGTCCAGGAATGCAGCACGGGGCACGACTGCGCACGTGCGCAGTTTTACCCCACAAGTGTGTGGCTTGCAGGTGCAAGTGTGTGGCTTGCAAGGACCAGCCATTAGATAGATCATTTTTTGGTCCACTGAAGTCGTTTTATTCATCTGAGTGTGATAAGTGAGTAGTGTAATTGATGCTATTATTGGCGCGATAAAGTATGAACCCCCCTCAGGCAGATTTGGCTACACTTAAAACAAGCACAACATGCCCATATGAGCTTTTTGCTCAAGTGTGGAACCCTGTCTAATCCAAGATTTTTGTAAAAATGCCCTCGGGAATTTCCCGTGAAAGTATGACCCCCCTCAGATTGATTTGCCTACACTTATAAAAGGCACTTCTGTGAGATTGTTGTCCATAAATTTGTTAAAAATATGCCCCTCTTGATATTTTTTTTGGCTACACTTAAAACTAAGCCAAGATGCTCATAAGAGCTACCCACATACACCCACACACACACACACACACACACCCACACCCACCCACACCCACCCACACCCACACATATTTACTTCCGGTCCACTTCCGGTCCACTTCCGGTTTGCCTACTTCCGGTCCACTTCCGGTCCACTTGTGGCCTATTTCTGGTTTATTTATATTGCATCATGTTTTGCAACAAATTATTACCTAATATTATGCAAAAAATTATTAGACGTGTTGTTTTCTGATTGGTTGGTTATGACATAATGTGATGATGTGTTATATTCTGATTGGCTTATTGTTTCAGATGTTTTCAATGCGGTCTGTGCTTAGGCTATATAAAGAGATTTTGCATTGCATATCAGCCAGTATTGTGAGAGTTGTTGAAGAGTAAGGGTGTGTTGTTGCAGTGCTGCTCATATTTTTTAAACACAAAAATATTGCAGATTTGTATAAATTGAATTACAAATCTATTTGATTTAATATACAGAATTTTTAACAACCTGTCATAGGTTTATTAAGTATAAAGTTTTGACTTGGACCCCAAGAAATTTTATATAAATAGCTAACTAACTAACTAACTAACTCTCTAGCCAGCAAAGCCAAAAATATTAACACACACACACACACACACACACACACACACACACACACACACACACAAATCACACTACTGAACCCAACTGATATTTTTTATTAAGTATAAAGTTTTGATTTGGACCCCAGGAAATCTTATATAATAAACAACAACAAAAATGCCAAATCAAAAATATTGTAATCAATGCAAAAAGAATATATCTAGCCCCAATTGGGCTAAGCATCAAAGGAATTGTAATCCAGACAAATGCAGAACTCCCACAAAAATATGCCCTAAATGCCATAGAAAATATAGCATGGAATACTTCACTTATAAACATAAAGGTACTTGCTCTGCACAGTCATCAACATTGCCCCCACAACCATCTACATCTGGTCTGAAAAGGAAGCATGAAGCACCTGTTAATGCTAGAGCAGCAAAGCAGCCACGCTATGCACCACCTATCCATAGCAGTTTTAACGGCCAATTAAGGGATCACCGTTTTGTATCAGAGCCAAGATGTGACATTAAGAATTTTTTGAACAGTTTAAATCCAGATGTGCAGGCAATTCTAAATGCACAAAATGGCTCTTATAAGCTGTCCCTCAAATTGTTTACACAATATAAGAAGCCAAATGGCACAAAATTTACACAGCCACACATAACAGAAATTGTACCGGTATATTCAAATGCAAATTCAGACAAAATAATAAGCAGTTTGATAGATCAATTGAATATTAAAAACTCTGAATTTGCTGCAAAAGAGTCTGGATGGAGCCTATGCGGATCATCACACAAGTTATATATTAATATTTCTGAATTCAACCAATTACAAGGTTCCACTTATGTGCCATTACCTGCCAATATTAAAAACAAAAGAGCCGTGGTTAACATAGAAAATAATGATGAGAAATGCTTTTTGTGGTGTATTTTAGCTGCTTTGTATCCAGTTTCAAGGGATCCTGAGAGAATAAGTTATTATAAACAACATGAAAATAATTTTGATGAAGCAATGGAGGGTTTAGAATATCCAATGTCTGTTCAGAATATTGATAAATTTGAAAAAAAGGCCCGGGATATTAATGGTAAACAATTATCTATTAATGTATTTATTTGTTCTACTGGCCGTGGCAATTGCTTGATAGCACCTCTCAGAATCAGTACAGTTGATGATGATTCTGCTGTTCCGATTGATCTGCTCTTAATTGAAGGGGATGATACACGCCATTATACTCTGATACATAATCTTGAAGCTTTAGTGAGAACACAACTAGACAAATTTAATAGAACATTTAAGTTGTTCCGAAGATGTTTAACTGTATTTGATGGTCAAAAAATGGTAAATGGGGTTCGTGAAAAAAATGCAGAAATTGCTAAAAACAAGTTAATTGAGCATCTGAAATACTGTGGCAACCATAAACCTGTTCATATGGTGATGCCTAATCCAAGTGAAAATTCCAAATTCAAAAAATATGAAGCCTTGTTGGAACACCCAGCATATATATAGTCTGTGATTTTGAATCAAATCTCAAACCTCTTGCATTCTGTAGCCCAGATCCTGATGAATCTTCAATTACATCATACCAGCTACATGAACCTTCTAGTTTTTATTATGTGGTTGTACAGGATGGGGTTGTTAGTAAAGAAGATATATACATGGGAGCAGATGCCATCAAAGAATTTGCAGATAGAATAGAAAATGAGTGCCGTTGCATAGCATCTAATGTCTTATTAAAATCAAAACCCATGTTGCCTTTAACAGAGGATCAGATTGAAGATTTCAACAATGCAGAAAAATGCCCGGTATGTGATTCTGAATTTTCAGATGCAAATATCAAGGTTAATCACCATTCTCATACAGATGGTAAATTCTTAATGGCCCTGTGTAATAGCTGTAATATTAACATCCAGAGACCAAAATTTGTCCCCATATTTTGCCATGGTGCATCCAATTATGATTTTCATCATCTGATCAGGTACGAGGGGTTTGACAAGCAGAATTTAAATATTTTAGCTGAAAATAATGAAAAATATATTGCCATTAGCAAAATAATTAAAGTTAATAGTGTTCCTATTCACTTAAGATTTCTTGATTCCTACAGAATTTTATCGGCTAGCCTGGCTACACTGGCCACTCAATTATCTGATGATCAATTCAAAATCACATGTGCTTTGTTTCCAAATCAGGACCTGAAATTAATTAGGCGGAAGGGTGTATATCCATATGATTATGTTACAGATTTTTCTAAATTTGATGAGTGTTCTCTGCCACCACAACAAGAGTTTTACAGCAAAATCAAAGCATCTGGAATCACTGATGAAGATTATCACCATGCCCAGTTGATGTGGAACAATTTAAAATGCCAGACATTTGGTGATTATCACAAGGCATATTTAAAACTTGATGTGACCCTTTTAGCTGATATACTTCAGGCATTTAGAAAATCTTCCATGGAAAATTATAAGCTGGATCCAATGTATTTTTACAGTGCTCCGGGCCTAGCATGGTCTGCAATGTTTTTAAACACTAAAATGCAATTGGATCTGATCCAGGATCAAGATATGTATCTGTTTATGGAACAATGTATAAGAGGAGGCATGGTGCAATGTTCTCAGAGATATGCCAGAGCAAATAACAAATATATTCCTGATTATGATCCAGCACTGCCATCAAATTATATACTGTATGTAGATGCCAATAGCCTCTATGGTTATGCTATGATGGATAAATTGCCATATGCAGGGCTTGAGTGGGTTGAAGATTTCAATATTGAAGATCTTAAAGATTTTGATGACAGTAACTATGGCCTGTTCTTAGAGGTTGATCTGACAATTCCTGATGATTTACACAACACATTTTCTGATCTGCCCCCAATTCCCGAGGTTGAGTGCTCACCTGGCTCTAAACAAAAGAAATTGATGATGACTCTAGAGCCAAAACAGGATTATGTCATATATTACAAAAACCTCCAGTTCCTGATGAAACATGGTGTTCAAGTGACCAAAGTTGGAAAAGTTTTGAGGTTCAGGCACTCAAGATGGTTGAAGCCCTATATTGATACAAACACAGAGCTTCGAACATCTGCAATGAGCCAATTTGATAAGACCTTGTTTAAATTGATGGTCAATTCTGTGTATGGCAAAACAATTGAAAATGTCAGAAAACATATTGATGTTAAAATAATTACTGACCCCAGCCGGAGCAAAAAATTGATTGCAAAGCCCAACTTCAATTACAGAAGAATTTATGACGAGAATACGGCACTTTTCAACATGAAAAAAACAAAGATTAAGTTTGATAAGCCTATTTATGTAGGGGCTGTGATATTGGAATTGGCCAAATTACACATGTTAAAATTGTATTATGATGTGTTGAAGCCTTTTTATAAGGATCGTGTAAAACTGATGTACATGGACACAGATAGTTTTGTTCTTGATATTCAAACAGAAGATGTTTATCAAGATATAACACAGCCTGAATTGTTTAAATATTTTGATACCAGTGAACATACAGAGATTCAACACCACAACAAAAAGGTGCCTGGCAAGTTAAAAGATGAGACACTTGGTGACGTTATTGTGGCATTTGCTGGGTTAAGAACCAAGATGTACAGCTTTGAAACATGTAGTGGCGCTGTTGCAAAAAAAGCCAAGGGCATTGGCAGAGTGACTGTGGACAAAGAGCTTGAATTTGAAGATTACAAAAATTGCCTCAAATCATGTAGCACAATCAGAACATCAGAATCCAGAATTCAGAGTGTGGATCACTTGTTGACTACAAATACTGTAAGAAAAGTGGCTCTGGACCCACATGATGATAAGAGATGCATTTTATCATGTGGCATACATACTCTACCATGGGGTCATTGTGATTTGAAAAGTGGTAATCAATGCCCAATTACAGAGCATGATTTGAAATAAATAAACATGCCTATGAACTTATTTGGGTTCAAAAAACAGGCTATTATGGACCTGCCAACACCACAACCCTCTTCTGATATAATAACTAAACTAAGTGCTTTGTTAATTATTCATCTGTACAGCATACTTACAGATGATGAAGATGAAACAGGTAAAATATTGTACATATTTAACAATAATTTAAATCATTACCAATTACCTGTAGGTGGTCAATTGCAATTTATTACAACCCCTGAGGGTAATGTCAAGATTTCAGTGGGGAGAAATATTTATAGAATTAAGCACTCAAACATGATTTCTGGCACTGTATATACTGTTTCTGCTGGTGACTGCTTATATATTGAGGTCCCGGGATCATATGACAAGCTTATACCTTTTTTTATAGAATTAAGAATTAGATATTCAATAATAAATAACCACTAAATCAAAATGCCTAATGATATATTTGGCCATACAAGACATGAAGATCACAGTGATGAGATTCTGATGCTTGATGTCAGAGTGAAAAAATTAAGAAGTGATTTACAAGCTTTACAAACCACACTCAATGCCAGTCTTCAACTAGAAATTACAAATTTACAATCACAATGCATGGACCCTCTTCTTAAAATTGACTCAGAACTCAAATTATTGCTTCAGAAATATACTGATTTGGCCACATTGGATAATTTTCAAAGTTTAGAAGAAGCTGTAGCAGCTCTTCAAGCCAAATTTAAGACACAGGCCACCAACTCTGAGCAATTGAAACAAAAATTGGAAGAGCAGATAAATAATGTCCAGACACAGCTCCAAACAATTGTCAAAAGCATAAAATCACAAGAAGATTTTGATCTAGTGATTTCCACTCTAAAGGAACAGATTCAATCACTCCAGATACCTAATCTGGACCCCTTGAACAATGCCATAGCCGAGGTTAAAGAAAAATTGAGACACTTGAAAATTTTATGAACAACTTGCCATCTTCTGATGCTTTGAGTGCAATAACTCGGAGTGTTGCCAACATTAAGCTGCAACTTGAAACATATGAAGATTTTGGAAAAATTCAAAGTACCATAACCCATCTTGAGGGTACAATAGCAGCAGTGCAAAGTGATTTGACAAATGTACAAGAATCCCGCCTGCCTGGTATTGTAGACACACTTGTCAGTGTCCAGCAACAGATCACAAAGCTTGAAAACCTCAACACTGAATCTGAGCTATCTCATTTTCATCACTTGATCGATGATATCCAAACAAAACTTGAAATTTTACAACAATCAACACCCACTCAGGCAGATATAGCCCTGCTCCAAAATGCTATGCAAAATGTGGCTGATGCTTCTGAATTAAATAATGTGAAATTGGCACTTGAATCTTTGCAAAATACTGTAACAAATCTGCCTACATCACAGGAACTTAAAAATATTAAGAGAGCTGTGAATCGCATATTGAAATCAGAAGATATCAAGAATATCCAGACAGAGATCAAACAACTTACTCAGACAGTGGCCACTCTACCAACCAATCAACATATTAATGAACTGCATGCCCTGTTTGAGGATATCAGAAGACAGGTCCATGATCTTACTGCTCAAAATTCAAAATTGGCAGTTATTGAAAATTTGCAACAAATTGTAGCTAATATCAAGCAACAGCTAGGGACCATGGAATCCAATCAAGCAAATGCTCTGTCTGTTTTTGCCACCCAGCTTCAAGAGATTGTGCAACAATACAAGAAACTTGTTGTGGACATAAAAATCAAGCCAGGCCAATATGATGTTGTTGTTAGGACCATCAATGAGCACCTTGAATCTGTAACAAGCAGATTGCTTACAGCAGAAAAAGAAATAACAGGCATAATCGAGAATCCTAAACATACAGTAATTCTTGAATTGTACAGCATCCCCAACAAAGAATATGATTCACCATTTACACCAGGTGGCAAAATATATATGCTGTCCCCTGCACAATTTTATTACCAATTTTTTGTTGGGGGCACACTGAGACCAATCAAGATCAAATATTGGCTTCAACCACAGGCACACCACTACCCCACCTTATCAATAACAAATGCTGACAACAAACCAAAAATCACCAGTGTAGAGTTAGAGGATTTTACAGATCCCAATACATTAGAAACATCTTATGCTGAAGATGATGGCTCTCTGGAATTTCATATACAAATAGGAGACAAATTATATTTAGAAAATCCTGTAGTATCAGCTGCTGAACACCCCATAGTTGCAATATTCTTGTTTTCATATTATGTCTAGACAAATTATTGTTGATGAATTACACAGACAAGCCAGACATAATTATAAGAGACTGCCAGTAGTCACAAAAGGCATAGATGATTTATGGCAGAGCGACTTGATTGAGATGGCAAGTGGACAGCTGAAAAACTTACAAAAAATCAACAAGGGCTACAAGTATCTACTCACTGTAATAGACACATTTTCAAAATTTGCCTGGGCTGTGCCACTCAAATCCAAGACTGGAAAATGTGTTACAGAAGCCTTCAGGACAATCATCAATCAGAGTGGAAGATCACCGCGCTATTTGCAAACAGATAATGGCAAAGAATTTTATAATTCTGTGTTCCAACAATTTATTAAAAGCCAGTCAATACAACATTATTCGAGTTACTGTGATCTCAAAGCCTCAATTGTAGAGAGATTCAACAAAACCCTAAAAAATCTTATGTATAAACAATTTACACTTCAAGGTAATTATAAATGGCTTAATATTCTTCCAGAACTTCTACATAAATATAACAACTCGGTTCATTCCACAATCAACATGAAACCCTCTGAAGTAACTTCATCTGATGAGCAAAAATTGATCAGGACTGTTTATTATCCTAGATACCAGCCAACAACAAGAAAGGCTAAATACAAGGTGGGTGATCAAGTTAGAATCATCAAATATAAACACTTATTCAAAAGAGGCTTTACAAGAAACTGGAGCACTGAATTATTTACAGTGGTTCAAGTTAAACCTGGGACCCTTAACACATATATAATAAAAGATCACCGAGGAGAAATTCTCAAAGGCAGATTCTATGAAGAAGAACTCAGCAAAACTAAACAGCCTGACACATATCTCGTAGAAAAAATCATCCGCAGAAAAGGCAACAAGTTATTTGTCAAATGGCTAGGACTTCCAGAACACAGCTGGATCGATGCAGACAAAGTGATAATATGAGCACCTGGGATGTTATAAAAAGGCTGCCAGAACCTGAACAGCAGATTAAGAGAAATGGCAAGTTGCTGCCTGATAATATTAGATGTCTTATTGTTGGGCCATCAGCTTGTGGTAAAACTACACTAATGATTGATAATTTTTTATTGGCACCCAACTGGTTAGACTGGAAAAACAGGCACTTGTATGTCTTCTCTAAGAGCTTGGAACAATTAAAATATCAGCAGCTGATGAAGCTATATGATGGATTGGATATTGCCACTTTTGAATCAGATGTTAAGCCACTCCATGAATGTCTCGATAATTCTGTTGTTGTGTTTGATGACATTATACTGGATAATCAAAACAAGGTTAGAAATTTCTTTACACAAGGCCGACACAAAAACATTGATTGCTTCTACCTGGCACAGACTTTTTCAAAAATACCGAAGCAGCTGATCCGAGACAACAGCAATTTTATATGTGTGTTTCATCAAGATCATACCAACCTCAAACACATACATGATAAATATGTAGGTGGGGACTTGAGCTACAATAATTTTTCCAAGTTTTGCAGTAGGTGCTGGAATCAAGACAGTTATGGGTTTGTCACAATTGATATCACAAGAAAACCCAATAGTGGTAAATATAGAAATAAAATTAACAATTTTCTAGACATTGAAACATATATAAATAACCATGAAAATGCCAATCATTGATGATCTTAAATTAAGAGATTATCTTGTAAAAAGATTTAAGGGATGGAAATCAGAGAACCGAGGAATTTATGAACAACACAAACAAACAGAACTGCTTATTATTGATGCTATTAGTGAATTAGGTAAAAATATCAAAACTGTTACAGAGCAAAATCAAAATTTGATCACAGAGCTTGTACCTGTAGCTGCAAGAAACATATTAGATTATCCAATCACCCCACTTTCCAGTTATAACTCCATTAAGCCTTGTTTCCATGATTATGAAAAACTAAATATGCTGACCAAGGCAGTAATTTATTTTATTAAAAAACATAAACTAACGTAACGTTTCAACCTTCTAGCAAGGTCTTCTTCAACTCTGTATCAAGTACAAAAGTAACCAGATACAACAAGAAGGGTAATATATATACACAAACATTACTCCCTCCAGACTATTTAGAAAGTTGTTTGGAACTTTCTAGCAGATGACTTTCACTTTCCAACTTTACTTTCACCTAAAAGGCTAAACACTTCCATATAGAATGTGGTTGGACTTTTTAATCTCACGCTCTTTTCCCTTCATTTTTCTTCCTTCTCCTCTCCTCTTTTTCTCTTGTCCTTTCCACTCTTTCCAACATCTTCTTCCATTCTTTGTTTAACTTCAGTCCCCCATTCCAGTTCATTGTGTCTTCTTCGCCTTTCTTCTCTATTTCCTTGGCTTCCTTCCATTTTCTCACTAGCATTCTCTTCTCCCTTCCTATCTGCTTAGCCTCTTCCCACTCTATGTCATGTCCTGTTTCTCTCGTGTGTTTAAATATTGCATTTCTCTCTCTCTTAAGTCGTACATCATCCCTATGTTGTTTCAACCAGTCTTTCAGCCTTTTTTTCGTTTCTCCTATGTACACACTCTGACATTCTTTACATTTTACTTCGTAGATAATCCCTTCTTCTTCCTCTTCTCTGTTTTCCTTTTTCTTGTTAGCATTCCTCGCTATTCCTAAGATGCTTCTTCCTCCCTTCCTGTAAGTTTTAATTCCTGCTTTCCTAAGCACTTTGCATATCTTTTCTGTGGTCTTCCCCATACTCCTTATTCCAAACCTTCTCTCCTCTTTTTCTTTCTCTTCCAATTCTCCCCTGCCCGTTTTCTTACTTCTTCTGTTTATGTCCAGTCTATCCTGCTTCTCATAGCCATTCTTTTCCAGCTGTTTCCATAGGCTATTTATTTTGCCTTCTTTTTCACATTCTTTCATGCATATTTTCTTGATTCTGTCCTCCATATTCTTTATAAAATTTATTTTTGTCACCTCACTTACATCACTTCTTTTGTGGCAGAATACCCCTGCTGCACACTTCTTCTGATGCCAAGCGGTTTCAATTTCTTGTCCTCTTTTCCTTTTCATCAATATATCTAGATAGCTTAACTTGTCTTCTTCTTCTATTTCAAGTTCCAATAATATCCCTCTTTCTTCATCTTGAATTTCTTTGGCAAAAATGTCAAGCTGCCTCTTCGTTCCCTTCCATATGCCAAAACAGTCGTCCACATATCTGCAAAACAGAATCATTTTGTCACCTCCCTTTTCTATCACTTTCTTTTCCCATTCATTCATAACCAATTCAGCCAATGCTGGGCTTAGACTGGAACCTATATTTAGTCATTCACTCATTAACATTATTTTATCTCCCATTATACTGTAACCGTTATTCCAAATGGTTTCCAGCGCCTTCACTACCCTTTCACTATCCCATTCTCCTATAATTTCTTGTCCCATTCTCTTTTTAATAATGTCCAAAACGTGTCCCCTCTTGATGCTCGGGAACATACTTTTCACGTCTAAGCTAAACATTGTCGTCTTCATCTCATTTAACTTAAGTCCTTTTATGAGGTCTACTACTTGTTCACTGTTCTTAACTGCTCTGCTTTCTTGCTGTGTTACTAACACGTCAATAACTTTCTTTAATTTCTTTTCTAAGGGTTCCAAAATATTGTTTCTGCAGTTCATTACTGGTCTTAACTTTATCTCCTCTTTGTGTATCTTTGGAAAGCCTTTCAAACTTGGTAGTCTTCCTGTCTCCTTTATGCATTTCTTGAATCCACTCCTCCTACAGTCTTTAATGATTCTTTCTTTTATAGTTTGTTCTTCACCTGTTCCACAAATCTCCTCATATCCATTTTCTTTTAGGTCTTCAAACTTCCTCTCGTACCATTCTCTTTCCATCACCACAATTGCTCCACCTTTATCTGCCTGCTCTATCACCACATCATTTCTTGTTTTGATTTTCTTCATCCCTTCCCTTTCTTTTTGACTCAAATTATCTACTTTTCCTTGTTTTCCCATTTCTTTCTTCAGTATGGCTGCTGTTCTTCTTCTAATCTTGTCTCTTTCTTCCTCATAATCTACATTTCTTTCTTTAACTTTGAAACCTCTGCCTAGTTTTAAAAAAGCTTCCTCTTCTTTTGTTAGATCTACATTCCCTATTACCACAACTCTTCTTCTGGTATCCTCTTCTTCTTCCTCTTCTCCTCTTTCTTCTTTCCATCCTAGTCCCTCTCCTTTCTTCTTCAATTTTATTTTCATTTTCTCTCTAAATTTCTCCTGCCAGATTTTCATTTCATGAAATGTATATTCTCTCGTAAAAATGGTGAGACCATCTTCAATAGCTTTTTCAATTCTTGTCAGGTTCTCCTTTATTATTTTTATCTCCTTTCTTGTTGTTCTTATTGGAACTTGAAATAGAAGAAGAAGACAAGTTAAGCTATCTAGATATATTGATGAAAAGGAAAAGAGGACAAGAAATTGAAACCGCTTGGCATCAGAAGAAGTGTGCAGCAGGGGTATTCTGCCACAAAAGAAGTGATGTAAGTGAGGTGACAAAAATAAATTTTATAAAGAATATGGAGGACAGAATCAAGAAAATATGCATGAAAGAATGTGAAAAAGAAGGCAAAATAAATAGCCTATGGAAACAGCTGGAAAAGAATGGCTATGAGAAGCAGGATAGACTGGACATAAACAGAAGAAGTAAGAAAACGGGCAGGGGAGAATTGGAAGAGAAAGAAAAAGAGGAGAGAAGGTTTGGAATAAGGAGTATGGGGAAGACCACAGAAAAGATATGCAAAGTGCTTAGGAAAGCAGGAATTAAAACTTACAGGAAGGGAGGAAGAAGCATCTTAGGAATAGCGAGGAATGCTAACAAGAAAAAGGAAAACAGAGAAGAGGAAGAAGAAGGGATTATCTACGAAGTAAAATGTAAAGAATGTCAGAGTGTGTACATAGGAGAAACGAAAAAAAGGCTGAAAGACTGGTTGAAACAACATAGGGATGATGTACGACTTAAGAGAGAGAGAAATGCAATATTTAAACACACGAGAGAAACAGGACATGACATAGAGTGGGAAGAGGCTAAGCAGATAGGAAGGGAGAAGAGAATGCTAGTGAGAAAATGGAAGGAAGCCAAGGAAATAGAGAAGAAAGGCGAAGAAGACACAATGAACTGGAATGGGGGACTGAAGTTAAACAAAGAATGGAAGAAGATGTTGGAAAGAGTGGAAAGGACAAGAGAAAAAGAGGAGAGGAGAAGGAAGAAAAATGAAGGGAAAAGAGCGTGAGATTAAAAAGTCCAACCACATTCTATATGGAAGTGTTTAGCCTTTTAGGTGAAAGTAAAGTTGGAAAGTGAAAGTCATCTGCTAGAAAGTTCCAAACAACTTTCTAAATAGTCTGGAGGGAGTAATGTTTGTGTATATATATTACCCTTCTTGTTGTATCTGGTTACTTTTGTACTTGATACAGAGTCTGAAGAAGACCTTGCTAGAAGGTTGAAACGTTACGTTAGTTTATGTTTTTTAATAAAATAAATTACTGCCTTGGTCAGCATATTTAGTTTTTCACTTTCCAGTATTCATACACCTAGTCCTGTTGCTCCTCGAAGAATTGAAGCTACTCTGGATCCTATTGAATTGGGTCTTCTTGCTCAAAAATATTTAAGCACACCTAAAGACAACAAAGATGAGGTCTTTGGCTTATATGCTGACACAGAGCGTGATGGTAGCATCATACATATAATTGGCAATTTCAGAGTAACATTTATGGGAGATGATCTCATTGTATATTCAGAATCTCATCTTGTAGAAAAAGGTGGTTTTGTTAAATATCGTGGCACACCTGGATTGTGGGAACTGATGACTAGGAAAAGGCCTGGCAACTATACAGATCAAGATTATGAGCACTACAAAGAAATATTAATAAAATCAGATGCTCTATACCAGAACAATGATCCCACACAAAAAAGAGTCAAGTCTAGCAGTGGAGCAAAATATAACAACTTAATCAAGCCCATATGGTCACAGATCAAGACTGGCAGTGGAATCAAACAATACAACACCCTGCCTAAAGAATTTGTGTGGGTTGATGATGTCAGGAAACTTGTAGATAGGTTATTGGTGATAGCTGGGGAGGAAAATGCTGGCAACCACAATTTTTACAATGAAAAGGTTGGAATTATGGACATGATAAGCACAAAATTGTCTAATTTTATAGTGAATGACACTAAGGGGATTGGATATCTTATAAAAATTATTAATACTTTACCACCTAAATTTTGGAATATTTCTGAGGGTCGGGGGTTGGTTAACGACATTATAAACAAGCTGCCATTTGAACTACACATTCCAGGCTATCAGTATTGTGGTCCAGGCACAAAATTGGACCATAGATTAAACAGAGGTGATCCTGGTGTTAATCCCCTAGATGCTGCTTGTAGAGACCATGACATAGCATACAACACACATTCTGATCTTGACAAGAGACATGTTGCAGACAAAAAATTAGAAGAGGCTGCATTTGGTAGATTTGTAAGCAAAGATGCTTCTTTGAGTGAGAGAATAGCAGCATTGGGGACCACCATAGCTATGAACACCAAACAAAAACTGGGGTGGGGGCTGTGAATATGTATATAATAAACCTACAATGAAGGCCAAGGGTGTTATGTATCAAATACCTTATGCAGGTCTTAAATCTCTTAAAACTATTGATAGTCTTTTAACCAAAAAGCAGCGGAAGAAAAAAATTCTTGTCTTCCAAAGGGCCATGGTATGAAATTGTTGCTTAGTACCCCCCAATTAAAAAAATTACAACAATCTAGAAAAAAAATCACATGTGGTGGGTTTCATATTTACTATCCCGGCCATCTTAGCAGCACTTGGGGCTGTTGGGAGCTTGGCTGGGGGATCAGCTGCCATAGCAAAAACAGTAATAGATGCCAAGAAAAATAGGGCAGAATTAGATGAATTGAAGCGCCATAACCTGGCCATGGAGAAACAAGGCAAAGGTGTTAAGAGAGCCATGAATAAGTTTAAAAAAAACAAGAGCCGCTAACAAACCAAGATATTGAAGCTTTAATCAAAAATTTTAGAGGTGTGTACATGTCTGATTCTTTACCAGAACAACCACTCAACAAAGAGTGTGGCATTGTTAATTTGGATAAGTACAAAAATCAGGGCACTCACTGGATTTGTTATCTTAAATATTTAAAAAATGAGGCATTTGTGTTTGATTCATTTGGAGGTGTTCCACCTGAAAATTTAGTAAAATATCTAAAATCAGCTAATCTTTATTACAATAATGCCCGTGTTCAAAACTTCAAAGATGTTAACTGTGGACATTTGTGTTTATCTGTTCTCAGATATATGTCCCAAATAAATAAACCATCAATTGAAAATTTTCAAAAGGCCCTGTGGTATTTAAAACATCATGGGGGTATTCCATCTCACCAGCCAAAATTCAATATTGAAACTCAATTTACATGATGATATAGTGTATCCCAAAACAATAGCTCTCAGAGCATTTTATGGCATGTACTTGATCCCTAATATTACACACCACAACAACAAAATTGCAGTTGGGGATCAAAAAATTGTCATCACTCCAGGGCAATATAATCTGTCCACTCTAAATGCTCAATTACCCAGAGGTATAGTATTAACTCAAAATTCTGTCACTCACAGAGTAGAGATTGTATCTGCTACAGAAACAGTGGATCTGGGTACTATAGGAGAGCTGTTAGGCTTTGAGAACAACACAAAACTTGAACCAGCCATCAAACACACTGCTATTAATATACCTAAATTCTTAGCCATAGAGACTCTGAATATTCACTGTAATGTGGCTGAGGGTATGATCACCACATCAAATGGCATAGGCACTCACAAACAAACTGGCATCATTGCAACATTTAAACCTAATTCTGAATTTATGGAGCCAATCATCTACACTCCATCCCCAACATTATATTTTCCTGTGTGCCATAATAGAATAGATAACATTGAGTTGATGGTCACTAATGAAAAAGAAGAATTAGTTGATTTTGCTGGAGCCACAACAACTGCAATCATAGAGATTAATATTTAAATAAAAATACATACAAAAAAATGGAAAATATTGAGAGTTATGAGCTACAATCATTCCCCCCAAACAGGAGGACATTTGCAAATTTAAATCAACCCAACACAGAGATTGAGGTTGATCTTGATGTAGGGGATGGCTTTATACACCCCCACAGAGCAGATCTATACATCAAATTTGATGTTGTAAAGCTCGATGGAACAGATTATCCGGCAAATTCAAATATAAGATTGGTAGACAATTTTGTGCCGCATCTGTTCTCTGAAATTGAGATCAGAAAACATGGTGTTGTTATAAATAGAGTGGATTATCCCGGCATTACCTGCACAGCTTTGGCCACACTAAAATTATCCAAGACCGAGGCTTCTTACTACAAAATAGGTGGATTTGAGGCTGGTGATAAAATTATATCTAAGAGCCACACAGTGCTGTTCCCTATGCGCCTGTTGCCAGGATTCTTCTCAGATTACAAAGATATTATGTGGAAGGGTGGTTTAAGAATCACATTTAGAAGAGCTGCCAATGATAATAATGCTTTGATGAGGTACAGTACATTAAACTCTACAGGGGAAGCTCTGCCTAATACCCTACCTGATGAGGGCAAGTGCCTTATTCAGACTATGGAGCTAAGAATCCCGGTTGTTGAATATGAAGCCAGTTATGCTCTTAAATACAAAGCAGATATAATAAAAAATCCACAGATTCCTTTACAATTTTATACATATCAATGTGTACAGAAGCCTGCCGCTGGTACTTATTATGAGTTTGATGCTACAAATTCATTCTCCAGTATACAATATGACATGCCGGATTTTGTGGTGGTACTGTTTCAGACTGGAAGAAACAATAATCAGGAAAAAAATTCAAGTAAATTTGATAACTGCAACATCAAGAACATTTATCTTAAAAATGGCAGAAATGAGGTATTTCCTAGAGAAAATTATAATTTAGACATGTCCAAGGATGATTTCCTCAAATTATATGAAGCATTTACAGCATACAAAAGGGTCACTATTGGCAATACTGACATGTATTACACACCAGATGAATTCAAAACACAGAGACCCATGTTTGTCATCAACACTTCAAAAAGGAAACAAGTTGTGGTTAATGACAGGACAAACATTAAAATTATCTGTGAATTCCACAATACACTCCCTGATGACACCATATGTAGTGTTATTCTCATAGGTGAAAAATCATATGTTTATGATGTAAGAAATGAGAGAGTCACAGAGCAATTCTAGAAGAATTACATTGTTTTAGTACTAGATATGCAAGTTGAGCCTGGTGCCCAATTGAACTTAAACCGGAAGTAAATATGTGTGTGTGTGTGAGTACGCAGATATATTCTTGTGGGGACCAGCGTATGTTTAAACACCTTTCGTAATGGGAACAAAAAAATTGTTGGGACTTTTTGCCGGTCCCAACAAAGAAAAGACCATTGCGAGACTCCTGAGACCCCTTTCGACATGTACGCGAAGTATTTCGAAGGTACCAAAAAGTCGCTATTTGTTCGATTTGTGTGTTAACGTGTGTGTTAAACGCTGCCAGCTCTGGAAGCTTCACGTCTGTGTAAAAGTGTGGTGTTTAATCGCATCTCTTGGGACCAGGAAGTGTAGGTGTGTAAAATCTTGGATCTCTTTCACATGTATTGGTACCGAACATCCCAGGGGGTTGAGAGGCGAGGAAAGGTACGGGCAAATGCCGTCGGGGTTCCCCTCTCGCCTGGCCGTCTTGTTGCTTCCGAGCTGTCAATGTTGCCAACTTAAAACTTTGGAACCAGATCTGTTTTTCTATTATCTTCTAACCCTCCAAGTGTAATTGTAATTGATTTGTTTTGTTTTACTTCGCTTTTTGTACCACTGTTGGCTAATTTGCGAAGATGGGGATGAGTGATGATATCATGAAATTGATGAATCGACTCCCACAACATCCATGCCCAGACCGGGATTCGAACTCGGGAACCCTGGTGTCGTAGCGCGATGTGTTAACCACTCCACCACGGGGGTCGGCTTTAATCCTGCAATCAAACAAAATGCTTCAATAGAATTTATTCCTCCAAATGTGACCCTTCTATATGTGACTATAACAAATTATTAGTTGGGTTTTACTATAATACTGGTAAACAGAAATCCATTTGTAAAGCTCATTTTCTTCCATTACCAGGAAACAAAGAGTAGAGTTATCAGATGTTATCAGTAGAAACTCGTTACTTGTCTCCTTTCGGCCATGATGAGTATAAGAATGGAGATTTCTGACCAAGGCGACAAGCGATCCAGCAAAAGGGAGGGGGTGTTCATATCGAAGTGACAAGTGACACGATACCTCTGTCTACAAGCAAGCGTTTTTCTCAAATGCTCTAACAGATCAAGGCGACACGCTGCATGACATCCATGACTTTCAGAAGCGGAAGCCGAGAAGCGACACGTTTCGAAAAGAAGAAGCAAGTCTCGCCTGTTACTTCCGTTTGTCAATATCCTGAATTGGGTCGCCTAGGTCTGGTGTTCGGGCTTTAACAGTGAATGCTTACTTGAAGACTGAAGTGGCTTGTCTTTCTTTTCGCTTGTCACTTCGGTATGAACTTCAGTGTCATTTGCAGCCGTCGTTTGCTACTTGTTGCCTGTCGTTTCGGTTTAAAATCTCTCTGCAAGAAAGCATTCAATGCGTAGGCATGACCACCAGACCGAAGCAACACGATAACGTCCCCAGTGCGTGAAACATGCAAGTGGCACGTGTAGTTTGTCATATCACATTTGTTAAAAAGTTTTATTTATTTAAGTATTTTTGTTTCCAAAGCCATATATCGCTTCGGTACGAAAGTTCCATTGGGACGAAGCGACGAGCAACGAGGGGTTTCTCACTGAAGTAACACTACCCGTGCAGCATAGCATATATTATTGAGTGTTTGTTTCCAAGTGACACGTGTCGCTTCTCGCTGCGGTCTGGAAGCATCCCAAGACTCATACGGTATTCGAACATAGGATCCCAATTCGTAGAACACGAAGACAAACGTTTATACTTCTCAAAGTTAACGGCTTGATTACAATCCTTAACTACATTTAATTTCAATGCAGTTCTTTTTTTAACAGTCGTGTTTGGCAACACTGATAAGTGAAGCGAAGTTTTCACTCTCGCCTCTGCAGCCGCGCCGAAACCGTGGACAGAGAGCTGTGAAGTCTTTTTGCGACGTTGCATGCTACACGTATTTGACGTCTTCTGTACTCGCTCGATCTGTTTAACGTGCGACTAAACGAGAGGGGAAAGTCTTCACCCGACAACGTCGCAGGGGCAAAACAATCGCTTCCCTGCTTGTAGTAAGTTCACCGCGCATTTTCCCCCTGTGTCTGTTGTCACGGTATCTTACGCTTGATCTCTCCATTGCGTTATTTTCACAAAGTAGGACCTGTGTCCTGCTCGTCACTTCGGTTTGCGTGTGTTTCTTCATAGTTCAAATGTAAAAAGATAACATACAAATGCTTACGCAGAGATATTCGCATTATTATATGCGTATAATGCATTTGCTTATGCATAATTGATTGATTGATTTGGTGTTTTAAGTCCACTTTATGCACAATAAGGCTAATCGGGACTGGACCTACAGTTTAAAGTGGGATCCGAACCACTATGAGCTTCCACCGGTTATCGAACCCGGGATCCCTTGATTACAAGGCAACGACGCTACCACTGCGCCATCTTATGCATAAAACAACCGAGAGAACAATGACATGTAGATTTGATAATGTTCCCCACCAGAAAACTTTGAGGGAAAAAGCTCGAGTTGAAGACATCGATTTAATTTTTTATATAATGCCTGGAAACAACATATTTGCCTTCTATGACCTTAACGAAAATATTAAATCCACTGTAGTAAACATTACTTTCTAGATGGCAAAATAAAATGTAAACGACATAAATACTCTTCCCGTTTCTAAACCTGATAATTTATAGCCGTGTATTTGATTGCATTTTATAATTAATAATGCAATGAAATAAATGGTCACACAGTATTCTGGTTTAGTGAAATATAGCGTATTCTTCCCTCAGTGTGTTCTTTATATGACAATATTTACAAAGTTACAGAAGCAAATGTACTTGAAGGGACAGCGAAGATTTTATGCCATCAAAATATATGTGGCGACTGCTACAAAAGGTAAAGTTCTCCCCTGTGTATGGCAGTCTGCCGTGACACCATTCGAGCAAATGATATGGCTCAACACATTCTCGATCTCTGCCGTAGTGAAGGATACATGAATGATACACACAACGCTCTGATGTATCTAGGGGTCGCGTGTTCGACACGCGGTGGAGGAACATGGCATGGTGTTCCCTTGACGGTGCCCTTCATCAATTTCATCATATTATTATTCATACTCGTCGTTTGGATTAGCCAAAAATGAAAAAAGCGACGCTAAAAATCATCTAATCAAATGTATTCCAGCCTCCATGAAGAAGTGGCTACGAAGCCAGAAGCCCTACTTTTGAATCCTGGGTGAGGAATGAATATATGTATCATCGTGTTCATTCTGATTCCACCATTAATGCTCATTAAGGATTAACCTACGACGTAGAAAAACGCTTAAAATTAACGTAAATATACGTCGCATTCTTCAGTCGCTTCATTAATGTGGATCATTTCACTATCCTAGGGGAAAATGTTAGTTTAGCAACGTAAAGAATATTCACTTTCGAGGCAATCCAAGGCATTGAGAGGCAGGGGTGTAGCAAGGGGTTGAAGAAGTGCGCGACCGCACGGGACTTCGCGCTTAAAGGAGCTTGATACGAAAAATGTTATAAATAGAAGTGGGGGGGGGGGGCATGGAAAATGCTATTTTTTGTGGGCAGTAATATTAAAATATTCTGTATTTATCTGGTTTTAAATTCTGGTTAAACGTTATAATTTGAATGAATACGTCAAATCAGAGGCATAACATACAGGCAGGCAGGTCTTAAGTCTAAGGGGCACGAAAGAAGTAAAAAATGATCGTCGTATTTCTCATGTGAAACAGTTAGGAAAAATTTACGATAACTTGCTTAGACATTTTTACACATTTATTCTTTCATTGAATAGAACGTCCTTTGTCTTGTATTCTCTTCAATCTCTTGACCTTGCACTCCCGATTTTTATAAGTTAACAACAAACACCTCTAACTGGCACGAAGCAAGCGCGAGACATTTAAACGCTTGCGTTGTTTCCTTCCTTCCTAGAACAGGCCCGTACCCAGAATTTTTTTGAGGAGGTTGGAGACAGATCCGAAAATGTGGAACAAAAGAGAAGATCCGAAATGCTATTGGATTTGTTGAGTTAGGTTATTTTACGTCGATTTTCTGACACTTTTGGCTGATCGCGATGATGAGGATGAGTGATGATATGATGAAAATTGATCACGGAACACTCACAAAGAACGTCCATGCCCAACCCTGGATTCGAACCCGGAATCCACAGCGTCGTAGCGCGTTGTGCTAACCAGGTGGTCGACCCTGGTCGGCGAAATGCTGTTGGGAGTACTGGATGTGACCACCAATGTTTCGGTAGTATTATTGTACGAGCTAGTGCTAGCTCGTAGCTCGTATAGTGCTAAGTGTACACCCAACGGTAAAAGCAATATGTCCATCTCCACTGTATTTTCATTCAGTCTGGTTTCCACAGTGTCATGATAATGGGTTGAAATAGAAACGCAGTCAACATAAGCTTCGCATCAAAAGAATCAATGACCCCTTAGAACACAGGATGTAGAGTAGTGTTGCCCACGAGACGAGACTTTGGCCTGTCTCGTCTCGTGGAGTCTCGTGGAAATGCTGTCTCGTCTCGAAAATATTCGTTTGTCGTATGCCACATGGTCAATCTCGTCTCGTCTCGAATTTTTAAAAGCCTGTCCCGTCTCGTCCCATGGGCAACACTAAAGAGTAATGAGAGAATTAAAATGGTGGTGAACAATTTGCCTACTATTATCTTTCCTAATTGTAGAATTGTAGAGTTGCAATGTTAAGGTCCAAAGTATCGGGAAGAAATAATTATTAATTAATTATTATTAATGATTAGCAATCATTATTAAAATGAAGAACATGTCTAAATGGGGGTTAACGCCCTCCAAAATAAAACCTCGAAACATTTAGTCAAATTACGATTTGAGTTTGAAAGAAATTGGGACAGGGATTTGAAAGAATAGACTGTTCCGACTAAATGTTAATGTCTTGTAAACACGCATCAATGATTATAAAACAAAAATTACAAAGACAGTTTACTTTCCCTTGGCAGATAGGGTTTAGCACAGTTCTGAAAAAAGAGGGGAGCGACTGCTCACCCCCACTTCCATTTAATTTCTGCCATTGGATTGGGGCCTCGCATTCTAATCTCAACCAGGGCTTCGCTATATGTTGCTACGCCACTGTTGAGAGAGGATTACTAAATTCAAAAATCCATATTTCGCAGCGTCATACGTCTTTGTTTTCTTTGTTCCACTTCGAAACGGTTTGTTACGAATTGTAAGAGACATCACAAACACAACACAGAAAGCAGTAATAAACACAGCAAGCGAACCCTACAGAGCGACCACAAGGAAAAAAAACATGGACAAAATGTAACAGCGCAGCTTTCCCTTCTTCCGTTCAGCTCGTGCCATAAGGAAGCCTGGTCCACTCTCCCCCTCCTCTCCTCGCAGGAGTACGGTGCACAGGCTTTGCTGGTCTGAGCAGGTTTTTTTGCTTGTGGTTTTACTATAGCAAGCAAGAGCCACAGGGTGGTGTTCTACCTGCTTCCCTTCTCGCATTTGGAATCGTACTTTCCAGCTAGTTTCGTTTCCCTTGGCCGGATTGTACCAGTCAAATTATTGATTGATTGATTGATTTTAGTTTATTTTACTTCGCGTTTTGTGCCTCTTGGCTAATTTGCGAAGATGGGGATGAGTGATGAAATGATGAAATTGATGAATGGACATTCACAAACAACCAAGCCCGACCGGGATTCGAACCCGGGACCCTTGGCGTCGCAGCGCGATGTGCTAACCACTCGGCCACAGGGTCGGGCAGTCAAATTATAATTTAGAACTCCAAGTTACTTGGTGACAAAAAAAAATACTACACTGACCCCCCAAAAAATACCTTACTTCACAGAATATAATACTTTAACACGGAATTATCATTACCTGCAAACTATATGAGTGTTTCCAAAGATCTGCTGCATATACCCTTTCCCTCATAACAAAGATCAACTAAAAATTAAAAAAAACAAAAACGAGCGTTTCTCTATTCGCAGTCCGTCTTTGTTTACGTGTAGCGCGAAAGGTTAAAGTTTTAGTGTTTGAAACCCAGAAAAGCATGTTTTTGCACTTGTCCTTTCTTGCATCATGATAAGATGTACAAATGCCTCAGCTCGATATAATTCAACTTCAGAGCTCTTCTGCTGCTTGCAGGAGTGGATGTTATCTGCTTCAGTAATCTACACTCCCGTGTTCCACCTGCCAGGCTGCGAGAGTAGTAGTGCTTTCAATTATTTTGACTGGTATGTAATTTTCGCTGCTGGCTGCAAGCAATGTGTAACAAAATTATACCTCATGTGTTATAACATGGCGATTATTATTATTAAAGATTAATTAGTGAAATAGTTTTCTCTTTCGCTAAAATTAACATAAAGAAGATAGCAAAGAATGAACTATGAATCAACGAAATTAATAACAGCGTTTGCTTTTCTTTGACGATTTAGTTAGGAAACAGACCTGTGATCCAATATTTCGTTATTATATATTATATTATTTTTCTTTAAATCTTGTATCTACAAGGAAAATCAAACAAAGAAACATAAGGACGTCTTATTTGAAATTCTTAACCCCGTAGCGTGAAACGAAAGGTGGGAGGGACTTCGAAATGCAACAGTTAACTTTAGTACTTGGTTCTTGGAGAGAACGTGCGTAATATTAAGTTAAGGAATGGTTTGTCCAATGAATGATTAATAATTGCGACAGGGACGAAAATCCCGTGGATAGAACGAAAGTACTATTTACATGGGGAACCATAAAACGTGATTTAGTTACCTAACAACCGCTGCATACCCAACCCAAATCTCGACAAATTAAAAGTAAAAGCGAGCAAATGTAGAAATATTATGCAACAGATATTGGTCCATCATTCCCAGCTGAATTGTATCCTTAAACATCTCTCACAAGTGACTTATCGAAAGTTTCATCTGCACATGATTTTGCCAAACACTACCTCTCCAATTCTACCTCCCTCTACAGAGGTATACCATGTTAGATATCCGGTGGAGGCACATAGTGGTTCGGATGCCATTTTAAAACTATAGGTCCTGTCCCATTTAACCGATCTGTGCAAAAAAGTGAACTTAAAACTATACATTAAAAAACTCCAGAGATATTCCGATCTCCGCACGGACTGCTTAGCACAGAGTTTACGAAGCCAATGGTTACGGTTCGAATCTCCCCCTGGACGTGGGTGTACTTTGTAAGTGTTTCTGCATCAATTTCCTAATTTCATCCTATCATCACTCATCCTCATCGTCGCGATTAGCCAAAGTGGTAAAAAAGCGATGCTAAATAACAAAATCAAATCTTTGCAGACACACGCAAACAACATACATAAATAGAAGAAACTGAAGAGGAGGAAATGTTTTATCATTTCCTTTCACAAGTGTGTTTGTTTTACATTCAAGACAACTTAAATAATGCTTTGCGATGGGCCAAAAATATGTAGATTCGTCACTGACAGTCATTTGTTTTCTCCTCTCCACATCGCTTTTAGCCGAGTACTGCCTTGTTGCCAGTTTCCTTCCGTGCTTCGTTGTCAAAAGCTTCAAAAAAGAAAAATATTACATCTCTTCTTTCGATGTCTAAGGTTCATGATGATACAAATGCTTAGCACTGAATAAAGGCGACGACCATCTGTTCAAGAATGCTTAACATTTTGACAACGCAAGGGAAGGATTACATTGTAAAGAGCTGCTTGCGTCACCCACGCTCCGACCGCTCCCTTACTGTTGGACTTATGCGCGTTGTGGTTCGCATACCACTTTTAATTATAGGTCAGCACCGATTAGCCCATCTTTGCATAAAGTAGACTTAGAACTCAATTCCATTACCGAACATTTCGGTTTCTTGAAGGCAATTGGGGAGCTACGTGAAATAGAGGATAAAGATAACAGCGGCAAAGGGATTCGATGTGCTGACCACGTGTCAACTTATAAGGAAACCACTTAAAAGGCCTTTGTTATTCATGGCCGTTTCGCCACGGAGTTTTTTCATCGTAGCTGTTACGGAGATGATTAATTTTATATAAGATTGGCGAGAAAATATTAACAAAACATGCTATTATTGTGTTTCACGCTAATCGGAGGTGAATTCTGTTACTGGGTGATAGATGGGTGTTATGATATGTCAGCTGTAAAGTTAAGAACAGTGGCGTATTTAGAAGGAGTTTTAGAGCTAGGTAGTCTTATTTTTGCTCAACTTTCCTTAAAATAAAATAAAAATAAAATTTAGGAAAATATGGCATGTTCTAGGAGTGGTAAGAAATATCTGATAACCCCTTATGATTTGATTTGATTTGATTTGTTGTTTGAAGTCCACTTTATGCACAGTAAGGCTAATCGGGACTGGACCTACAGTTTAAAGTGGAATCCGAATCACATGTGCTTCCACCGGGATTCGAACCCGGGACTCCTTTATAACCACCTTTACTGCATTTGTGAGTACGGCACTGAAAGCGTGGGGAATACTGCCCGCAAATAAAATGGAGAGGGTTCCTTAAATAATGATAACAGAAACGGGGTGTAATGCATGGCTTTCCTGCAAGAGCCTAAATGTCAACCTCTCTTCCACGTCCTGGACACAGGGAGGAAGGGGGGTTGCCATTAGGCTATCCCAGGCTATAACCTAGGGCCAGACAAAAATGAGATGCTGAAGGGGCAGAAGTGAAAACCATGGCAAATTGAAACATGCCAAATACTTTTACTTGCTTATTTCGTTAACGAAGGACTATCTAGCAATTAAATAAGTTATTTCACCATGGCCTATTTTCAAACGTCACCTAGATCATACAAACAGTATGTACAACTCTATTGTTCGAATATAAGTAATTGTTCCTCGAAAGAAACTAATGTAAACATTTTGAATGCCAACAAATAAAAGTCAATTGGGGGGATATTGGCGACCAAAATCAACATCATTGTTTACCGATTTACCGGTTCGCGTGCAGTGTGGCTACCTTAATGTAGTGTTGATTCGTTTTCCTTTAGTGCGTGTGCGGTATTAGTGTTGTCTGGCGAAATATATATTGAAAGTGGCTGTTTCAAAGGAAAACGAAGTTTAATGAATAATTTTTAATCAGATGTATCAATGTTTTGAACTTTACAAGTGTTATTAGTACAGAGCATGATGCAGTTAGTGAAAATTAAGTACCATGAGAACAAATTATTAATAAAAATGTCTACAGTGCCCAAAATAAAGGATAGTCCAAATTCTATATATCCCGCTCTGGATGGGCTACATTTTGCAGACAATCGGTGCTTTCGCGCCTAGACTCAGATTCAGTCTCTTTGTTGCGTACTGCCCATACATTCTTGTTATTGCCCTCGCATCAATTCCATCCTAATCTTAGCGATTGACCAAAAGAGACAAAAGCGAGAAGTAATATTAGTCGAATTAATCTCTATATAACACCAGCAAATGGCTGTGTCTTCCTCAAATTGAGGATTCCTCTCGCAGATATCCCATATAACATGAAGGTTAGGATGAATGATTAAACAGATTGTTGGAACAAAAATAATTTCATGTCCAGGTTTTCCAGGATGCGAACCTAGGACACCGAGTTTTGTTGCACGCTACGCTAACCATTCAGCCACAGAGCTGACCTGAAATACTTTGTGCTTGCAGGAGTGATTCTCGAGACGCACACGATATAATTGGCAAGATGAATAAGACTTGCATTGGCGCCTTCAGGTCTCTGCCGAGCATTCAACCATATCGGTATCAATACCTCAACTTGATGTGGTTTCAAGGTGAATAGTATGTATGCCCCCATACTTCAAGTTGTTGTATTTCTGCCGCCCAACTTACAGATATGTATGTGTAACACAGTGTTAATGACCAGGGACATATGAAAAATGGGATAACCGTTAAAATAAAATAAATTATAATTGCATGATTGTGGATTAAAGGTGTTGCTTTGTTAACTGACTTTCGCAGTTATAACTATCGAAAATTAAATATTTGTGGTTAAACTCGCCTAAAATCAATTGGTAAATTGTTTTACATTTTCACACAAATGTCATGTCAAGTTAATGTACTTGAAGCTAATATATATTTTAAGTTGGGGACATCACAGAGGGCGAAGGGGTGGTTGTTGAAAGACTGCTGAATTCGCCGCATTGTTGCTTCAAGGGAAGGGGGGAAACTCGTTCAAAACGTAAATACTCTCATCTAAAACTAGAAATGCTAGTAGCAACAAAGAAAGAGGGGAGAATTGTTTTCAGCACTCTGCCCTCAATATTTCGCATGCATGTACTATATGAGAAGCAGCAACTTGAACTTTAATAAAGGATAAATGAAAAATCTGCTGCTACCAGGGGCTCTAGTTTCTACACTAACTCCGTGCTATTAATTCGAGGAGACGGTTGTTTTCCCATATTGACTCACATGCTAGTCATTTATGAAAATCCGCGCTTTTGGTAGATCATTCCCAATCAGTGACATGAATAGATATTGATACTTTTTAACATTAAAATCAAGAAGCAATTTTTTAATGAATAATTTCTTCTTTTGTTGCAAATAATTGCAAAATTATCATCATTAGTAAATAGGGAACGAATTATTTCACGAGTGTTACACACGTCATATTTTATCATTCTCTAAACCTCAAAATAATATGTTAATATTGAATCAATGCTTTTTCTTGTTCACATCACAGCACCTCCAAATTAGCCGCGATTGAGGAATGTGGGAGGCCCTACACATCGTTTTATCTAGTCTAATAGATAGTCTTGTCATTGTTGAGAGACTAAACAAAATGCAGGACTACATTTAGAATATAATCGTTATATTTGCACTTTCAATCACTGCCACAATCACTGAAGGTGAAATGCCTATAAAGTGTTTGCAACACGCTCCGAAAAGTTTGCCGTAATCATTGCAATGGGTGTGATTTCGCGCAAACAATTTTCGGGGAAGTTGTTGGCTGAATATCATCCAATGGAAACAGCCGCTGAGGTTCTAATGGTGATCAAACGCCGAACCGCACCATTAAATGTGATACCGTTACCACTACGCCATTGGGGACAATTGCGATAGCAGAAAACATTCACACTTTTTCGCCATCTTTATTTGCAGTTGAAGTTAATAATACAGCGAACTTGAATCATATTGGGAGTACTGTATTCCCAACTAATTGCCCCCATGCACACGCCACTGTTGCTTGTGTATATACATAAGTACGGGCTACTCGTGTTCACTCACTTACAAGGGAAACAGAAACTCGAGCTCTCAGCGAGACAACTCCAGGCGTCGTGAAACAGATAAGGGTTAAGCCACTGATGTTAGTTGGAACATGCATTTCTACTGTCGTTGCCTTTGAGTCACTGCTTTGGTTGCGATGAAGTATTTTGGCAGGTGTCCTATTTCGCTGCAGGATACATGCAAGGCTTAACAGAATAATGTTAATGATATGCATATGATATAAAATGGTTACTATTATTCGGAAATTAATACATGATTTCTCTTCTGTAGAGTGTAAGAATTTTTCCTTCCGATAATGAAATAGTAAAAAAAATATTTAACCAGAAATCAACAAAGTGAATAACAACGTTTGCTTTTATTTACCTTTTGATATATTATCAAAGCAATTACCGACCTTGTTTTTAATACTGCCGATGCTTTGCGTAAATGCAGTCAGTACCCCTCCCCCCAAAATGATATGTTTACTGTCTCTTTATATACGTATATCTCTGGCTCTAATTGATTATTTATTTGCCACATAAGACAGATGAAACTGACATAGGAATTCGAACCCAGAATTTATTGTGCTAATATAATGAGTTGACCGACATTTAACAATCGTGGCGTCCTTTAACTTTTCCAGGCAGTCATAGCCGAGATATATAAAAAAACGTTTCGATTATAATTTTGTTGGTTAAAGTTGGATAATTTTTCTTAAGTAACGAAAACGCTTTGCTCATTTCCGAATAGCACCTTTCAGTAAACAAATTGATAGATTGATCGAGTTCGTGTTTTAAGTCCACTTTACATACAGTATGGTTAATCGGGACTAGACGTACAGTTTAAACTGGGATTCGAACCATTTTATGTCTCAACTGGTTATCGAACACGGGACTCCTTGATTACAAGGCGACGACGTTTACTACTACGCCAACAGGGAGTCCCAGTAACCAATATATATACTTTTTCGTCTATAAAACACCCGATATTAACACACTTTCAAACAACGTCTTGTACATATGAAGCAAATTAAAATTGATATGTGAGGGCATAGGAGTGCGCACGGTGGTTGCCAGTGGTGCATGAACACCTCAAAATGCGTCCTCAAAAAATTAAGAATGTAGAAAGTACCATTATAACAATGAAAATAATGTCTCCCCTGCTGTCTCGAGATTTGAATTTTAATGGTCGGATCTTTCTAAAGTTAAAGCCAGAAGAGTGAAATGACTTGCAGCCAAAGCTGGAATCCGCCTAGAAAGATGACCCTTCGTTCGGGATTCACCAGTGATAAGAGGAAATCCTTGATTGCTTAACGAGTGTCAAGCAAACTATTTTGACAAAACAATAATAATACAATGCTAACAATACCCACAATAGTTTGCAAAATGATCTACGTAATCAGTGCGATGTTTGTAGTGGTGCAACAGTCTACGTTAGAGAAAACAGGGTTTGAAGTAGAGTCTGATTGTTTTGATTTTTTTGACGTCGCATTTCTTCTACTTTTGGCTAATCACGATGATGAAGGTGAATGATAATAGGATCGGATGGATGAAGCAGTATTCGAATGATGGGGTGAACCGGGGAATTTCCCCCCCTCTATTTTTCCCATGCCCTGCTCTACATTAATATTTTCATTCCCAACCATGGGAAGAAAATGTCCCCCTCTGAACGTGTACTTTGAATGGAATGACACTGTTTGAGTCATAATTTCGAGCTTGCTCTTCAAGATGTTTTTAAGAAAGATAGTCATTGTACCCTAAATATTTTATGGATGCACTTTATTTTATTTTCAGTCAAAACAGAAAAAAATAAAAGGATTGTTCTAGAGTGGTCAAGCAGTAGAAACAACAATGATGGAAATTAGCGAAATGTTTGACATTTGTTGGGTGCCATCAAATCAATCTGTGTGGGTAATAATAAATAATTATCTGGTTTTTGTAAATTTCTCTTCGAATAGTGAACTCAGTGCAGCTATCGGTTGAAAAGAAATAGAAAGTGCCAAGGAATGCTGAAGAAAGTACCAACTTAGTTATTTGTAGAATTTTGACTTTCCCCTGTTTTATTAGATTTCCTCAAACATTTTCCATTGCCTCCACAGAGAAGAAGTGCGCGTCAGGAATTGGCTGTGGCAATAAAATCTCTAACGTCCCGTGTTTTAGCGAAGTACAAACTTTTCAACCTCACCACATTTATAGTATTCATCACAAAGTAGGTAAAATAGATCAATATTCTCTTTATTATTATTCCATTTACTAGACATGGCATACAGTTTTTCCTGCATATCAGTTGCGTTACTGAATTCTAATTAGATTTATTTATGTGTAAATAACGTAAATATCTTCACAAAAATAAGAAAACGTGTGCTCATGTGAAAACGCATACTCATAAACCATAAGTTAAAATTTCATCTTCACACACCTTATGGTTTCTGTGAAAGGGGAAAATTAACTTGTGACAAATAGGCTAACATTGTCCAGATAGTCAACTGAAACACCCCTTTAGGCACTCCCATGTGAATTAGTCTGCACGTGCGCATGTGTAGCGGGAGGAGAGAGAAAGGAGAGCGTATATTTGAAAAATTCATTAACCAAATGTATAAGTGACATTTCCAGAAGCTGAATATGTATTCCCCGGCATCATGATGCATGAATGAGACTGCGTATCGTATCGTTATCTAAATAACGACGGAGAAAAGGATGCTCGACCGGTAATGACACACTACTAATTGATTAATTGATTTGATTTTACTTGACTTTTCTTCCACTTTTGGCAAATCGCGAAGATGAAGATGAAGTTTTATCCCGATATTTTAGTCGAATTAGTCATCACGCACTGTTATTTAAAGGAAACCCTTCTTCCACAACTACATGAGTTTGAATAGAAAATAAAAGCGATAAACGCAGATATCTGCTAGTAAAAGAGCGCGATGTGTGCGCTTTAAAAATGTACGAGAAACTTTTTTTTCCTCCGTGATTAACACAACTCCCAACTTTTTAGTCGCTTGCCGCCATTAGGCTTAGCTTACAAAATGTCACAGGCTCAACTACAGTGATACCCATAAAAACATATGAAGATAAAATATATAGGTTTGAAAGATCGTTTATTGATTGTACTTATGTTGAACTTGCTTTCAGTGAGGTGAGAGGTTGTATAGAACTTATCCCCTTTATGTTGTCGCCGAAGTACGCCGTGCAATTTTATATTCTGCCGTTGTCCTAGGTCTCCTTAGCGATTTTCTTTCAATCCTTAAATTTTGTATTGCATATGGCATAGTTATAAACATAGTGAAGGACAACTTGCCTGCTGGTACAACTGCAAACTTAAAATAAGAGAATGCAAGTAAAAGTATGCTACTACAAGCAGTAACGTGCCCAGGAGTTTACAAAAGGAGGGGTTACGTATACTTTGTCTTGGCAGTCTGCCCTCATATTGTCATATTTTCCTACCTTTGACATTTTTCTTTTAGGAATGCTGGACCAAACGGGGGGTTATAACCGCCACTAATCCCCCCCTTGGGCACGCCACTGACTGCAAGTTTAATTTGTGGAAGCAAACGTTATCTTTCTCCTTCCTTGATTCCTACTCTTCGGCGACCCTTCTCCAGACTTCCAGGAGCCATGCACTGACACAGCTTGGAGAAGCATTCTTCCCAAACTTGTTTCTGTCCGACTCAAATGCTAAGGGGAATAAGGCATTGGATCGCATCGTTTCTCAACCTATGGGGCGCGACTCACAGCTGGGACCCGAGGGGGTGTTTGGTGGGTGGCGAAGTCGGACTTGAGAATTTATTTACTGTCTTACAAAACTATTACGTTTAAAATACTAATATATATTATTTAAATATTTTAACCCGTGTTGTACGTAGTGTAAGCTATACATTTCTGTTCATCGTAACCTAACCTCTGGAATTCAAGGCGCCTTGCTGTTGGACGCGCTCTTCGTTTCTCAGTTTATTGTTTCCTGCCCTTGCGCACAGTTTCATGATGGAAATGGACAATTCCGTCTTCCATACAATACTGGTAAAATACCTTTAACCCAAATAACGTAGTTCAGGACACCACATTATTTGTTTATTTACCTAGTACATACAGTACTGTGCGCCCATTTACACCGATTACAAAAACGAAAACAAAGGAAGTTTGGCACAAAATATTTACACGTAGATTGTTATTTTACAAACACAGACGAAGCATAAGGTGAGGTCAGGGCTCGAAATGGACCGTAGCCGACCGGAACGGCTTCCGGTTCGTGATTATCTGGAACCGTTCAGTTCCGTCTCGTCAGTTCAGTTTCTTAGATATTTAGACATGGCTACTCTTTACGCATTGAAAACAATTGATTCACCTTGAAGGACGATAGTTTCGGAGTTAAGGATAACCATGTTCCAAAGCATTTTCTTCTTTGGTGAATAATATGAATAGCCGGTTTGAAGACTCAGGTATATTTTCGCATACAGTCCCATAAAATGCACATACATGGTATTTAGATAATTGTGAAGGTGTGTGAGATGTCAGGCAAACTTTGTAAGCGAAAGGATGTGTGCGTCAGTAGTTAAAAATCTTCGCACCTACAAAGAAACTCCACAACACATTGCCACGTCACTCAAAGTTTATGTGAATTATATCAAAATTGTTCCAATGTCTACAGTTGAATATGAACGCTGGTTCAGAGATTATATCTTTTCTTGGATCATAGAATAAGCTACATCGCTGTAAGTCAATTTCGATAATGTCCCTTTTTTTATCAGATATGAGCTCCAAATACGATTTTAAACCTTCGTTTTAAAAGTTATTCAAAGACAACAATGGTTATCGGGGATTACTTTAATGGGGGGTTCCCGACTTTTCTGCTTTCATTTGTTTATTTTATAAAAATATCGGGGGCTGTAGCCCATTTAGCCCCCCTCCTTGTGCGTACGCCAGTGGCCTGAAGTGACTACACCAAACAACAGAAAAGCTTAGTCAGGCTGCAGCAGATGGTACCTTATCAAACCATCTCTCAAATCGTTAAGCCTCTTGCAACGGTTATTCGATTCGGACAAGACGGCGCCGCGGAATCAAGATGCGTAGCTTCCAGTGTTCTCTGTTCCACTCTTATTTCTCCCTCTTCTATCTGTCCTTATATTTCCCCCCATCTGTTATATTATAGAATTAATAAATAGATTTGTAATTCCCATACATTTACAGCGTAATTGCCCTTACAATTTTGAGAAATCTTTACGTGATTCTGGGATTAGTCTTTCTGATTAGCCAAATTGGTTTCAAATTCACTTTATTCTCAAATGTCGGATTCAAATCACGGTTCAATCTGTCTCGCCAGGAATCGTACCTGGTACTCATTTTTTACAAGGCGTCCGCGTCCTTCCCGACTGGAATTAAGTTATATTGTAATAATACATAACAACCTTTTTAACAGACCCTCTGTTCGTATCTCTGTCTAGTTGAAAGGATTTGGTAACGTAAAGGTATCTTCCCCGTGCATACTGCACCGTGCCACATTCAGGGGAACTGGGTTAGGGTTCCACACATTCTCGATCTCGGCCATTTTGGAGGTGTTGTGATCAGCACCAGCGCCGCCTTTAACCTGTAGGTTTGCCTCCAGGTACACACTGATTTGAAGCTGGATAGCCCCCAGAGCGGCTTAATTCGGTGACAAGGCCGGAAAAAAAAATCCTAATTTAGATCACCCACACCGGGAATAGAACTCTTGTATCCCGTGTGGCAGTCAGACGCCAAACCGATTAGAGCCACTAATCGGGGTTAATTGGGACTGGATATAGAGTTGAAAATGGGTCCGAATCACTGTACCATAGACATTCAGGGCTCAGCATAAATCGTTTAACTTGGATACGATTTCAGATATCATGGACGTAATCATTAGTGACTGATTGATTGATTGATTTAGTTTATTTTACTTCGCGTTTTGTGCCGCTTGGCTAATTTGCGAAGATGGGGATGAGTGATGAAATGATGAAATTGATGAATGGACATTCACAAACAACCAAGCCCGACCGGGATTCGAACCCGGGATGTGTTAACCACTCGGCCACAGGGTCGGGCATTAGTGACTGAGATGGATGTCACTTCAGTTTACCTTTCTACGTATTCCTTTAGGCCATGTTTGAGGCAACAGCCGACTAATTCCATCAGCGCTATGAGGTAGAGGTAAGGGACTCGAAAAAGCCTCTGACCAGTAGCGTCGATTAGGGGGTCAAGGGGTGTAGTTGCCCTCACACACTTTCTCCAACTTTTGTCCCCGCACTATGCTAAATCTTATGTACCAAGGGAACGTAAATTGTCCTTGCCCCCACCCCAACTTTTTACACCTTGTCCCCTAATTTTGGAACCCAATCGCCGCCACTGCCTCTGGCAGTCGCTTCGGTTGGTTGAGTGGTCGACTCGCGATTTCGAAATTGTAATTTAAATTGATTGATTGATTTAGTTTATTTTACTTCGCGTTTTGTGCCTCTTGGCTAATTTGCGAAGATGGGGATGAGTGATGAAATGATGAAATTGATGATGGACATTCACAAACAACCAAGCCCGACCGGGATTCGAACCCGGGACCCTTGGCGTCGCAGCGCGATGTGCTAACCACTCGGCCACAGGGTCGGGCAAAATTGTAGTTTAAAGGTTCGAGTCTTGATCAGGACATGTTGGTTCATTTGTGAGTGAACTTCATATAAAAATCATGCATCATTATCGATACAATTTCTTTTTAATAGGTAGAAAATAAAAAAAAATAATTAGAAAATAATATTAAATATATAACACAACATTAATAACGTGAAACCGTTAATTGAATTTGATATTCAAAAGTACGTAATAACCTACTCCTGCTGACGTCACACTTCAAATCGCCGAAACAAGTATAATGGACCCACCTGTATTACTACCTAACGACGCGCTGGATTGAAAACAAAAGAACAGCGAGGGATCCACAAGAACACGGCAACCGAAAAGGGAGTCCAAATATAGATTGTATTTGCGTTTTTCTATTTTGGCGACACGTGAAAGTACGGAGGATTTTTTTTTTTAAAACAATAATGGGGGAACTCCCGAATGTATCCTAACCTCCACCCGCATACATTCGAGGGTATGCGCATGTCCCAGTGCCTCTGATATAAACTGGGACGGCAGTTGCTCGTATTACGGTTCACCCATTATTGTTGCACACACTACCTTTATTTAAATTATCCTTTACTACAGTACACATATATATATATATAAAACAAATATAAGAAGAGAAAAAAAAATAACAGTAAAGAAAATATATAAGACACATACATATACATGGTTCCCAATACAGTGATTTGATTATTATATGTAAATTACAAGTCACAAATTACACATTACAGTATCGTTAGTGGTCTTCACAGATACCAGCACATAGTTATATTTTAGTATAATTGGGTCATTTTTATTTAGTTATGTTTATTTTATTTCTTTCACATTCTTTTTCTTGTTTTATCTATGCACTGTGATCCGGATTCCGGACTCCCGGAATCTATAGTATGCTTGATCCATGCCGCAAGACGAACCGCCAAGGACAGATCGCAATAGGTTGAGGACCTTTAGTTATTTGAATTTATTGTTTGGGAGATTGCTCACCCCAGAGGCTAGGTGTTCTTATCCCTGTCGGTTCGTCCTATTCCTCCTATTTCAGTCCATGACTTATGTTGCTTGAGTTGCGTTTGAAATATTTTAAAGTTAATATTAATTGTACAAAAGAGGAAATAAGGTATGACAACAATAAAATAAAATAAAAAATAAAATAAAACAATATTGAAATGCTAAGTTGTCGATCAAAATGGGTACACTCTGATCTTCATTATATGACATACAGTGAATTAAGTTTTTTTTTTTTGAGTGTTAGAATTTGAATAAAAATAATTTAAATGAATAATAATATAGTGCTTGTTTAATTTGATGTTAATTAGTTTGGGGTTTAGATTAGACATTGGAATGCCAATGTCACCGGGTGCTGGAATACCAGCATACCATATTTTTTTTAAATTTTTTATTTTTATTTTATTTAATTACTATTGTATATTTTAACCTGGCTTCCGCCACTCTCAACAAATAATCTTTGTGCTTTTCCCCCAGCATCCGAACAGGACGAATTCTTCTTCTTTCTGCGGCTTCCCGTCTTCCAGTTGATACCACGTAGTGCCTTCTTCTTGATACAGTTGGTGGTGCCTCATTGTTCTTCATCATTCTCTTCCTCCTGCTCGAGGGCCGGGGTGATCCTTTGCCTTTGTATTCTCGTACTTCTCCTAGGTTCTTCCGGTGTTTGTTGGCTGTTTGTGGGGGCCGTGTTACGGTGTCGTGGGTTGAATTTCTTCTTTTCTTCTTTTGAGACTTCGTCAGCCAAGATCTTCAGATTTTGAATTTGCTGCTCGCATAGAAGTGTTCTAATATCATACGTAGGAAGTTCTCTTCGCAAAGTTTTGATCCTGTCAGTTGTTTCCGGGCAGAAGAAGACTCTATGCTCGGGAGAATCCTCCGTAGCTCCGCAGTAGGTACATTTCGGTTCCAGGGCACTGCCAATTCGGTGAAGATATTTGCCATACGGTCCATGTCCTGTTAGAAGATGCAACAGGCCCCCTGTATAAAATATTTTTGTCTGTGTGCTGCTTCGAACATCCGGGATAAAGGTATATGTCCGTCTCCCATTTTCGGCATTGTTCCATTCCTCTTGCCATCTGTCCAACAGGGATTTTCTCATTTCATGCAGGGTTGGGGTGAAGTTTCCTATACAGGAGATCATTTTGTCTTCATTTCCTTTCTTAAAAAAGTATCTACCCGCCCTCCATTTTACTTCTAAATCTAAAGGGAGATGTCCAGTCAGGGTTAGCAATGCTTCTGTGAAAGTTGTTCCAAACGCGCCTGTTGTTCTTAACAATATTCTTCGTTGAGAAGCCCTGAGAACTCTGACGTTCGTTTTCAAAGCTAGACTCTCAAACCAGGTAGAGGCTGCGTAAGTCACAATGGAGTAGTATATTGCTCGGATATATGCTTCGATTGTGCTTGGTTTCAGGCCAAACTGTTGGGATGCCACTCTGGTGAGTTTACCCATCGCCATTTCCGCCTTTGCTGTAATGTTTTTGATATGTTCTCCGAATTTTATACCCTCTCCCATGGTCACGCCGAGGTATTTAAATTTGACCGATCTCTGTATAGCTGATCCCAGTATCCTAATGGATGGATTCCTGCTGGTGCTAAGATGGCCTTTAGCGATAAGATATTTAGTCTTCTCTGCCGACAGTTCTAGTTTAGCGTCTCTGTACCAGTCTCCCAAGGTTTTTAAAGCATTGTTTGCCTTGCGTTCCACCTTAGCTCTAGAGTCGTCAGCGCAGACCAGGACGATATCATCCGCGTAGGCTATAACTCTGATCACGTCCGGATTCTCACCCAGGGTACGAAGACGAGGTTCTAAGTTAATATTCCACAGGTGAGGACCCAACACTGAGCCCTGTGGGCATCCCTTCATCGTGGTTTTTGTTAGTTTGTTATCGCCTATCCTCAGGGAGACCCTGCGATTTCTAAAATAGTCCTCCAAAATTTGAAACAGTGTGCCTGGACAATTTATTTTCTTTAAAGTCTGAAACAGGTTATGCCACCAGAGGTTGTCAAAGGCGCCGCTGATATCAGCGAAGATAGCTACAACTATTTTCTTGTTTGATCTTGTAACTTCCTCCTTCAGGGCGTTTATTGCATCTTCCGTCGATCGGCCCTTTGTGAAACCGAACTGGCTACCTGTGTTGCCACACATGGTTAGAAAGTCTTGCAATATTTTGTTTAACATTTTCTCGAATAATTTCCCTATAGTATTGAGGAAGCAGATGGGCCTATACGACTTCAAACTTTTTTCGTCGTTCTTAGTTTCCTTTTTAATTACGGCAAGTTTTCCCTCTTTCCATGATGCAGGGAATTCCTTGCGAATCAAACACAAATTAAACAGGGCCGTTATGAAGTTAATTGTTTCGGGGGCGGATAGTTTAAGAATTTCTGCAGGAATTCCGTCTGGCCCTGGTGCTTTACCATTTTTCATAGTTGCCAATTCTCCAATGACCTCCTCCGGCTCGAACGGTACAATGGGTATGGAATTTGGACATTGTCTGCAGCTTGTTCTAACCTCCTTGTTCTTTTCGTTGTCGGTTTCCTCCTCGTCATCCGGCAGCAATCCATGTAGTAGCAATTCTCCTGTCTCCTTCATGTCTCTTGTAAAAGAGCCATCTGGTTTTCTTAGTGTTGTAATACTTTCTTCTACTTTTATTTTATTTGTCATTATTTTATAGGGTAATCCCCACTTGTCCCGTTCCAGGTTGTTTTTAACGAACTTGCACCAGTTTTTGTATTTAAAATCCTTCAGCTCCGCTGCGTAGCGGGCTTTATCCCTGCGATATGCCTCTAAATATACTCCTCTGTTGTGAATATTTGTTTTCTGGTATTGCCTTCTGGAGTTTCGCATTTTGGCTCTAAGCTTGGTGAGATTTGTAGACCAGGGTTTTTTCCGGGTATTGTGTAATCTTCTCGGTGTTGAAGCCGCTATTCCGACCTGAAGATTTTTTGTTAGAATTTTCGCCCATTCATCTGTACTCTTCCATGGTCCGGTATTTTTTGGTAAGTTGATGTTAGCGAGTAAGATCTCCTTATCGGTCTTATTCCAATTGTACGCCGGAGCTGGTTGGTCAATTTCTGCTTGTGGTGATTCTAATCTCACATTGAAGGAGATCACATTATGATCACTGGTTGTGATCATATCATGCACCATCCAATTTTCTATTAATTTCGACATTCTGTTATTTGTCAATGTTAAGTCAATATTGCTACTTGCTCCCGCTCGTCCTCTATATGTAGGTGGATTTCCCTGAATATTTTATATTATTAAATTTAGTTCCGCTATTAAATTCATCATTTTTTCTCCATTATTATCTATTTTCTTTCCAAACCATAGGGGAGAGGAAGTGTTGCTGTCCAGTGTTAAGAGCAGTTTTTGATTTGGATACGCTAGGCAGGCATTCCTGATTCGGGCAGTATACACTTCAATATTGTGGCTGTATTGGCAGTAGCAATTTACTATTATAAAATTTAGTTTGCCATGATTTACTTCTATACAATTTATATGCGTGTCGGAAAAGTGTGCAATTTTCAAAATGGTTGTAGCCTTGTTAAGTGACACTATTGCAGATTTCGTATTTTGGTCTTGATTGTATATTACCCTTGCTCCAATAGGGGCATGGATCATCTTCCCGTTTAGGAAATATGGCTCCTGGAGTAATAGCATGTCCACATTATTGTTTCTAGCGTATGTAAAGATTTCTTCAGTCGCTAACACCGCACCGTTCAGGTTTACCTGCAGCATCTTCAGTTTGTTTTCGTGTTCCTTAATTAATGACGTACTACCGAGGTCCATAAAGGCCATGGGTTCGCCGAATTCTGTACAACTCTTCCATGACTCCTAGCAAAATCTGCATATACTTCTTCCAAATTTAATTCTAGGTCTCGTCGTCCAAATGCTATTTTTAATAATTCATGCAGTTTATCAGGGTCCACCGGGATATTGCTGCATCTTAGGAGCATTTTGTCCACGACTTCCGGATGCGGGAAGGCAATCTGCTTTCCTCCATCTTGTTTCAGACGGACGAGCAGGCGGAGAGCGTTTATTAGATTTTCCTTTTCTTCAAGTCTACTTAATTGGAGATTTAGTTCGAACTTTTGATATATTCGGGTGGGATCAATCGGGGAAATTGGGAGATCCGGTGGGTCCGGGTTCTTTATTTCCATCATAATAGGCTTTGTGAAGTCTGGGTACCTTACTTTTGTATCTTCTTCGGGTTGAAGAGAATCTGGGTTATGTGACGTTCGAAGTTGGATATTGTCGGGTTTGTTTCCAGTTGGTGATTTAGATTTTGGACAGAAGGGAGTTGCTTCCGGGTTCATTGTTGAATTCGAATGGACTTCTGGTGTGTCTGGTGGGGAGGGCGGTTGAAGGAGGTGGATATGTGTCTCCATTTGAGAGTCTGTGAGGAAATGGACATAGCTATCTGGTGTGTCTGGTGAGGAGGGGGTTGGAGGGGATGGATATGTGTCTCCATTTGGGAGTCTGTGGGGAAATGGTCATAGCTATCTGGCGTGTCTGGTGGGGAGGGGGGTTGAAGGGGGTGGATATGTGTCTCCATTTGGGAGTCTGTGGGGAAATGGTCATAGCTATCCGGGGATCCTAGACAAGTCATTGACGAGGCAATCGAGGGTGTTTCTGGAGGGGTTGGTGGTGGTGAGGGGAGAATTGACTCAGGGGGCGAGGCTGGATCGACTAGACACGTGGATCCCTTAAAGGGAGGTGGAACAACAAAAGCACATAATTTCAGACCAGGGATTTTCTCGCTCAATAAAGGTTGGTAATGAACAGTAGGAGAGCCCCGCATCATGGAGGTGGGAACAAGAAGGAAGAAGTTAATGTATTGGTAGGTTGGGGGGGAGGATATTTCGCCTATTGGGGTTGAGTTAGACAGTTGAAGTGAGAGCGGGATTCTAAACGTATGATTTATTATATTCCTAAGTTCTTGTCTTATTCGGAGTTCGTAGGCCGCCGCTCTTGCCGCATTTCGACGTCGGCGGCTGGGGGTGTTTTTGCTTTTTCTTCTATTATTATTATTACTCTCCATAGTTCGTTTTTTCGATCAGCCTTTGTAAAAAGAACTTCATTGTCGGGCATTCCTTAGGATTTTCGTTGCAGTTACTTTTTCTTTTAGTGCAGGGTATACATATCCTTTGCTGTCCCTCCCTCCTGCATTGTTCCCTCTCGTGTCCCACCTCACCACACCTGTTGCAGCACCTCTCCCCCCTGCAATGCCTTACAACATGTCCATAGTCCCTGCACGTTGCGCAGGTTGGGACTACAAGGTAGTCCTTAATGGACAAGGACACGTATGCAAGGTGGATTTTGTCTAAGGTAAGTATTAATTTTCTGATTTTGGGGTCCAGTTCATACACCCTGTGCGAAACAGTCTTATTTCGTGGGCCGGTTTTGAATCTGAATTTGAATTTTTCTTGAAATTCCTGGTATGGCATCCCTAGTCTGCTTTCAATTTCATTGAGCACATAAAATTCTTCTGTGATGCTCGCTTCCTCCTTGTTTGTAGGAACGTCATACATAATCATCAAGGGATTACGTTTTTTAGGGAGTTCCGCGATTAGGTGTTTGTTCTTAAGATTTGGGTTTTTTAAAATTTTTTCTACATCTTCCTTTGTGGATGTTTCAACAATTAGGGTTTTGGGGGTTGATCTCATGGCCTTTATCCTTACTCCCTCCCTGACTGGATCCACAGAGGCAGTAAAGTTGTCCCAGATTGCTCTGGTGTTTTGATTATCCGTGGCAGTAATAAATACTGTATGGCTTGCCTTATCAGTCACTTTCTGAATTTGGTTTAGTAGTAGGGATAATACTTTAGACCTAACAATAGACCCGTTAATTGACATTAATGGTTTTTTAATTCATTTTCGAGGGGTGACGCTATTGTTATTTAATCTAGCGCCACGTGTCGTGGGTGGAGGAGGAGTTGAGTCATCGATGACTCATGCACACGTGTGAGTTTGAAATTAATGGTTTTCCATTAGTGCACAAAAGACACTATTATGTATTCCGTTTTTGACCTAAGCTAACACTATTGTTGTATATTATATATGCGTTTCTGCCGGATATGAGTCACAGATGATTTATACAGACGTTGGAGTTTGGAATTAATGGTTTTTCCATTAAGCTACAAAAGACACTATTGTGGAGTTCGTTTTCGGACTATTCTAACACTATTGTTGTATATTATATATGCGTTTCTGCCGGATATGAGTCATGGGTGCTTTATACAGACGTGGGAACTTGGAATTAATGGTTTTTCCATTAATGTACAAACGCCATTTTGGCGTCGGTGGTGAGTTATATTTGGTATAATTAAGGATCCGGATTTACCCGTATTCAACTGGTGCCGACGCGTTCGATCGGAGGTAGAAGGTATTATAACACATGTTCGCTTTAAAGGCGAAGAAATTGAACGATGTATCCTATATGAAAACGAAGTATGCGAGCAGAATCCATGTTATTAATATTAACCTGTTACGGAAGAACCTGTTATGTGGTTGCATTCATCGGCACCCCCAAACCGCGCGCGTTCATGGACACGTGAGGAGAAAAAAGGTTCTCTATTGTTACGGCCCCCATCGCTTGGTCTTCTTCCGAAGTTGAATGGAAGTCAAGTGTCGCCAAATTTTTACACACGAGTATTGATTTTCTTTTAGGTTCCAATTTTATTTGGTGGAAGTAATCTACGCGGTATTTCTGCCGTTTTTTGTAACATTGCAAAGACTATTTAACCTAAGGCTGAACTAGGAACATTCAGTTCCAGTATCTACAGGTTAAAGTGGATGCGATCCACTATTTGCTCTTATTTCTGGGTTGCGAACCACGGCCCATTTGATTATTGGGTTATAAACATCAGGATTCATGTAAAATTGACCAGATGTTTTTACTGTTAGAGACAATATTTCGCATTTTTTGTGTATTTTTACTCAGAAAACGCTATTTGAACGAATCAAGCAAGAGTTCGCATGGGAATTTAGACTTACAAAGACATTTTTCAACTTTTAACTTGTTATTTTAAAAGTTTATTTCCATTTTTTACTCTAATATCACAATTTCTTCTATTCAGGCAACATTTTTTATTAAATTTTGGACTCACAAAGACATTTTTCAACTTTTAACTTGCTATTTTAAAAGTTTATTTCCATTTTTTACTCTAATATCACAATTTGATCTATTCTTGCAGAAGTGTTTATTGCAATTTTGACTTGCAAAGATAATTTTTTCATCTTCTTTTATTATTTTTTCTATTTATTGCCTTTTGTATCTTATATTTTTAATTCTTAACTTTGAGTTTTGTTCTTTATTTAAAAAATTTCTCTAATCACTAAGGAAGAAGTACTTTTAAGTAAAACTGTACCCACAAAGTTTATTATTACTATTATTATTATTATTATTATTATTATTATTGTTGTTGTTTTTGTTTTGATGTAGTTGTTGAATCTTGTTGTTGTTGTTAGGGTTTATTGACTTCCACTACGCTATTTTTGGTTTGCTTCGTAGGAAAGTTTGTTTATTTTAGAGTTTCCTCGGTATTTTCTTACTGTTAGGGTAGGTAAAGTTTCCTAAATATATGAGTAGGGTTCCATATATTTTTGTTCTTGCATGTTTTTCATATGATGTGATCACAACAACTCTCCAAGTGCTTTTACTGCATGTTTCCATTTTTATTGAGGCTTAGTGATTCCTAGAGCCACTTTATGCATGAGAGAAAGCTTGAAAATTTCGATCTCAGATAGCCGTCAACCTTATGTCAGAGTATTTTCGAGTATATTTTAGACTTATTATGGGGCAGTAGAATATCATGGCTTGCTTATTTTTTAAGTATGTTGCGCAGTTATTGTATTTTTGCTTTTGCTTTCTAGATAAACTGTATGAAATGTTTAATATTTGTACTTTTTTTTTGCACTTATAAGAGGCCAAACTTTTACTGTAACTAAAATTATTATCTCTCTAAGCACTGAAACCCCTTTACCAAGAGTACTATAACTGAATGTTTATTAATATTGTTTCTTTCATCCCTTAAATATAACTACTTAACAATATAATGACAAATCACAGGACAAGACGATGTTAGCAGATGACTACGTGGCTCTTAAGTCCACCTGCCAAACTTTTCTTACCATGCTATTTACCCTTATAGTCTTTTATTCGGGGTACGTTTCAAGTACTACTTGACTTTTTGAGTGTTTGATTAACACCAGGGGTTATTTGTATCTGTTATGCTGTATTATTTGAGGCTTCTTTTTTTATTCTACAATCACTATATGTCCCTGAGAACTAAATTTCCACTGACTGAAGCTTAAAGCTTAGGCTCTACAGCATGTTGAATGGTTAAGCACTGGTCAATATGAATTTTACAGAGGCTAGTAGGAGGCATAGGAACACACGCCAGAGCCTTATTAGCGTGCAAGAAGCATTTTCAGGGAGTACTACGAGGAAACGAAGTTGATTTTTTTGAGGGCTTTACCAGTTACACAGCCAATATTTGCTATTTCAAGTAACTACATGTACCAAAACATTTTACAGCCCAACACTAACTAGACTTCAATTTATATTTTATTAGGTGCTAAATGTAGCAAGAACACTGATTGTACATACTTTTGAGAATCCAACTATTTCAGGATTTTTTCTATGTACGCATATTTTTATTGATTACTAACTTTAACAGACCAATCAGGAAGACGCCAAAATTCACTAAACTTAGTACTATAGTGTATGTGATTGCATGAAAAGTAGAAATTATAACAACCACAAGATTTCGCTTTTTTTGCTTTTGGGACTAATCGTGACGCTGAGGATGAATGGATGGCCAAAAATCTTAAGGACTGGATGTATTTTACCACTACAGACGCCTATGTAGAAACACTAGAGTACTGTTAGCTTTCAAAATTGAGGTTATACTGTACTGTTTTTTAAATATTTCGTATTTGGCACGCTTAACAAGTTACATTTATATCCATTTCAGGACAAATATTGCTAAAACTCTCAAATTAATGTGTACAACTTTATATTTCTGCTATCAAAGGAATTAACAATCCTATTTTACAAACAAAGGGTATTGTTTACACTTTATTTACTTCAATCTGAGACTAATATTTTACAGTAATTGAATCATTCAGCCCTAGTCAATATTTTACTGCATCAGAAAGTTTGTTATTAATCTAATAAGTTTCCTATTTTGTGCTATTCTAACGCAAACGTTGTTTAATTCACTGGTTATAATGCAAACTTTTGCACAAATTCGATATATTCACTACCTTCAAACCAAACAATTGTGCTTATTTAGCGCATTTCATTTATATTTCTTGTAATTAACTTATGTTTCTTATAATTAACAAACTAAACTAATTACTTTGGCATGTTAAAAACCTTATTTTTTACTATTTCCTATTCTATCAGGTTCTATATTGCTGTTTTTATCAATTATGTAAGACCACACTCTGGTAAATGCACATATATTCTCTTTTATACACACACACACACATTTACACACTTATACGAACATACATCTGACGTTTTTCAATATTTTGCTATGAAGTTTGCATCCACGCTATTCAAACAAGGGCAGGCAATGTAGTATTTATGAGTATTAGTAATCCCAAAGTGGTGTTTTTGGTGTCCAAGTTCAGATGAGAGGCTGCTATGTGCCTTTTGCAGGGATTGCATGTGAAGTATATGCATATTGAGCATTATTGAGTGTGTAGGCTTCCAAGTTTTGCTGTTATTTTCCTATAATTCTGTGAGACTGTAGAGAGTTCTCCCTTTTCAACCAGTTTTCTTTCATTGATTGGATACTTTTTGGGAACTTAGCAGTTTTTTATGTTATGAAGCAGATTGTTGTAGAATATTTTGCATGGTCTTTTGTGATATTGAGTGCCTGCTGTAACGGAAGTAAGTATCTTTCCTTCTTGTGTTGATGTTCTCGTGTAGGTTTCCTATTTTCGGTCAAGTTGCAGTAGGGAACTTAGCAGTTTTTATGTTATGAAGCAGATTGTTGTAGAATATTTTGCATGGTCTTTTGTGATATTGAGTGGGTGCTGTAATGGTAGTAAGTATCTTTCCTTTTTGTGTTGATGTTCTTGTGTAGGTTTCCTATTTTCTGTCAAGTTGCAGTACTTAGAATAATCGCTACTGTCTTATTGATCTACGAAGCTCCTTTGAATAATCATTTGCATGTGACCCTATACTCCACGTTGTACTTTGTTCTGGGAGCTATCTTTTGAAGCCTTGGCATTCTGCTAGTACAGTATTATTATCGTAGAGGTAAATTAGTTCGTGAAAATATGTATTTTTCTGATTAACTATAGTCGCTTAGTTGTTCTAGCAGGTATAAGTAGTTACTGCTGATGTTGTTAATTTTCTATTCGCAGGGGCTATGTATGATGTAGCGTATTTGTGTTGGCTGTCCCTTTTATTCCTATGTTGTTGAGTTTCTCCATAAGCATGTCCTGTTTTACTCTATTCTATGCCTTGTTGCTGCTAGATATCTGAGGTATGTTGCTGGTTCATATCTGAGGTAGCTTGTTTGACTATGTATTATTTTTGCTATGGCTGTGGCTATTGATGTCCCTTTCTGAATTCCATGTTGGTTTCTGTTTATCCTTGTTGCTGCTTGTTATCTGAGTTAGGTTGTTTGACTTCAGGACTATCCTTTTTTAACTTTATTGTTGATTGCTGTTTTGTTTATTTCCTTATTTGTTTTTATTTGTTTACTGATTCTATTTGTTTTGTGTCTTGTAATATTATTTACTATAGTAACAAAATTATTTTTAAAAATTGATATTTATCACCATACTTGTATATTTCTTGTTCACTATTTGTCAAAGTTTAATTTATTTTGTCCGCTATCTTTAGCAAATAACACTATTTTGAAATTTAATATATAAATTCCTGAAAATTTACTGTAATTTTATATCAACTAACATATTTATTTTAACAAAAATAACAAAATTGTACAAAAGTTCAAATAGCAGAAGAATTGTACTCTTAAATTATTAACTTTGAAAGAATAGTATTTTTAAAACATTAACTTTGTAAAAATTGTACTTTTAAAACATTAACTTTGTAAAAATTGTACTTTTAAAACATTAACTTTGTAAAAATTGTACTTTTAAAACATTAACTTTGTAAAAATTGGACTTTTAAAACATTAACTTTGTAAAAATTGTACTTTTAAAACATTAACTTTGTAAAAATTGTACTTTTAAAACATTCACTTTGAAAAAAATGTACTTTACACCAGAAATAATCAAATATATAGGAAAGAAGGAGAAGTTCTGTTGCTCAGAATAATAAATGTGGGATGGAAGGAAAATAATTTTGTTACTATAGTAAATAATATTACAAGACACAAAACAAATAGAATCAGTAAACAAATAAAAACAAATAAGGAAATAAACAAAACAGCAATCAACAATAAAGTTAAAAAAGGATAGTCCTGAAGTCAAACAACCTAACTCAGATAACAAGCAGCAACAAGGATAAACAGAAACCAACATGGAATTCAGAAAGGGACATCAATAGCCACAGCCATAGCAAAAATAATACATAGTCAAACAAGCTACCTCAGATATGAACCAGCAACATACCTCAGATATCTAGCAGCAACAAGGCATAGAATAGAGTAAAACAGGACATGCTTATGGAGAAACTCAACAACATAGGAATAAAAGGGACAGCCAACACAAATACGCTACATCATACATAGCCCCTGCGAATAGAAAATTAACAACATCAGCAGTAACTACTTATACCTGCTAGAACAACTAAGCGACTATAGTTAATCAGAAAAATACATATTTTCACGAACTAATTTACCTCTACGATAATAATACTGTACTAGCAGAATGCCAAGGCTTCAAAAGATAGCTCCCAGAACAAAGTACAACGTGGAGTATAGGGTCACATGCAAATGATTATTCAAAGGAGCTTCGTAGATCAATAAGACAGTAGCGATTATTCTAAGTACTGCAACTTGACAGAAAATAGGAAACCTACACAAGAACATCAACACAAAAAGGAAAGATACTTACTACCATTACAGCACCCACTCAATATCACAAAAGACCATGCAAAATATTCTACAACAATCTGCTTCATAACATAAAAACTGCTAAGTTCCCTACTGCAACTTGACCGAAAATAGGAAACCTACACGAGAACATCAACACAAGAAGGAAAGATACTTACTTCCGTTACAGCAGGCACTCAATATCACAAAAGACCATGCAAAATATTCTACAACAATCTGCTTCATAACATAAAAAACTGCTAAGTTCCCAAAAAGTATCCAATCAATGAAAGAAAACTGGTTGAAAAGGGAGAACTCTCTACAGTCTCACAGAATTATAGGAAAATAACAGCAAAACTTGGAAGCCTACACACTCAATAATGCTCAATATGCATATACTTCACATGCAATCCCTGCAAAAGGCACATAGCAGCCTCTCATCTGAACTTGGACACCAAAAACACCACTTTGGGATTACTAATACTCATAAATACTACATTGCCTGCCCTTGTTTGAATAGCGTGGATGCAAACTTCATAGCAAAATATTGAAAAACGTCAGATGTATGTTCGTATAAGTGTGTAAATGTGTGTGTGTGTGTATAAAAGAGAATATATGTGCATTTACCAGAGTGTGGTCTTACATAATTGATAAAAACAGCAATATAGAACCTGATAGAATAGGAAATAGTAAAAAATAAGGTTTTTAACATGCCAAAGTAATTAGTTTAGTTTGTTAATTATAAGAAACATAAGTTAATTACAAGAAATATAAATGAAATGCGCTAAATAAGCACAATTGTTTGGTTTGAAGGTAGTGAATATATCGAATTTGTGCAAAAGTTTGCATTATAACCAGTGAATTAAACAACGTTTGCGTTAGAATAGCACAAAATAGGAAACTTATTAGATTAATAACAAACTTTCTGATGCAGTAAAATATTGACTAGGGCTGAATGATTCAATTACTGTAAAATATTAGTCTCAGATTGAAGTAAATAAAGTGTAAACAATACCCTTTGTTTGTAAAATAGGATTGTTAATTCCTTTGATAGCAGAAATATAAAGTTGTACACATTAATTTGAGAGTTTTAGCAATATTTGTCTTGAAATGGATATAAATGTAACTTGTTAAGCGTGCCAAATACGAAATATTTAAAAAACAGTACAGTATAACCTCAATTTTGAAAGCTAACAGTACTCTAGTGTTTCTACATAGGCGTCTGTAGTGGTAAAATACATCCAGTCCTTAAGATTTTTGGCCATCCATTCATCCTCAGCGTCACGATTAGTCCCAAAAGCAAAAAAAGCGAAATCTTGTGGTTGTTATAATTTCTACTTTTCATGCAATCACATACACTATAGTACTAAGTTTAGTGAATTTTGGCGTCTTCCTGATTGGTCTGTTAAAGTTAGTAATCAATAAAAATATGCGTACATAGAAAAAATCCTGAAATAGTTGGATTCTCAAAAGTATGTACAATCAGTGTTCTTGCTACATTTAGCACCTAATAAAATATAAATTGAAGTCTAGTTAGTGTTGGGCTGTAAAATGTTTTGGTACATGTAGTTACTTGAAATAGCAAATATTGGCTGTGTAACTGGTAAAGCCCTCAAAAAAATCAACTTCGTTTCCTCGTAGTACTCCCTGAAAATGCTTCTTGCACGCTAATAAGGCTCTGGCGTGTGTTCCTATGCCTCCTACTAGCCTCTGTAAAATTCATATTGACCAGTGCTTAACCATTCAACATGCTGTAGAGCCTAAGCTTTAAGCTTCAGTCAGTGGAAATTTAGTTCTCAGGGACATATAGTGATTGTAGAATAAAAAAAGAAGCCTCAAATAATACAGCATAACAGATACAAATAACCCCTGGTGTTAATCAAACACTCAAAAAGTCAAGTAGTACTTGAAACGTACCCCGAATAAAAGACTATAAGGGTAAATAGCATGGTAAGAAAAGTTTGGCAGGTGGACTTAAGAGCCACGTAGTCATCTGCTAACATCGTCTTGTCCTGTGATTTGTCATTATATTGTTAAGTAGTTATATTTAAGGGATGAAAGAAACAATATTAATAAACATTCAGTTATAGTACTCTTGGTAAAGGGGTTTCAGTGCTTAGAGAGATAATAATTTTAGTTACAGTAAAAGTTTGGCCTCTTATAAGTGCAAAAAAAAAGTACAAATATTAAACATTTCATACAGTTTATCTAGAAAGCAAAAGCAAAAATACAATAACTGCGCAACATACTTAAAAAATAAGCAAGCCATGATATTCTACTGCCCCATAATAAGTCTAAAATATACTCGAAAATACTCTGACATAAGGTTGACGGCTATCTGAGATCGAAATTTTCAAGCTTTCTCTCATGCATAAAGTGGCTCTAGGAATCACTAAGCCTCAATAAAAATGGAAACATGCAGTAAAAGCACTTGGAGAGTTGTTGTGATCACATCATATGAAAAACATGCAAGAACAAAAATATATGGAACCCTACTCATATATTTAGGAAACTTTACCTACCCTAACAGTAAGAAAATACCGAGGAAACTCTAAAATAAACAAACTTTCCTACGAAGCAAACCAAAAATAGCGTAGTGGAAGTCAATAAACCCTAACAACAACAACAAGATTCAACAACTACATCAAAACAAAAACAACAACAATAATAATAATAATAATAATAATAATAGTAATAATAAACTTTGTGGGTACAGTTTTACTTAAAAGTACTTCTTCCTTAGTGATTAGAGAAATTTTTTAAATAAAGAACAAAACTCAAAGTTAAGAATTAAAAATATAAGATACAAAAGGCAATAAATAGAAAAAATAATAAAAGAAGATGAAAAAATTATCTTTGCAAGTCAAAATTGCAATAAACACTTCTGCAAGAATAGATCAAATTGTGATATTAGAGTAAAAAATGGAAATAAACTTTTAAAATAGCAAGTTAAAAGTTGAAAAATGTCTTTGTGAGTCCAAAATTTAATAAAAAATGTTGCCTGAATAGAAGAAATTGTGATATTAGAGTAAAAAATGGAAATAAACTTTTAAAATAACAAGTTAAAAGTTGAAAAATGTCTTTGTAAGTCTAAATTCCCATGCGAACTCTTGCTTGATTCGTTCAAATAGCGTTTTCTGAGTAAAAATACACAAAAAATGCGAAATATTGTCTCTAACAGTAAAAACATCTGGTCAATTTTACATGAATCCTGATGTTTATAACCCAATAATCAAATGGGCCGTGGTTCGCAACCCAGAAATAAGAGCAAATAGTGGATCGCATCCACTTTAACCTGTAGATACTGGAACTGAATGTTCCTAGTTCAGCCAAATTCGTTACGCCTTAGGTTAAATAGTCTTTGCAATGTTACAAAAAACGGCAGAAATACCGCGTAGATTACTTCCACCAAATAAAATTGGAACCTAAAAGAAAATCAATACTCGTGTGTAAAAATTTGGCGACACTTGACTTCCATTCAACTTCGGAAGAAGACCAAGCGATGGGGGCCGTAACAATAGAGAACCTTTTTTCTCCTCACGTGTCCATGAACGCGCGCGGTTTGGGGGTGCCGATGAATGCAACCACATAACAGGTTCTTCCGTAACAGGTTAATATTAATAACATGGATTCTGCTCGCATACTTCGTTTTCATATAGGATACATCAATCAATTTCTTCGCCTTTAAAGCGAACATGTGTTATAATACCTTCTACCTCCGATCGAACGCGTCGGCACCAGTTGAATACGGGTAAATCCGGATCCTTAATTATACCAAATATAACTCACCACCGACGCCAAAATGGCGTTTGTACATTAATGGAAAAACCATTAATTCCAAGTTCCCACGTCTGTATAAAGCACCCATGACTCATATCCGGCAGAAACGCATATATAATATACAACAATAGTGTTAGAATAGTCCGAAAACGAACTCCACAATAGTGTCTTTTGTAGCTTAATGGAAAAACCATTAATTCCAAACTCCAACGTCTGTATAAATCATCTGTGACTCATATCCGGCAGAAACGCATATATAATATACAACAATAGTGTTAGCTTAGGTCAAAAACGGAATACATAATAGTGTCTTTTGTGCACTAATGGAAAACCATTAATTTCAAACTCACACGTGTGCATGAGTCATCGATGACTCAACTCCTCCTCCACCCACGACACGTGGCGCTAGATTAAATAACAATAGCGTCACCCCTCGAAAATGAATTAAAAAACCATTAATGTCAATTAACGGGTCTATTGTTAGGTCTAAAGTATTATCCCTACTACTTGGTTTACCTTAGCGCTTTGTTGTGCTGGTTTAGAAAGGGATTCGGCATAGGTAGGTTTGACCATTGTTGAATTAGGCTTTGCCTCCAGAATTTGGCATGCTGTTCTTAGGGATCGGCTATCTGCAACCTTTTCCATGTATAGCTGGTTTTGCTTGGCAAGTAGTTCCAAGAATTGGGCCCTTTTATCCGCTGATATACTTTTTTCTTTAAAAATCATTGTTGTTAGCTCTAATTGTATTTTCTGAAATGCTCCTAATTGTATTTCTGTCGAATCCGGCAGGATTTCCGCCATTCGACTTCCTGAGGGGGTGGGGGTGGGTAAGGGGTTTGGGTTGGGGTTGTCTTCATTGAGCCGCGAGGCTACAGCCAGTTCCTCATTACTGGATTGGTGTCTCCTCTTAGAGTGAGGGGGGGTGGATTCGGGAGGTGAGTGGGCCAAACCACCCCTTCTGAAGGGGTCGAATGGTTGTTTGGGGGGTTGATCCGATTTGGATCCCACTCTGTTCCTCGGGGTGGCTCCGGGAGGAGCCGGCATTCTTCTTATTTAACTATACGGCACTTGTAATGTCATTTATCGGCTCCGAAAAAGTTCCCGCGCGAAAGGAGACGCACGTGGTCCAGCGGTCACTTCAAAGCAACAAAACAAATCCACGTGCTCAGCCACCTCAGATGATTTCCTGCCACACACACTGTGACGTCAAAAAGTCACACGTTTCCTGCAGACTCCACGTAGCTGGTTGCCACGCTATCGAGTCGCGACACTAGCACTTTGCACCACTTCACTAAAACAGTTGCAGAAAAACCACCCCTTGGAGATAAGGGTTGGGGGCTGTTTTGTTAAACAGGGGACGAAGTTATCTACCTACGGAGGATTGAACGGACATTCACAAATATCCATACCCAGGCCGGGATTCAAGCCCGGGTCCCCTGCCGTCGTAGCGCGATGTTCTAACCGCTCCGCCACGGGGGAGGTGGGCTGCAACAAAATGAATATTACACGAAAGAAGTTTCAAATGTAAGTTGCAACAGCATATTAAAGAGGAAATATTTTGTAAAGTTTGAAAAATGTACAAAGTATGTTTCTAGTAAGCTAGGAAGAATAAAGGAATATGTGATATATTTTACTGTACACGAGTTACAACTGTCTGTCAGAACAAATACACTCGTATTTTACAATGACATGCTGACGGGAAGAGATTCCAAAGAAAAATGTCACTGAATCAACACAGATACGCAGAGGACACATTGCTGCAATGTTACTACCTCATAACGTCACTCGAAGTTTCATAATCTTGTATACGAAAGGCTGAGAAGAGGTTGGTCTCAGCCTTGCCTGCGCCGGCCCCGTGGCGGAGTGGTTAGCACATCGCGCTACAACGCCAGGGTTCCCGGGTTCGAATCCTGGCCTGGGCATGGATATTTGTGAGTGTTCATTCATCAATTTCATCACATCATCACTCATCCCCATCTTCGCAAATTAGCCAGAAGTGGCACAAGAAGCGAAGTAAAATAAATCAAATCATTCATTCATTCAACCTTGCCTGCTCCCTGCGGTTGCCTATCGCAAGGATGAAGTGTTTCGAGGCAACAAGGTGGTAAAAAGGGTTCTTTATTGTATCCCGCGTTTGAGACAAGGGATCGACATCCACACACAATATTTAAACGTGACTGTATGCTTGCTTTTGGCGCAGGTGGAACTCGTATTTCTCGTGCTTCACTGCAGGGACAAATCCCGAAATAAGAAAGGAGCGGAGTCCGGTAAAAAAAAAAAGGCGCAAAAACGAAAGGCTAATTGTCTATGAACTTGGACGCAAAGAAGCACCAACAGATTTCTTGGATGACGTGGAAGTAGAGGTCAGGTGACCAACAGTTATCGTGATTGGGTGGTTACAAAGGATGAGATTTAGAAAACGTTTTCTTCTTCGCTCCACTCGCGAAACAAATATTTCTGTAAACTTCACATCAAGTTTATACTCTCTACTTTCAATTAAATATTTATTCAATTATGCACTATTCAATTAATATTGAATTTGTTTGAGATGAAAGATTCTATTGAAATTTCCATTAAGAGACACGATTTTATTCTTGTAAATTTACTGTACTGGATCTCTGAGAAATTAACACTATCAAAAGGTAAAGTGCTCTCCTGTGCTTAGCACCACGCCATGAAGGCGTATAGGGGGTGTGGGGGTAACGCCCCACACTTTCTTGATTCGGTCGTGAGTGCGGGTGATGTGATCAGCATCATGCCCCTGTCCCCTGTCATTCGACGCTGGGTGGGCGCCGGGGACGCTTCCAACGTTAGAAAAGTTCCCGGATTTGAACCGGCCGGGGATCGAACCCGGGATCTTGAGCATGGTAGTCAGACGCGTTACCGACTGAGCCACCGCGGCCTTCTAAAATTAACACTATCGTCATTTTAAAAAGGAATGAAATAAGTGACTTTTTCCTTCGCTCTCTTTGTTGAAATATAGTATATTCGCAAAAGCCACGTGATGCGAACTCCTCCTCCCCCAAGCAAATAATTCCAACAGAGGTAAAATTTGAGTTAACTGGGGAAGTGGTTATCACATCGCGCTGCGATGCCAAGGGTCCCACTCGGGCTTGGTTGTTTGTGAATGTCCATTCATCAATTTCATCATATCGTCACTCATCTCCATCTTCGCAAATTAGCCAAGAAGCACAAAACGCGTAGTAAAATAAACTAAATCAATCAATCAATCAATCACATCGCGCTACGACGCCGGGGGTCCAGGGTTCTAATCCCGGCCTGGGCATGATGTTTGTGAATGTCCATTCATTAATTTCATCATGTCATCACTCATCTCCATCTTCGCAAAGTAGCCAAAAGTGGTACAAAAAGCGAAGTAAAATAAAGCAAATCAATCAATCAATCTATTGTAGTTGACTGAAGGGTATCCTAAATCTGATCACGCCCAGGGCGCAAGGATCTTAACAGCTGTATTGTGACTGACATTTCAGAACGTTGAAAAAGGTGAAAACTTAGTTTCAGCAATAATTTTTTTAGGGTCGCTTCAGTAGATTATAGTGCACACTGAGTGTGCACAAAAAATATGTAGTGAGTGGCTTTGCAAAAGTTCTGCGGATACTGCCTTTGCGTAAGCATTTTCTTCATTTCCTTAGGTGAAGACAATACAATAATAGCTTAATGTAGCTTCGAGAGGAAAAAAACACGCGATAAGAGAAGCTGCCTGTGTCGCTTGTCGCTCGCGTATTGCTCGAATTGGGCTTTTATAATCCTGTTGTCTCAGTCCGTTGTTCGCAGTGAATGTTTAGCTTTAGAGAGATTTCACACCTTGTGACAAACGACAGACGACAAGCGACACGAGTCGCTTGGAAACGGACCCCCAGTAATCAAGTGAACCTTTCCAACAGAAGCGACAGAACAAACCGCACGTGCCGCTTGAAGCTTGTGTGTCGCTCAAACTGGCCCGTTTTCTCAATACCGTCCATGGTGTCGCTTGTCGCTTACAGCTTCTGTGTGAATTCTCCGTATCGCTTGTCGCCTGTCGCTTCCAGCTTCTCGCTTTGTAAGGGAAATTTCACACTGAAGCGACAAACGACACGTAACAGGCGACAAGCGATTAACCACTTTTGGTTAATCGCGGCGATGAGTGATGATCACATGAAATTGATGAAAGGGCAGTCACAAAGAATATCCATGCCCACGAGTGACTCGAACTCGGGAACTTTAATGACGGGATCCAAAATCAAACACTTGACCACATTGGCCATTGAGCTGGCACGAGTTTCTTTGTAATTCATCCACAAAGGGAGGAGGAAGTTAATCTTTTATTGATGGATTACGTTTTCCCACGACATTAGATTCTATCCTTTTACAATGTCTAGAAGACATATTTCAATTTTTCAAAAATAAAATATATCTGAGTTACGTAGAATATTTCTGCAGTTTTCCCATAGTTTGTGGACAGTGAATTACGTGGGAAATGTTGATTTGAACAGAGTGTCCACACTCATCTTGCCTACGGTCCCATCAAATTTATCATTTCATCATTCATTTTTAATGTTGCGGTTACCATAAAGACGTAGAAAGCGACGTCAAATATCAACAGCTGCATCCTACATATACTAGACATATATAAGTTATTATGAACACGCCATTATAAATAACAAACATCTGTGGAAATTTGAAGGTATGAAGGATAATAAGTGTTGGTGGCGTAGCGAAATATTTTATACGTAAAATTGCATTTATTTTCCCACAAGCAACTTTAGATTTCAATGTAGCGTGATTACTTTTTGATATTTGATACTTGATGATAGTCATGATTATTTTTGTTGATTTGTATAACTCAATTTATTGTTATTACGTGCTGTAAACTTCTTCATATTATTGCCTAGGTCTTATTCCTTGCTTTTTGCCTAATACCCTACTGTAAATGGTTGATAGAACCAAGATATGTACGATTAAAACTTAATACATTTCCCGTAAGTTTGCCTTGCTACGCGAGACTCGCACGCTTGACATACCTCTTGGTCACGTCAGAGCTTGTAGCGGCTCCTGGCCAATGGGAGACCGCTGTGTATCGGAATGCTCTTTCTATAATACTCTATAATCCTTGGTCACAGTATTCCAGCTCCATCTGGCAAGGCCGCGCCCAAAACTCGTTGTCTTTTGCCGAACTTCCTGTTTAAATGTGTGCATTCAAAGTAAAAATATAAAGAAACAACATACAAATACTTACGCAGGGATATTAGCATTGATACTCGTATATGCGTATAATACATTTTCCTATATACAAGACAACAGAGAGAACAATGAATGTGCCTTTGGTAATGGTCCCCACCAGGAAACTTTGGGGAAGGAAAAAACCTTGAGTTGAAGATAGCGATTTCTTTCCTTTATGACAGTGGCATAGCAGCCGCCCCCGCGATGGTGGTCTCTAAGCTCCTGAGATTTTATACAGTGTCGGTTGTTTTTATTTTTTAAAAAAAATACGAAATAGGCAAAATGCACGTCAACAATGACAAAACTCGAAATTCACTGATGTGGGCACTAAATACACCCGGTCTATGTTTTTCTTGTCGGTGAACGCCGCTCGGGATCAAGTGATGATAAAATTTGCTTACTGCACCAAACTTAACACTCCTAAGCAACTAGCAGGTATATATTTTCTACAATTATAATTCTAATACTGCCTACGTTGTTAGGTTAGGAGGGCAAGTTTAAGGCTCTTAGGCCTTAGCAGCCAATTTTCGCGACGTGTGCACGTTGCGTTACATTATCTTCTCCCATCTCTCTTATCACTACTGTGTGCCTGTTATTTGACATTCTGATATTGTGTTCGGTTTTCTTAGAGCTTTTCTTTCAATCCTCGTTTTTTGTTGCTACAACAATGTGCATAATATTCACAATGATGGACAACTTGCCTACTGCTGCATTTGGAAACTGGAAGTAACAAAATTAAAGTAATTGAATAAATCTAATTTTGTGTTGGTATAATTGTTAGTTATTTTCGCTTGTTCATCCCTAATCTTCGCGGAGTCTTGTCCAGACTTCGAGGTGCCAAGCGTTCTTCTCATGCCTGCTTCCCTCTGAAGCTCAAATGCTATGGAAGAATAAAGCTTTGAATTCAAAGCATTTAGAAGGAAAACTTTTAATGTTAATTTTGCATTTAATTCTAATGATGTTAATACAAATAAATAAACTACATAAACATGTGTAGAATTATTTCAGATCAACAACTTACTGCTCAGGTAAAGAGCTAAAGATTTGTTGCAAGTCCGCTTTTTGAACAGATAAACTAATCGGGACTGGATGGGATCCGGACTATGTGCCTCCACCTGACATCCAATCCGGGACCACTTGCTTACAAAGCTTGATTATAAAGTGACAGCGTTCTTTGTCCACTATTAATATATGTACAGAAAAATGTCAGCACTGGGAAAAATACTATATTACTGGATTGTAAGAAGAAGTGTAAAATAATTGTAAAATTTAAGAGAAAAAGAAGTTACGAGGATTTACGAATAATACAGCTGTCCTAAATGTTGTTAATGTTTTGTGCTTAATAGGTTAGATGAATCAGGTGAGTTAAATTGACTTGAGCTTTATTTCAAACCCACTTTATATATAAATAGGCTAGTCATTGTGGACCTACAATTTAAAGTTAAATCATAACACTATGTGTCTCCATCGAACACAGGACCCTTGATTACAAGGCAAGGACGTTCCTCCTACACCATCGGGGAGGCCCTACAGATATAACAGCCAAATTATAATTCATAACTCCAAGTTACTTAGGGACAAAAAAAATACTACACTAACACGAAAAAATACCTAACTTCACAGAATTTAATACTAGCATGTCCCTTTCTTTAACACGGAATTAGCATTAGTCGCAGCCAAAGATCTGCTGCTTATACGCTCTCCTCATAACAAACTTCAATAAAAAATTAAAACAGGAATGTTTCTCTTCGTCAAATACTGGACAGTCTGAAAAACAAAAATGCTAGATCTAGATTTTACTTCTAGTCCGTCTTTGTTTACGTGTAGAACGCAAGGGTAACGTTTCAGGGTTCGAATCCTAGAAAAGCATGCCTTTGTACTTGTCTTTTGTTGCATCATGACAAGTCACTAACAGTTCTGGGTTGTAACGATTTCATTGACTTTCAGTTGGATAATTACAACCCAGAAGTGCCAGTGACTACAAATGGCCCAGTTCGATATTTCAACGGCAGAGTTCTTCAACTGCTTGCACAATTGAGTGTTATCTGCTGCAGTAATCGTCAAGTCGTTCCCCTTCTTCCACTCATCGGGCTGCCAGAGTAGTGCGTAAGAATTATTTTAACCGGTATCTAATTTTCGCTCCAGGCTACAAGCAAGGTCTAACAAAATAATTAGAGTAGATAGTAAATATGCCTTCAAGGCCAACCCTGATTTTTCGACCCCTCAGAAAATCGCATCGAAACCTCAAAATCTCACTTTCTCTCCACGTTCCGCGCCTCATTTATTGCGCTGACGATGTTTCACGGCGCAGAAAAGCCGTGATGAGTAAATTCACTTTCACATCCTTGAAGGATGAATGCACCTTATCGTAATTTTTTTCCAAGTCCGGGACCAAATGTTTATATATATATCGTGACCTTTGTAAACCTCTCTCTCTCGGGGGGGGGGGGGGGGGGGAACGATGTGCCACACACGCGCGTATGCCTCTCATTATTTTTTCCGTATTGTGACGCAAAACAAATAATAATAATAATAATTGTTTTTTTTTTAAGGATCCCTGGCCCCTATATAACCTCGCCAGGGGTGCGTGGTGCCCAACCAAAAAAAAAAGTAAAAGGTTCTCTAACGGCTGCGGTTATAGATTACCACACCTCTATAGAGTTTCACGTGTTTTTGTTTTTTTTTTCTCTCAAACTTCCATGAAACTCTACAGAGGACCTCCGTAATTGCATGCAACGTGTACTAACGACTAGTGTTATTTTGATGTTGTAATTTTTTTGGATATAGAGTTTATTTGTGAGATAGATAAAAATTATGTTTATTATAATATTTTCTTGATGAAGATGGAGAATATGTGTGTGTGTGTGTTACAAAATAAAGTTGCATGCTTTTTTTTTCTAGTGTGTGTGTATGTGTATATGTGTTTTTTTGATGTTCGACAGCATCTGAAACGATAAAAAAAAAGAATTTTATTGTTAATTTTCTCGTGTAAAAAAAAAATAACAAAATTTTTTTTGTGCAAATTTTCTGATTGTCTCGTGCTATAGTGATGAAAAAAAAAAAGATATTGTAACTGATAACTGATGAAATTGACATTGTAACTGATCTGAACTAGTGAAATTCGTATTGTGCCATTGTAACTGATTGTGATAGTACTAAAAATTCCTTATTGTGCAAGAAAAGATGTTAAAAACCTGTTAAAACTGCTCTGTGACCCTCTCGTTCTTCACGTCGTAGGCGAAGGACTTCTCTGCAATCAGGATGACACTGCATATAGTATCCTCGGGCAAGGCATCGTGGAACTCGCAGACGACCTTGATGTTGGTTCGATCGTTGACCACCACCTGCTTTCTCTTCGTCGTGTTGATGACGAACATGGGTCTGTGGGTTTTGAATTCGCTGGGCGTGTAGTACATGTCCACGCTTCCCTCGGTCACGCGTTTGTAAGCCGAGAACGCTTCGTAAAGTTTGAGGTAATCGTCTTTGGTCATGTCGAGGTTGTAATTCTCGCGCGGGAACACTTCGTTCCTACCGTTCTTCAGATAAACGTTCTTGATCTTGCAGTCGTCGAACTTGCTCGAATCTTTTTCCTGATTCTTGTCCCTCCCGGTCTGAAAGAGCACTACGACGAAATCTGGCATGTCGAACTGTATGTTGTTGAACTGCGTCGTCACGTCGAATTCCATGTGACTTCCGGACGCTAATTTTTGCACGCACTGGTAACCGTGAAAGTGAATCGGTACCTGAGGACTTTTCAAGATCTCCGCTTTGTACTTGAGGGCGTAGTTCGTCTCGTATTCCACCACCGGCATTTTCAACTCCATGCTCCGGATGACGCATTTCGCCGCTTCGGGTAATGTGTTGGGCAGCGGCGTGGTGCCGTCCGCACCCAAAGTAGCGTATCGCATCAGTGCGTGGTTGTCGTTGGCAGCTCTTCGAAAGGTGACGCGCAATCCTCCCTTCCACATGATCTCCTTGTAGTCGGAGAAGAAACCGGGAAGCAGACGCATGGGAAAGAGCACCGTGTGACTTCCCGTCGATATTTTGGTCCCGGCTTCGAACCCCCCCGCCTGGTAGTATGCTGCGTCCGTTTTGGATAATTTTAACGTTCCCACTGCAGTCGACGTGATGCCTGGATAATCTATTCTGTCGATGACGGTGTTGTGTTTCCTCACCTCCACCTGCGAGAACAGGTGAGGCACGAAGTTGTCCACGAGTATCAAGTTTGCTGCTGCGGGGAACGCGTCTCCGCTTTCTTTCTTCACCACGTCGAATTGAAGGTAGAGGTCCGCTCTGTGAGGATGAACGAACCCGTCGCCTACGTCCACGTCGTATTCGATCTCCCTGTTCGCTTCGTTCAGATTGGCGAACGTGCGACGGTTGGGAGGAAAAGATTGCAATTCGTAACTTTCGATTTGTTCCATGATGTGTGTATGGTTATTTATTATACGTTGATCTCCACGATGGCAGTGGTCGTTGCACCTGCGAAATCCACCACGTCTCCTTTCTCGTTCGTCACCACCAACTCTATGTCGTCTATGCGGTTGCGACATACTGGAAAATAGAACGGCGAAGAGGGTGTGTAGATGATCGGTTCCATGAACTCGGAACTTGGTTTGAAAGTGGCGATGATTCCCGTCTGCTTGTGACTTCCTAATCCGTCCGAGGATTTCGTGATCATGCCTTCCGCCACGTTGCAGTGTACGTTCAGAGTCTCTATGGCCAAGAATTTAGGAATGTTGGTTGCTACGTGCTTGATGCCAGCTTCGAGTTTCGTGTCGTTCTCGAAACCTAAAAGTTCTCCCATGGTGCCCAGGTCCACGGCCTCCGTCGCGGACACAATTTCCACTCTGTGCGTGACCGAATTTTGAGAAATGTACGTGCCTTTGGGTAACTGAGCTTGCAAAGTAGAAAGATTGTATTGGCCTGGCGTGACGACGATGTGTTCGCTTCCGACGCTAATTTTGTTGTTGTGATGCGTGACGTTAGGTATGAGGTACATGCTGTAGAATGCACGCAGAGCCACGGATTTAGGATAGACGATGTCGTCGTGCAGCGTGAGTTTCAAGATCGAAGATTCGCTCGTGAGATGGAACACGCCCATCCTAGTGATGATGTTTAAGATTCCACAATGCTTTCTGGAAATCCTCGATCGTAGGCTTATTTATTTTAGAGAGAAACGCGAGCATGGAGAGGCAGAGATGACCGCAGTTCACGTCTCCGAAATTTTGAATTCGTTCGTCGTTGTAGTATATAGAGGTTTTGTTCGTTTTCAGGTATTGGACTAAATTTGTAGGTGGAACACCTCCGAAAGAATCGAAAACGAATGCCTTGTTGTTGTAATTTTTGTGGTAACATATCCAATGCGTGCCTGGATTTTCTTGACTGTCCAAGTTGACTACGCCGCATTCTCTTTTTTTAACGGTTGAAGGTAACGAGTCGGACATGAAAACGCCTCTGAAGTGTTTGATTTGTAACGGTTTGATCAGAGATTCAATGTCTCGGTTGGTGAGTGCTGCTGTTTCTTTTTTTTAAACTTTTTCATCACGCCCTTGCCCCCTTTCTTCTCCATGGCCAGGTTGTGACGTTTCTGTTCTTCCAATTCCGCCTTGTTCTTCTTCGAGTCGATGACGGTTTTCGCGATGGCGGCGCTACCCCCGGCCAAACTTCCAACGGCCCCCAATGCTGCCAGGATGGCCTAGATGCTGAATATGAAACCTCCGATCTTTTGCTGTTTCCGCGAACGCTGCAAGCGTCTCAATTGAGGTGTGCTGAGAAGTAATTTCATTCCGTGTCCTTTGGACAAGCAAGAACGTTTCTTCTCGCGTTGTTTCTTGGTGAGTAACCCGTCGAGGGCACCTAGATTTTTCAGATTGGAGTATGGTATCTGGTACACGACACCCTTGGGCTTCATGTTGATGTTTTATATATATATTTTTTTTCACGGTATGTTATTTATATATATAAATGTTCTGAGATTTTTTCTCGTGTAATTTTTTTTTCACGGTATGTTATTTATATATAAATGTTCTGAGATTTTTTTTTCACGGTATGTTATTTATATATAAATGTTCTGAGATTTTTTTTTTGTTTCGTGTAATTTTTTTTTTTCAAGGCCTCGCAGTCGTTACACAAATTCTATTACGTGCTTCGTTTTCTTACCAAGAAGTTCTTTTGTTCCCTTGTACACGATCCGAGTTTTGTTCTCGATTAAAATAGCTAGCTTCTCGTCGGATAACATGTTAGCGTATCGATCTGGTAAAAATAGACTGTATTGTCCGTCGAGCAACAGACGCACCTTGGGACCATACTGGGTAGAAACAATTGAACCGAAAGTTATCGTGTAAGGTTTGCCGACTTCCAATTCCTGAATTTTTACATACTCGACTGACAAATTTAGCATTTGTTTTAATGCTTGGAGATCAGTCATTTTTTTTCAGTCATATCGAAGGAGAAAAATTTCAGAGTGTTAGAGAGAAATTTAATTGTTTTTTTCACGATGTGTGTTATTTATATATACCGAAGATTATTTTTTTTTCACGATGTGTGTTATTTATATATCAAGTTTTTTTTTTGACACGTATATATTATTATTATTTTTTTAACAGAGGAAGAAAGACCGTGCTTCGGAAAACGCGATGATGTGCGTAATGATATCTTCCGTCTCCTGCTTAGACTTACGCCAATCTACTGTGTACCGTCTTCTTCCCTGCCTTGCCTCGTGCAATTCATCTAACCTATTGTTTAATTTTTCCCCTGCGGCCGAAAGAAGTGTGTCGAGATCACCGCACCTCAGGCCGCTGATCTCCCGAAGACGGTCCTTGACGGCCATTTCACACGGAATTCGAAATGCTGGCGTCGTTCTTGCTATTATCAAAAGTTTTCCTATATCTCCGTTTACTACTTTTTTGAATATTTTAGATAGTAGCTCGGGTGGAAAATTGGTTGTGTGAGACATGTTGTTTTTTTTACTGTATGTTATTTATACACCCCACCCAAATTTTTGTTTCGTGTTCATGGCGATGGTGGTGCCCAGTGCTGCAACTCTTTCTCCCAGCGACGCGTCTCTGCTGACGAATCTTTCGAAAGCTGCGTGCTCTAACTTTCTGTCTGCTTCGTGACGTGCATCCAGATCCGTCTGCGTGGTGTTGTAAGCGATGTCGTGATCTTTGCATGCGGCGTCCAACGGATTCACACCCTTGTCTCCTCTCTCCAATCTTTTCTCGAGTTTGGTACCCGGTCCGCAGTACTGGTAGCCAGGTAAATGCATCTCGAAAGGTAACTTGTTGATGATGTCGTTTACGAGTCCCTTTCCTTCGGCCACGTTCCAGAATCTCGGAGGCAGCGTGTTGATGATTTGGATCAGGTAACCTATGCCCTTGTCGTCGTTCACGATGAAGTTGGAAAGTTTCGTGCTGATCATGTCCACGATGCCAACCTTCTCGTTGTAAAAATTACGATTGCCTGCATTTTCTTCGCCGGCTATCACCAACAATCGGTCCACGAGCTTCCTAACGTCGTCCACCCAAACGAATTCTTTGGGTAACGTGTTGTAGCGTTTGACGCCGCTGCCTGTTTTGACCTGGTTCCAAATCGGTTTGATGAGATTCCTGTACTTCTCACCGCTGCTCGATTTCACCCTATTCTGCGAGGCATCGTTGTTCTGGCACAAGGCATCCGTCATGATCAAAATTTCCTTGTAACTCTGGTAATCTTCGTCGGTGTAATCTTTCGGCTGCTTTTTGGCAACGAGTTCCCACAGTCCCACCGTACCCGGATACCTGGTCCAACTATCCTTCTCGCCTAAATTAACTTTAATGTCGTTGCCTTCGAAGGTCACCTTCGATTTTCCAATCTTCCACACGACACCACTCTCGTTGCTCTCCATGCTCGGATACAATCCGAACACTTCATCCTTGTCGAACTTCCCCGTGCTCAGGTAGTCTCGTGCCAAAGGTCCCAACTCGATTTTATCCGAAGACGACGACGTGCTACCAATGGCTCGACGTCGTGCCGGTACGTCCTTCAGTTCGAACGGCGTCGAAGGAATGCTCGAAATGGGCGTGGGTACGGCGTAATTTTTAGCTGCGAGTGGTACGAGTTCGTTGATCAAATTTTTATTTTGTTCCGTGACACTTTTAATTTCTTTACCTAGACCGCTGATGGCATCGATCACAGGTTGATCCTGACGTTTCTTCTCTTCGTAGGATCCGCGATTCTCGGATTTCCAACCTTTGAATCGCTTCACGAGGTATTTTCGCAAGTTGAGATTTTCGTCTTCTTGAAATTGACGTTTTGACATTTTGCTATATACGTTGAAACGTTTTTGAAACGTCGACTTCTCAGCCTATACGTTCGGTTCTCCTAGTTTTCTGCTGTCACCCGCTTGAGACTATCCATTTTTTTTTCTAACACTCACTTTTTGTTGTAATGGTTATTTTATATATGCTTGTCAGACGTTTGAAAAAAAAGAACGTTTTTCAATTTTTTTTTTTTTTTAGATTCTCATAACCTTTGATTTTTTTTTTGGATTTTTTTCGTCTTGTTGCAAATCTGAAATTGTCCTCTTGTTAGCCTTTGAGACGTCTAGATAAACGTTTATTTTATTCCTATATTTTCCTTTCGTCTTCTTGAAATTGACGTTTTGACATTTTTCTATATACGTTGAAACGTTTCTGAAACGTTGAATTCTCAGCCTATACGTTCGGTTCTCGTAGTTTTCTTGCCGTCACCGCTTGAGACTATCCACTTTTCTAACACTCACTTTTTGTTGTAATGGTTATTTATATATGCTTGTCAGACGTTTGAAAAAAAAAGAACGTTTTTCAAATTTTATTTTTTTAGATTCTCACGACCTTTTGATTTTTTTTTTGGATTTTCTACTTGTTGCAAATCTGAAATTGTCCTCTTGTTAGCCTTTGAGACGTCTAGATAAACGTTTATTTTATTCCTATATTTTCCATGGTTTGCTTTTCGAGTCATGTCGATGGTCACGAATCCGAAATCGTCACTGTTCCAACAGTAGGAGCAGAATTGAGAAAATAGATCGTAATTTATGTCAGCCCCTACGTAATCATCGTGTGCGTGTTTTAAATTGGTGTGGTCTTGTCGAAACTAACATATGAAATTAGCGTTGTCGCGTAGCAGTTGTTTCGGAACCTTGGAAAAAGTTTGTGCCAGGTAGAAACAATCCAATCCTTTGTGACGACCTCGAGTGAAAAAATTACGAATCTTGTTTTGATTTTCCAAGATCATGTCGTCGAACACCACAACGGAATTCTCGAGACAATCGTCCAGTGGAATGATTTCAGTTGCGAAAGTTGCAATGCCCAGTCCCTCGTACAGTTTCATAAGTTAGTAGTAGTATTGATACTACGGACAGTGCGAGAAAGTACGAACCCCTCTCCAGCAGCTTTGGCCATACTTAAAACTTGCTCAACATGCCCATATGAGTTTTTGCTCAAGTGTGGAGCTCTTATAATTCAAGATTTTTGTAAAAAATGCCCTCGGGAATTTTTCAGAAAGTACGAACCCCTCTCCAGCAGATTTGCTATACTTAAAACTTGCTCAACATGTTTATTTGTTTAAGTGTAGCACCTGCCTAACCCAAGAGTTTTGTATTCGGAAAGTATCAACCCCCCCTCAAGCATATTTACAAAAATTGCATCAGTTTGTCTATAAACTTGTATCCATACCTACCTATACATATTTACTTCAGGTTTAAGTTTAATTGGATACTATTCAATTTGCTTATCTAATATTAAAACAATGCAATATGCAGAGCCTGCCTCTAGTCTAGCCATAACAAGGTTATGTATTGATTTTTGCTTCCCGAGTTGTGCGTAAATGGGAAAGAGCGAACAAAACATGTTTTCTATGTTCTTATAATCTTTTGATCAGTCCTATTAGTAAATGCCTGGAAGTTGTATGTCAATAGATATAATCTTTATTGCGTTTTTTCAGAGAGTTATTCATCATCAAAGAGACATTAGTAAATGCATGAGTGATTATATCTGTTGATATTACCTACACTGTGCCTTTTCCGAGGAAAATTACATGTCATTTGTCATGGAACTTAAAGAGAAATTCTTATCTACACTATGCCTTTTTCAGGGACCATCCATCATATTGAGGAATTGCCTTCTCGGATATTGCCATGCAAAGGGTTGATCTTGTCGCAACAGAATAATTGCAATGGCAAATGTGCTGTGTTAGTAGGTAAAAGCTTTTCTGCTCGTAAGCATAGGTGCATAAAATGGGTAGGTAATATATTTTCTGACGGTAAAGTATTGTTTTATATCCAAAGGGTTTCTGTGTTTGAATTGTGTTTCTAGTTCGAGTTGCTGTTTTAAGTCCATTTTATGCACAGTAAGGCTAATCGGGACTGGCCCTACAGTTTTAAAGTGGGATCCGAACTACTTGTGCCTCCACCGGGTATCGAACCCGGGACCTCTCGATTACAAGGCAATGACGCTACCACTGCGCCATGGGGGAAGCCCTGAATCGTGCTTCTAGAATTGCTCTGTGACCCGCTCATTTCTCACATCATAAATATATGATTTTTCACCTATGAGAATAACGCTACAAATAGTGTCATCGGGTAAAGCCTCGTGAAATTCACAGATAATTTTAATGTTTGTCCTGTCATTAACTACAACTTGTTTTCTTTTTGAAGTGTTTATTACAAACATGGGTCTCCGTTCCTTGAATTCATCTGGTGCGTAGTACAGGTCAGTATTGCCTGTAGTGACTCTTTTGAAAGCCGAAAAAGCCTCATATAATTTGAGAAAATCACCCTTGGACATGTCTAAATTATAATTTTCCCTAGGGAATACCTCATTTCTGCCATTTTTAAGATATATGTTTTTGATGTTGCAGTTATCAAATCTACTTGAATTTTTTTCCTGATTGTTGTGTCTTCCAGTCTGAAACAGTACCACTACAAAATCGGGCATGTCAAATTGAATACTGGAGAATGAATTTGTAGCATCAAATTCATAATAAGAACCAGTGGCAACCTTCTGTACGCATTGATATGTGTAAAATTGCAGAGGAATCTGTGGATTTTTTATTATATCAGCTTTGTATTTAAGAGCGTAACTGGCCTCATATTCAACAACCGGGATTCTTAACTCCATAGTCTGAATAATGCACTTGCCTTCATCAGGTAGGGTATTGGGCAGAGCTTCTCCTGTAGGGTTTATCGCACTGTACCTCATCAAAGCATTATTATCATTTGCAGCTCTTCTAAATGTAATTCTTAACCCGCCCTTCCACATAATATCTTTGTAATCCGAGAAGAATCCTGGCAACAGGCGCATAGGGAACAGCACTGTGTGGTTTTTAGATAATATTTTATCACCAGCTTCAAATCCACCTATTTTGTAGTAAGAAGCCTCGGTTTTGGATAATTTTAGTGTGGCCAAAGCTGTGGAGGTAATACCGGGATAATCTATTCTGTTTATAACAACGCCATGCTTTCTGATCTCAATTTCAGAGAAGAGATGCGGCACAAAATTATCTACAAGTCTTATGTTCGAATTTGCCGGATAATCTGTTCCATCGAGCTTTACAACATCAAATTTGATGTATAGATCTGCTCTGTGGGGGTGTATAAAGCCGTCCCCTACATCAAGATCAACCTCAACCTCCGTGTTGGGTTGATTTAAATTTGCAAATGTCCTCCTGTTTGGAGGGAATGATTGTAGCTCATAACTCTCAATATTTTCCATTGTATGTATTTTTATTTAAATATTAATCTCTATGATTGCAGTTGTTGTGGCTCCAGCAAAATCAACTAATTCTTCTTTTTCATTAGTGACCATCAATTCAATGTAATCTATTCTATTATGGCACACAGGAAAATATAATGTTGGGGATGGATTGTAGATGATGGGCTCCATGAATTCGGAATTAGGTTTGAATGTTGCAATGATGCCGGTTTGTTTGTGAGTGCCTATGCCATTTGATTTGGTGATCATACCCTCGGCCACATTACAGTGAATATTCAGAGTCTCTATGGCTAAGAATTTAGGTATATTAATAGCAGTGTGTTTGATGGCCGGTTCAAGTTTTGTGTTGTTCTCAAAGCCCAACAGCTCTCCTATAGTACCCAGATGTACTGTCTCCGTAGCAGATACAATCTCTACTCTGTGAGTGACAGAATTTTGAGTTAACACCACACCTCTGGGTAATTGAGCATTTAGAGTGGACAGATTATACTGCCCTGGAGTGATGACAATTTTTTGATCCCCTACTGCAATTGTGTTGTTGTGGTGAGTAATATTAGGTATTAAGTACATGCCGTAAAATGCTCTGAGAGCTATTGTTTTGGGATACACTATATCATCATGCAATTTGAGTTTCAATATTGAATTTTGGCTGGTGAGATGGAATACCCCCATGATGTTTCAGATACCACAAGGCCTTTTGAAAATCTTCAATTGATGGTTTATTTATTTGAGACATATATCTGAGAACAGATAAACACAAATGTCCGCAATTAACATCTTTGAAGTTTTGAACACGGGCATTATTGTAATAAAGATTAGCTGATTTTAGATATTTTATTAAATTTTCAGGTGGAACACCTCCAAATGAATCAAACACAAATGCATCATCGTTTAAATATTTAAGATAACAGATCCAGTGAGTGCCCTGATTTTTGTACTCATCCAAATTAACAATGCCACACTCTTTGTTGAGTGGTTGTTCCGGTAAAGAATCAGACATGTACACACCTCTAAAATGTTTGATGCCCAATGGCTTGATTAAAGCTTCAATATCTTGGTTTGTAAGCGGCTCTTGTTTTTTTTAAACTTATTCATGGCTCTTTTAACACCTTTGCCTTTTTTCTCCATTGCCAGGTTATGGCGCCTCTGCTCATCTAATTCTGCCCTATTCTTCTTGGCATCTATTACTGTTTTTGCTATGGCAGCTGATCCCCCGGCCAAGCTCCCAACAGCCCCGAGAGCAGCTAAGATGGCAGGGATGGTAAATATGAAACCCCCCACATGTGATTTTTTCCTGGATTGCTGTAATTTTTTTAATTGGGGGGTACTAAGCAACAATTTCATACCATGTCCTTTTGCAATACAAGAGCTTTTCTTCTTGCGCTGCTTTTTGGTCAAGAGACTGTCAATAGTTTTAAGAGATTTGAGACCTGCATAAGGTATTTGATACATAACACCCTTGGCCTTCATTGTAGGTTTATTATATACATGTTCACAGCCCCCACCCCAGTTTTTGTTTGGTGCTCATAGCTATGGTGGTTCCCAATGCTGCTATTTTTTCACGCAAAGATGCATCTTTGCTTACAAATCTGCCAAATGCAGCCTCTTCTAATTTCTTGTCTGCAACATGTCTCTTGTCAAGATCAGAATGTGTGTTGTATGCTATGTCATGGTCTCTACAAGCAGCATCTAGGGGATTAACACCAGGATCACCTCTGTTTAATCTATGGTCCAATTTTGTGCCTGGACCACAATACTGATAGCCTGGAATGTGTAGTTCAAATGGCAGCTTGTTTATGATGTCATTAACCAGTCCCCGACCCTCAGAAATATTCCAAAATTTAGGTGGTAGAGTATTAATAATTTTTATAAGATATCCAATGCCCTTAGGGTCATTCACTATAAAATTAGACAATTTTGTGCTTATCATGTCCATAATTCCAACTTTTTCATTGTAAAAATTGTGGTTCCCTGCATTTTCCTCCCCGGCTATCACCAATAACCTATCTACAAGTTTCCTGACATCATCAACCCACACAAATTCTTTAGGCAGGGTGTTGTATTGTTTGATCCCACTGCCAGTCTTGATCTGTGACCATATGGGTTTGATTAAATTATTGTATTTTGCTCCACTGCTAGACTTGACTCTTTTTTGTGTGGGATCATTGTTCTGGTATAGAGCATCTGATTTTATTAATATTTCTTTGTAATGTTCATAATCTTGATCTGTATAGCTTCCAGGCCTCTTCCTAGTTATCAGTTCCCACAATCCAGGTGTGCCGGTGTACTTAACAAAAGCACCTTTTTCTCCCAGTCGAGATTCTGAATATACAATTATATCATCCCCCATAAAAGTTACTCTGAAATTACCGATTCTATGAATAATGCTGCCATCAAGCTCTGTGTCGGCATATAAGCCAAAGACCTCATCTTTGTTGTCTTTAGGTGTGGTTAAATATTTTTGTGCAAGAAGACCCAATTCAATAGGATCCTGACTAGCCTCAATTCTTCTAGGAGCAACAGGACTAGGTGTATGAATACTGGAAAGTGGGGTGAATGGATAATCTAATATGTTCCTTGCAGCTATAGGCACAAGCTCCGTGATCAAATCTTGATTTTGCTCTGTAACAGTTTTGATATTCTTACCTAAATTATTAATAGCATCAATGACAGGCTGTTCTGTTTGTTTGTGTTTTTCATAAATTCCACGGTTCTCTGATTTCCATCCCTTAAATCTTTTTACAAGATAATCTCTTAACTTAAGATCATCAATGACTGGTCGTTTCATGGTTGTTTATTTATGTCTCAACGTCTAGAAAATCGTTGATTTTATTTCTGTATTTGCCACTATTGGGTGTTCTTGTCATATCAATTGTGACAAACCCATAACTGTCCTGGTTCCAGCACTTGCTGCAAAACTTGGAAAAATCATTGTAGCTCAAGTCCCCACCTACATATTCATCATGTATGTGTTTGAGGTTGGTATGATCTTGATGAAACACACATATAAAATTGCTGTTGTCTCGGATCAGTTGCTTCGGTATTTTAGAAAAAGTCTGTGCCAGGTAGAAGCAATCAATGTTTTTGTGCCGGCCCTGTGTAAAGAAATTTCTAACCTTGTTTTGATTATCCAGTATAATGTCATCAAACACAACAACAGAATTATCGAGACATTCTTGAAGTGGCTTAACATCTGGTTCAAAAGTGGCTATATCCAATCCAGCATATAGCTTCATCAACTGCTGATATTTTAATTGTTCCAAGCTCTTAGAGAAGATATACAAGTGCCTGTTTTTCCAGTCTAACCAGTTGGGTGCCAATAAAAAATTATCAATCATTAATGTAGTTTTACCACAAGCAGATGGCCCAACAATAAGACATCTAATATTATCAGGCAGCAACTTGCCATTTCTCTTATTCTGCTGTTCAGGTTCTGGCAGCCTCTTTATAACATCCCAGGTGCTCATATTATTATTTTGTTTGCATCGATCCAGCTGTGTTCTGGGAGTCCTAGCCATTTGACAAATAACTTGTTGCCTTTTCTGCGGATGATTTTTTCTATGAGATATGTGTCGGGCTGTTTAGTTTTGCTGAGCTCTTCTTCATAGAATCGGCCTTTGAGAATTTCTCCTCGGTGGTCTTTTATTATATATGTGTTAAGGGTCCCAGGTTTAATTTGAACCACTGTAAATAATTCAGAGCTCCAGTTTCTTGTAAAGCCTCTTTTGAATAAGTGCTTATATTTGCTGATTCTTACTTGATCACCCACCTTGTATTTGGCCTTTCTTGTTGTTGGCTGGTATCTAGGATAATAAACAGTCCTGATCAATTTTTGCTCATCAGATGAAGTTACTTCAGAGGGTTTCATGTTGATTGTGGAATGGACCGAGTTGTTATATTTATGTAGAAGTTCTGGAAGAATATTAATCCATTTATAATTACCTTGCAGTGTGAATTGTTTATACATAAGATTTTTTAAGGTTCTGTTGAATCTCTCTACAATTGAGGCCTTGAGATCACTGTAACTCGAGTAATGTTTTATTGCCTGGCTTTTAATAAATTGTTGAAACACTGAATTATAAAATTCTTTGCCATTATCTGTTTGCAAATAGCGGGGTGATCTTCCTGAATGATTGATGATTGTCCTGAGGGCTTCTGTAACACATTTTCCAGTCTTGGATTTGAGTGGCACAGCCCAGGCAAATTTTGAAAATGTGTCTATCACAGTAAGTAGATACTTGTAGCCCTTGTTGATTTTGTCTAAGTTTTTCAGCTGTCCACTTGACAACTCAATCAAGTCGCTCTGCCATAAATCATCTATGCCTTTTGTGACTACTGGGAGTCTCTTAAAATTATGTCTGGCCTGTCTGTGTAATTCATCAACAACTAGACATAATATGTAAACAAGAATATTGCAACTATGGGGTGTTCAGCAGCTGATACTACAGGATTTTCTAAATATAATTTGTCCCCTATGTGTATTTTAAATTCCAGAGAGCCATCATCTTCAGCATAGGCTGTTTCTAATGTATTGGGATCTGTAAAATCCTCTAACTCTACACTGGTAATTTTTGGTTTGTTATCAGCATTTGTTATTGATAAGGTAGGGTAGTGATGTGCCTGTGGTTGAAGCCAATATTTGATCTTGATTGGTCTGAGTGTGCCTCCAACAAAAAACTGGTAATAAAATTGTGCAGGGGACAGCATATATATTTTGCCACCTGGTGTAAATGGTGAATCATATTGTTTGTTGGGGATGCTGTACAATTCAAGAATTACTGAATGTTTTGGATTCTCGATTATGCCTGTTATTTCTTTTTCTGCTGTAAGCAATCTGCTTGTTACAGATTCAAGATGCTCATTGATGGTCCTAACAACATCATCATGGCCTGGCTTGATCTTTATGTCCACAACAAGTTTCTTGTATTGTTGCACAATCTCTTGAAGCTGGGTGGCAAAAACAGACAGAGCATTTGCTTGATTGGATTCCATGGTTCCTAGCTGTTGCTTGATATTAGCTACAATTTGCTGCAAATTTTCAACAACTGCCAATTTTGAATTTTGAGCAGTGAGATCATGGACCTGTCTTCTGATATCCTCAAACAGGGCATGCAGTTCATTAATATGTTGATTGGTTGGAAGAGTGGCTACTGTCTGAGTAAGTTGTTTGATCTCTGCCTGGATATTCTTGATATCTTCTGATTTCAATATGCGATTCACAGCTCTCTTAATATTTTTAAGTTCCTGTGATGTAGGAAGATTTGATACTGTATTTTGCAAAAATTCAAGTGCCAATTTTACATTGTTTAATTCAGAAGCATCAGCCACATTTTGCATAGCATTTTGGAGCAGAGCTATATCTGCCTGAGAGGGTGTAGATTGTTGTAAAATTTCAAGCTTTGTTTGGATATCATCGATCAAGTGATGAAAATGAGATAGCTCAGATTCAGTGTTGAGGTTTTCAAGCTTTGTGATCTGTTGCTGGACACTAACAAGGGTATCTACAATCCCAGGCAGGCGAGTTTCTTGTACATTTGTCAAATCACTTTGCACTGCTGCTATTGTACCTTCAAGATGGGTTATGGTACTTTGAATTTTTCCAAAATCTTCATATGTTTCAAGTTGCAGCTTGATGTTTGCAACACTCCGAGTTATTGCACTCAAAGCATCAGAAGATGGCAAGTTGTTCATAAAATTTTCAAGTGTTTCAATTTTTTCTTTAACCTCGGCTATGGCATTGTTCAGAGGGTCCAGATTAGGTATCTGGAGTGAATGAATCTGTTCCTTTAGAGTGGAAATGACTAGATCAAAATCTTCCTGTGATTTTATGCTTTTGACAATTGTTTGGAGCTGTACCTGGACATTATTTATCTGTTCCTCCAATTGCTGTTTCAATTGCTCGGAGTTGTTAGCCTGGGTCTTAAATTTTGCTTGAAGAGCTGCTACAGCTTCTTCTAAACTTTGAAAATTATCTAATGTTGCCAAATCAGTATATTTCTGAAGCAACACTTTGAGTTCGGAATCAATTTTAAGAAGAGGGTCCATGCATTGTGATTGCAAATTTGTAATTTCTAATTGAAGACTGGCATTGAGTGTGGTCTGTAAAGCTTGTAAATCACTTCTCAATTTCTTGACTCTGACATCAAGCATCAGAATCTCATCACTGTGATCTTCATGTCTTGTATGGCCAAATATATCATTAGGCATTTTTGCTTTATTGGTTATTTATTATAGAGTATCTGATTCTTAATTCTATAAAAAAGGGTATAAGCTTGTCATATGATCCAGGGACCTCAATATATAAGCAGTCACCGGCAGAAACAGTATATACAGTGCCAGAAATCATGTTTGAGTGCTTAATTCTGTAAATATTTCTCCCTATTGAAATTTTAACATCACCCTCAGGGGTTGTAATAAATTGCAATTGACCACCTACAGGTAATTGGTAATGATTTAAATTATTGTTAAATATGTACAATATTTTGCCTGTTTCTTCATCATTATCTGTAAGTATGCTGTTCAGATGAATAATTAACAAGCCACTCAGTTTAGACAGCATATCAGAAGAGGGTTGTGGTGTCGGCAGGTCCATAATAGCCTGTTTTTTGAACCCAAATAAGTTCATAGGCATGTTTGTTTATTTCAAATCATGCTCTGTAATTGGGCATTGTTTGCCATTTTTCAAATCACAATGCCCCCAAGGTAAAGTATGCATGCCGCATGATAAAATGCATCTCTTGTCATCATGTGGGTCCAGTGCCACTTTTCTTACAATATTGCTAGTCAGCAAGTGATTCTCACTCTGAATTCTATTTTCTGATGTTCTGATTGAATTCTGGGATTTGATGCAATTTTTATAATCTTCAAACACAAGATCTTTTTCCACAGTAACTCTGCCAACGCCCTTGGCTTTTTTGACAACAGCACTACATGTTTTAAAACTGTACACCTTGGCACTTAACCCAGCAAATTCCACAATAACATCACCAAGTGTCTCATCTTTTAACTTGCCAGGCACCTTTTTGTTGTGGGGTTGAATTCTTGTATGTTCACTGGTATCAAAGTATTGAAACAATTCAGGCTGTGACATATCTTGATAAACATCTTCTGTTTGAATATCAAGAATAAAACTATCCGTGTCCATGTACAATAATTTTACACGATCACCATAAAAAGGTTTCAGCACATCATAATACAATGTTAACATATGTAATTTGGACGATTCCAATATCGCAGCCCCTACATAAATAGGTTTATCAAACTTAATCTTTGTTTTCATCATGTTGAAAAGTGCCATGTGCTCATCATAAATTCTTCTGTAATTGAAGTTGGGCTTTGCAACCAATTTTTTGCTCCGGCTGGGGTCAGTAATTATTTTAACATCGGTATGTTTCCTGACATTTTCAATTGTTTTGCCATACACTGAATTCACCATCAATTTAAACAAGGCCTTATCAAATTGACTCTTTGCAGATGTTCGAAGCTTTGTATTTGTATCAATGTATGGTTTCAACCATTCTGAGTGCCTGAACCTTAAGACTTTGCCAATTTTGGTCACTTGAACACCATGTTTCATCAGGAACTGGAGGTTTTTGTAATATATAACATAACCCTGTTTTGGCTCCAGAGTCATCATGAGCTTCTTCTGTTTAGAGCCAGGTGAGCACTGAACCTCGGGAATTGGGGGCAGATCAGAAAATTTATTGTGCAAATGATCTGGAATTATCAGATCAACCTCTAAGAAGAGGCCATATTCACTGTCATCAAAATCCTTAAGATCTTCAATATTGAAATCTTCGACCCATTCAAGCCCTGCATATGGCAATTTATCCATCATGGCGTGACCATAGAGGTTGTTTGCATCCACAAAAAGTATATAATTTGATGGCCGTGCTGGATCATAATCAGGCATATGCTTGTTATTTGCTCTGGCATATCTCTGGGAACATTGCACCATCCCTCCTCTTATACATTTCTCCATAAACAGATACATATCTTGATCGTGGATCAGATCCAATTGCATTTTGGTGTTCAAAAACGTTGCGGCCCATGCTAGGCCTGGGGCACTGTAAAAATACACTGGGTCCAGTCCATAATTTTGCATGGAAGATTTTCTGAATGCCTGCAATATATCAGCTAAGAGGGAGACATCAAGTTTTAAATATGCCATGTGATAATCACCAAATGTCTTGCATTTTAAATTGTTCCACATCAACTGAGCATGGTGATAATCATCATCAGTGATTCCAGATCCTCTGATTCTGCTGTAAAACTCTTCTTGTGGTGGCAGGGAACACTCATCAAATTTAGAAAAACCTGTGACATAGTCATATGGATATACACCCTTTCGCCTAATTAATTTCAGGTCCTGATTTGGAAACAATGCACGTGTGATTTTGAATTGATCATCAGGTAATTGAGTGGCCAGTGTATCCAGGCTAGCCGATAAAAATCTGTAAGAATCAAGAAATCTTATGTGAATAGGAACACCATCAACTTTAATTATCTTGCTAATAGATATATATTTTTCATCATTTTTAGCTAAAATATTTAAATTCTGCTTCTCAAACCCCTCGTACCTGATCAGATGATGGAAATCATAATTGGATGCTCCGTGGCAAAATATGGGGACAAATCTTGGTCTCTTGATCTTAATATTACAGCTATTACACAGGGCCATTAAGAATTTACCATCTGTATGAGAATGGTGATGAACCTTGATATTTGTATCTGAAAATTCACAATCACATACCGGGCATTTTTCTGCATTGTTGAAATCCTCAATCTGTTCCTCTGTTAAAGGCAACATAGGCTTTGATTTTAATAAGATGTTATATGCTATGTCACGGCACTCATTTTCTATTCTATGTGCAAATATTTTGATGGCTTTTGGCCCCTTGTATGAATATTCTTTAATAACAACACCATCCTGTACAACCACATAACAAAAGCTGGAAGGTTCATGTTGCTGGTATGGTGTAATTGAAGATTCTTCTGGATCTGGGCTACAGAATGCAAGAGATTTGAGATTCGATTCGGAATCCCAGACAATATATGCTGGGTGTTCCAACAAGGCTTCATACTTTTTGAATTTGCAATTTTCACTTGGATTGGGCATCACCATATGAACAGGTTTATGATTTTTACAGTATTTCAGATGCTCAATTAACTTGTTTTTTGCAATTTCTGCATTTTTTTCACGAACCCCATTCACCATTTTTTGACCATCAAATACAGTTAAGCATCTTCTGCACAACTTAAATATTGTATTGGATTTGTCTAGTTGTGTTCTCACCAAAGCTTCAAGATTATGTATCAGAGTGTAATGGTGTGTGTCATCCCCTTCAATTAAGAGCAGATCAATCGGAATAGCAGATTCATCATCAAGTGTACTGATTCTGAGAGGTGCTATCAAGCAATTGCCACGGCCAGTGGAACAAGTAAATACATTAATAGATAATTGTTTACCATTGATGTGCCTGGCCCTTTTTTCAAATTTATCAATATTCTGAACAGACATTGGATATTCCAAACCCTCCATTGCATCGTCAAAATCATGTTCATGCTGTTTGTAATAAGTTATTCTCTCAGGATTCCTTGAAACTGGATACAAAGCAGCTAATATACACCACAAAAAGCATTTCGCGTCATTATTTTTTATATTGACCACGGCTCTTCTGTTTTTGATATTAGCAAATAATAGCAGATATGTAGAACCTTTTAATGGGCTGAATTCAGAAATATTAACATATAACTTGTGCGGAGAGCCACATAGGGTCCATCCGGACTCTTTTGCTGCAAATTCAGAGTGTTTGATGTTCAATTGATCTATCAACCTGCTTATTATTGTATCTAAATTTGCGTTTGAATATACCGGTACAGTTTCTGTTACGTGGGGGTGTGTAAATTTTGTAGCGTTTGGCTTCTTATATTGTACAAACAATTTAAGAAAAAGCTTATAAGAGCCATTTTGTGCATTTAGAATTGCCTGCACATCTGGATTTATACTGTTCAAGAAATTCTCAATGCCACATCTTGGCTCCGATACAAACCGATAATCCCTAAGTTGGGTATTAAAACTGCTACAGATGGGTGCATGGCATGGTTGCTTTGCTGCTCTGGCATTAACAGGTACTTCGTGCCTTCTTTTCAGGCCAGATGTGGATGGTTGAGGGGGCAATATTGATGACTGTACAGAGCAAGTATCTTTATGTTTATATGTGAAATATTCCATGTTATATTTTCTATTGCATTTGGGGCAAATTTTTGTGGGAGTTTTGTATTTGTCTGGATTACAAATTTTTTGATGCTTGGCCCAATTAGAGCTGGATATATTTTTATTGCACTGATTACAATATTTTTGATTCGGCATTCTTGTTGTTGTTTATTATATACAATTTCCTGGGTTTCAATTCAAAACTTTATACTGAATAAAAAATATCAGTTGGGTTCAGCTGTGTGATTTGTATGTGTGTATATGTATGTATGTGTGTATACACTTAATATTTTTGGCTTTGGTATTTATATAAAATTTCCTGGGATTCAAATCTAATCTCTATGGATTAATATTAATAATATTAATCTTATGACAGGTTGTAAAGCCAATAGCTTACAAGTGGAAAATCATTCACACTGACCCAGCGCAAATGCCTGCACGAACATGCATATCTTGAATGGCAATAACCTTGTTATGTATAACAGGCTGGGACAAATATAAGCTTGACTCTAAATATGAGTGGATTACAACAAATATCAGATTTTATATTGTTCAATATGAATTTAAACCAGTAAGTATGAGAAGCACTGTATCAACACATCTGTTCCCCTCAGTCACTCTCACATAACTGGCTGATGCAATAATCGGGAATTTCTGTAAATACTGGCGCTGAGGAAAAAATCAATACTACCGTCTCGGGAATTCCACACATTGCCACAGAGGAGAAACATGCAAACACGAAGCAATTCTAGAGGTAGGCTCTGCATATTGCATTGTTTTAATATTGGATAAGCAAATTGAATGGTATCCAATTGAACTTAAACCTGAAGTAAATATGTATAGGTGGGTATGGATACAAGTTTATGGACAAACTGATGCAATTTTTGTAAATATGCTTGAGGGGGGGTTGATACTTTCCGAATACAAAACTCTTGGGTTAGGCAGGTGCTACACTTAAACAAATAAACATGTTGAGCAAGTTTTAAGTATAGCAAATCTGCTGGAGAGGGGTTCGTACTTTCTGAAAAATTCCCGAGGGCATTTTTTACAAAAATCTTGAATTATAAGAGCTCCACACTTGAGCAAAAACTCATATGGGCATGTTGAGCAAGTTTTAAGTATGGCCAAAGCTGCTGGAGAGGGGTTCGTACTTTCTCGCACTGTCCGTAGTATCAATACTACTACTTAAGTTGTTTGTATTTCGGTTGTTCCAGACTTTTCGAAAATACGTAGAGGTGTCTGTTTTCCCAGTCTAACCAATTGGGTGCGAGGATAAAATTATCAGTGAGCAGTGTCGTTTTTCCGCACCCCGAAGGTCCTACGATCAGACACCGTATGCTGTCGGGGAGCAATTCGCCGTTCCTTTTCTTCGTTTCATTTTCAGAATCAGGTAGACGTTTCACGACATTCCACGTACTCATAGAATCACTTCGTTTGAATCGATCCAACTCGTTTCCGGAAGTCCCAGCCATTTCACCAAAAGTTTGTCACCTCTCTTACGCAAAACTTTTTCGATGAGGTACGTGTCGGGGTATTTAGTTTTAGAGAGTTCCTCCTCGTAGAAGCGACCCAATAAAATTTCACCGCCACTGTCCTTTATTATATACGTGTGACGGTTTCCGGGTAAAACTCGAACCACGGTAAAAAGTTCAGTGCTCCAGTTTCGTGTGAAACCCCTGTCGAACGTTCGCTTTAATTTACTAACCGTCACCTGGTCTCCAATTTCGTATTTAGCTTTTTTTGTCGTGGGCGTGTACTTTAGACAGTAAACGCTAGAAATTAAACGTTGCTCGTCGGACTTGGTAACGTCAGCTGGCTTCATGCCTATCGTTCTGTGCACCGTGTGATTATAGTCGTTAACGAGTTCCGGAAGAATGGTGAACCACTTGTAGTTTCCCTGAAGCGTGAAGCGTGACCACATGCGCGATTTCAGAGTGCGATTGAATCTTTCCACGATGCTGGCCTTGACGTCACTGAAGGTCGAGTAATGTTGAACCTTGTGTTTCCGAATAAACTTTTGGAATACGGCATTGTAAAATTCCTTCCCCTTGTCCGTGTGCAGAAACCGAGGTCGTCTGCCGCCGCTTTCGCGAAAAATTGTCTTGAATGCTTCCGTGATGCACGTTCCTGTTTTCGCCTTCAAAGGTAGAGCCCATGCGAATTTCGAAAATGTGTCTATGACGGTGAGGAGGTACTTGTTGCCCTTGTTCAATTTATGTACGTTTTTTAACTTGCCGCTACTCATCTCGACGAGGTCGCTTTCCCAGAGGTCGTCGATGCCCTTGGTTACCACCGCCAAACGTTCGTAGTTGCGGCGTGCAGGTTTATGCAATTCTTGGACGATGGCTTGCCTTGACATTTTTAGAGATTACGTTTGAAGAGAAGCACCAGCGTGATGGGATTCAAAGAGGGTGGCACTTCACCTGTGTTTTGAACGATCAGCTTATCGCCGGCACTCACGTCGAAAACGGTAAGATCTTCGTCTTCGTGTATTTCATATATGTTGCGCGTTTCATTCCAACGTGCCAGAGGAATGTTTCCTGCTTTCTGGACACCACGATTCGATATCAAAGTCATGGTGGGAACGCTAGCTTTTCTGCCGTGAGACCAGTACGAAAATTCGTTTATCTGAATCGTGCCATCGAGGAGAAACTTGTAGTACGGATGATAAGGATGCAACATGTACAGTTTGTTACCTTCGACGAACGTGGAGATTCTCTGTTGATTGGGAACGCTGTTGATTTCGATGGCTTGCAAGGTGAACAATTTGGCGAATTTAGTGTCGACGCCGAGCAGGATACTGTGAACGTGTCCGAGTTTATTTTCGATGGGCAGCAAATGCTCGACTATGGTATCCGTTACGGTAGAAAACGACGGTTTGATTTTCACTTCCACGTTCAACTGCTTGTAGTTTTCGTTCAGTTCTTGCAACTTGGCACCGAAAGAGGCCAGCGTCGATTCCTGCGTGGATTCCAGCACTCCAACTTGATCTCTGATGTTGACGACAATGTTCTGAAGGTTCTCGACTTGATTCAATTTCGAACTTTTCTCGGTAAGATCGTTCACGATGCTTCGCATCTCTGTAAACTGCGTGTGAAGGTCGGCGACGCTCTGCGAAGTGGGCAGCGTCGACACCAGCGAACTAATTTCTTCTCGAATCTGTTCCACGTTCGCCGTTTCCGTTTCCAGTCGTTTCAGCATACGTGATATGTTTTTTTTCAAAGCGTGTAATTCTTTGGAGGTGGGGAGATTGGCCACCCTACTCTCGAGATAGCTCAACGAACTTTTGACGTCGCTCGAATCGGATAGTGCCGTCACCGCCGTTTTCAATTTTTCCAAATCTTCGCTCGAAGGTACGCTCGTCCGTAACGATTCCAAGTCACCCTGTATGTTGTCCAGTACGTGATGAAAATGAGCAAGATTGGATTCGACGTTCAAATTTTCTAAATATTCGATCTTCTGCTGAACCGTGCTCAACGTGTCTTGTATGCTCGTCAACGCTCTTGCTTCAGCGTGAATATTTTTAATTTCTTCGTTGATCAATTCCAGAGACGCCTGAAGCGTAGCGATGGTGGTTTGAATGTGTTCGAAATCTTGATAAGCCTCCAATTGAATTTTTATGTTCGCGACGCTTTTACCGATGACCTGCAGTTCGTCTGACGATGGTAGGTTCGTCATGGTATCTTCCAAAATCTGCAACTTGGATTTGATTTCTTCCAACGTGCCGGTGAATTCTTCTTGTAATTTGGAAACGACGACGTGCAAGCGTTCTGCGTCTATATCGTTCACGACGGTTTGAAGTTCAGAGAAATTCTTTTCTATTGCGGAAGTTCGTTCTTCGATTTCGAGTTTCAATTTTTCCAAATTTTCATTTTTCGATTGAAATTGCTGTAATTTGGCCAAATCATTTTGAAGCGAATCCACGCTCAACTGTATATTTTGAACGTTGTCGTAAGAAGGTACGTCGACATAATTTTTTATCAGCGTTTTCAGTTCGGAATCGATTTTCAGAATGGGGTCGAGACATTGCGTTTGGAGCGTAGCGATCTCCGACTCTAAACTTTTGTTTAAGGTCTCCTGCAAAGCGATCAAATCGCTCCTCAACTTTTTAACTCGAATATCCAACATGAGAATCTCTTCTGCGTGGTCTACACGCTTGGTGTTGCCGAAAATGTCGTTAGGCATTTTTGGTTAACGGTTATTTATAATAGGATAGACGATTCGTAATTCTACGAAGAGAGGAACGAGTTTGTCGTAATCTCCTAGGAGTTCCACGTAAAGTAAATCCCCTGCAGACACATCGTACGCCATGTTAGAAAGTACCTTGTCGTGCTTCATTCGAAAAATGTTCTTGCCGGTAGAAATTTTGATTTCGCCTGCGTTTTCCGGATTCACGGTGATTTGAAGTTTCCCGTCGATCGGAATTTCGTAGAAATGTAAATTGTTATTAAAGACGTAAAACATCTTGCCCACATCGTCATTCAGTTTCGTCCAAATACTGTTGAGGTGTACAATTAGTAAACCATTGAGTTTAGTTAACACGGAAGGTAAGAGGTTATTGGAATTTGGTGGTGCACTTTCCATGTTGATCTGTTTGCGGAAGCCAAAGAGATTCATTGTCCTTGTTAATTATTTAAATTTCTACACACTGTGCCTTTTGCCATTCTTCAAAAACATAAAAAGAAAAAGAGAAGATTTTATCTGCGGCGATGCAATTCAAAAGACTCTCGAACATGTAATTATGTCATTAAATCACGATGAAGAAGAAAAAAGTAAAGTAAGAGTTGAATTTAATGAGCGTCGTGTTTGGAGCGAGCCTTAACGACATAATTACAACTTGCAACTTTTCATCGCCCGAGGGCCCCTCTTTTCCTCCGTATATTTCGAAGAATGGCAGAAGACACAGCAGACTTCATGGCTATGCGGTTACAGTTAACACACGTCACATTTATCGCTTCCATTGCAGTGGCCCCACTCTCTCGTGTGAATTTCACACTCGAGAACGCGTAGCTTATTGTCTCTGGCATCCAATGCAACCTTTGTTACGCGCGTCGTGTACAAATCATGCAATTTACTTGCAATGCGATGATCGGTGCTAAGTTGCCTTTTACCATGAAAAAGGCATTCCTTGTAGTCTTGCATGCTAAATTTGCTGGTACTTATTTTTCCCACCCCCTTCGCTTTCTTGATCTCTTTTTCTTCTGCAATATTTACACAGTACATTTTGGCACGAAGCCCCGCAAATTCGCTGATGTAATTACCAGCCGCTTCGTCTTTGAACTTTCCTATGGTCATTTTATTTTCTCTCGAATACAAGTGATGGCCTGATGGTAAGTTGCTAAAATCAAACAGATGCTTCATCTTAGTCAGATCATGTTCGAGGCTTGGTGTTTGGATTAGAAAAATAAAGCTATCCGTGTCAATGTAACATATTTGGATGTTATCTCCATAAAAAGGTTGAAACTGATCGTAGTACGATTGGTACATGTGCAATTTTGATAGTTCAAGGACGGTAGCACCTATGGCAATCGGCTTGTTGAGCATCACTTGCTTCTTGTTCTTCTCGACGAATACTAGATTCTCGTCGAAAATGGTGAAGTTTTTGAAGTAGGGGGACGCGACGATCTTCTCAAAATTCTTTTCGTCCGTGACCAACGTTGCGTCGATGTAATTACGCACGTTTTCCATCGTCTTGCCGTAGATGGCGTTGTTAAACAGTTTGTACAGATCCTTGTCTGCAGGCGATGTCGATTGCGCTCTGCGTTGCGTGTTCTCGGCTATGTAGGGTTCGAGCCACCTACTCTGTCGGAACTTCAATCCTCTATGTACTTTCTTCAACTGCAAACCGTGACTCACGTAAAATTGGAGGAGTCGGTAGTGCAGAACGTAATTCCGCTTGTTCTCCATGCTTAGTATTAGTTTTGGCTCCGATGATCCTCCAGGTGGCTTCTCTTTGGTAGGGGCCAGGGCCAATCCGTGATGTTTCTCGTGAAGCGTTTCGGGATAATCGAGATCCACTTCCAAGAAACAGCCCCATTCGTTATCTTCGCTCCAGTTGAGAAAATCCTCGCAGGAGAGTTCCTCTTCGGTCATCCACGCGTAGTCGCTGATGGGAAGACACTGGGACATGGAGTGGCCGTACAGGTTGTTGACATCCCAGTAGACGATGTAGGTGTTGGGCTTCGATGCATCGTAACCAGGCGTATGAGGATTGTTTGCCTGAGCATGGCGTCGGGGACATTGGACGATGCCACCGCGTATCGCACTCTCCATGAAGGCATACTGTTCCTTCTCTGCGATGAGGCCCAGTTCCACGTTGGTGTATTTCATCATCGATTCCCAAGTCAATCCCGGCGTCGTGAAGAAATACGCAGGATCCAACTTGTAGATCGATATGCATCTCTTGCGAAACGATTCGAAAATATCCATGAGGAGAGTCACGTCCAATTTGAGATAGAGATCGTGATAATCACGAAAAGTTTGGCAATTGAAGGCCGTCCACACACTACGAGCGTGTTCGTAGTCCTCTTCGGAACAGACGTCCTCCGTGAGATGAGAATAAAATGCCTCCCGGGGTGGAAGTTCCGTCTCGTCAAATTTGTCGAAATCGTTGACGTACTCGTAGGGGTAGACGCCCTTGCGACGCAACAGATTCAAATTCTCATCTCTCCCCGGAAAACACATTTGCTTGGTGGCCACAAGATCTTCGTCGCCAAGTTGAGCTGCAAGGGTGGCCAGGCTGGAGGACAGAAAATTGTAAGAGTCTAGGATTCGCACTTCCACACTTCCTCCAGCCTGGAGAGGGATCCATACCCTTACAGCAATATACTTCTCGCTCGTTCTAGGGATGATGCTGATTCGAGAAGTTATGTTGTAGAGCTCTTTGACGAACAGATGCGTGTCGTACTTCTCCGTGTAGTGAAGAAACACGGCAACAAAATGCGACTCCTTAATCTTGAGATTGCACGAATTACAGTTCGTGCTCAGGAATAATCCATTCTGATGGTCATGGTGTACGACTTTGTGATTTTCGGGGGTGAAAGCCTGGTTACACTCCGCGCATCTTGTCGCCGCGTCATGTCTCCGCTGTTGTTCCGTCGTGAGAGCAGGTGGAGAAACGTAAGAGCCTTTCAGGCTGGGTACAAGTTCTCTCGCGCATTCCGCTATCTTCTTAACAAAATGTTTTGCCGCATCGGGTCCGCAATACAAGATGACATCATTCAATTTTTCTCCGTAGATGGGGAAACTACAAGGCTCGTGGTGAAAAATTTGTATCGTGCTTGAGGTAGAGGGATCAGGGTTGCAAGACGGCATGGGAACTTGGAAGCTTTCAAAATCGGCATAAAGGACAGCGGGATGGTGGAGAAGAGCCTGGTGTTTCTGAAATTTCATCTTGGTTCCGGGTTCCGGCATGACATCTTCGGGTTCTGCATTCACGGAGCCAAAACACTTGTGCTGTTCTTTCATCTTCTTTCCCACGCGAAAAATTCTCAAGCATCGATCGCAAATTTCGATCTTATCGTGATCCTTGCTCATCTGTCTTCCTACTAATCGTGAGAAATTCCGTATCAAACTGTAACGGCCATCTACAAGCAAGAGTCGAATTACATTATTCTGGCTTCTAGCAGGTCTTAACACACGAATGTTGTCGCAATCGTCAACCCCAAACACAGAAATATTCATATCTTCTCCTTTTTTCTCTCTATAGTTTTTTTCAAATTGATTGATCTTATTCAGAGGCACAGGATAGGAAATTCCTCTCATGACATTCTTGTATTTCCTCTCGTATCGTCTGTAATTGGACAGACGTTGGGGGTGATTATTAGCTGGGTGTAATGCGGCGATGACAGACCACAGGAAACTCTTCGCATCATTACTTTGTATGTTCAACACGGCTTTTTTTTTTTAATGTCTCGTGCAACATTATTTTCTTTTGTTTTTGTTTTTGAGCGCTGCGTAACGGTTTAAAATTGCAGACTCGAAGCTCTAACATGTGGCTGCGACCGCAAAGAGTCCATCCACTTCCTCTACCTTCAAACTCTTCTTGTTTTTGTCCTAAGTGCTCGAATAACCGTGTCACAATTTCCTCCAGATCCTCGTTATTGTCATCGTGTAAGCCTTCACACCCTACGTAAAAGCTGAAAGTGTTTGACTCGGACGAGACAACTTTCTCATACAGCAGGGTCAAGACGAGATGAATTTTAATTGCAACATTGACGAGGCAATCACGTAATTGATCTACTACCAGAGATTTCACATTGTCGAGGAAGGTGCTCGACTCACACTTTTCCTCGCTTCCAGATTTATACCTCATGATGCGTGCACTTTTATTCAAAGCACCGCCTTCATGCGCATCAATTCGAGATTTTTTTGCCGGCGGGACTACGACATCATGTTCCGGTAGACGACATTTTTTCAAATGCCTAGCAATGTTAGGTTTCGAAATTAATTTTCCGCAGTTGCGACATGCCACTTTCCCGCAAAAACCGGAGGGACCTGGTTGCGATTCCATTTTTTCCTCTGTTATTTATATATATACAGAGAAATTTTTTGGGGGGTTGTGGTGGTGGTAGGGGAAAGCGCACTGAAACTAAAAGGAAAAAAAGTTGAAAAATGTTAAACATTTTTTTTTCCTTCCACAAGTACATATATATATTAGACGCGAACAGTGCACACACTGTTGTAGAAGGTGTGTGTGTCAATTTTTATGATTCCTCTGAATATGTGTGTGTCAGACGCAAAACAAAATAAATATATATATCATGAAAAAGAACTTACCTTTTAAGAGAGAGACAGACTTCAAAAAAAAAAAACTTGTAGCTCACTAAAACTTCCACGATGATATATATGTATACTGTCAGACACACAATTAAGAATACTGAACTGCCACGATTGACGTTCACTATGATAATGATGTACAAAAGGAGAAACTGGTGTGTTATATAGGAACCCCACCCACTCGACCCCCTTTGGTTAAAACACAATATCCTAGCAATGAACCCCCGTTGACCGATTCACTCATGCATGTGGTACAAACGAACAATGCTATACTTTTTTTCAACAAAAAACTTTTGTGATGCACACAATATCCTGTGGGGGACAAATAACAATGAACGGGCGTTGACAGTTCCACCCATGCATGTATTGTCGATCATTTTTCCTCGACCTCTATATTCCACGCCCCGTCAGGGTGTAGTATGTGAAACGGGCGATCCCCCCAGCACAAAACTCAACCATGCCTGAAAACAAAGCATCCACTTGTTTCGTGCTTGTGATTCCATAAAAATTTCCACGTGCAGCAATGCAGCTTGTGAATCACTCCAATATGCGGGCACGGAACAAAAAAAATGGGTGAGCTTTCGAAGCCACGATGAACGTTCAAACACACCTGTCGTCGTTTTCAAAATTGCATTATTGTATGATGTCAGTTTTTGGAAATGCTTTGCAATATATTTTGCACGTTACGTGAAAACAATAATTTCACCTCGGACGAAACAATTATTTCTCGCTGTGCAAGCTCCGGGATGGCAGCTAACGTTTGAGTTGATGCTCTCAAACAAATCGAAAATTAATTTCAATTTTTCCAAACCAACTATCGAATGACATTCGGTAATTTCGAATTCGCGCAAATGCTTCTGGGTCGGTTCGTAAAATAGTTTGGTCCGTGATGAAAATATTACATTGAGCGATGAAACACAATTTCTCCACAGGGACGGGAAAAGTTTTACCGAGCGTCGCTATCCACGCGAACATTAGAAATTGCCTGAATGCCTTGGGGGCTTTGCATAGGATTATCGATTTTCGTTTTAGAAAATAATCTATGTAAGATTCTAGCATTGAGAACGAACAACGTTGATTGAATTTTTGACAACATTCGCAGTAGAAATCCAAATTGGTGATGATTTCGCCGCCGTCGCGCACCCTGGCGAGGTTATATAGGGGCCAGGGATCCTTAAAAAAAAACAATTATTATTATTATTATTATTTGTTTGTTTTGCGTCACAATACGGAAAAAATAATGAGAGGCATACGCGCGTGTGTGGCACATCGTTCCCCCCCCCCCCCCGAGAGAGAGAGGTTTACAAAGGTCACGATATATATATAAACATTTGGTCCCGGACTTGGAAAAAAATTACGATAAGGTGCATTCATCCTTCAAGGATGAGAAAGTGAATTTACTCATCACGGCTTTTCTGCGCCGTGAAACATCGTCAGCGCAATAAATGAGGCGCGGAACGTGGAGAGAAAGTGAGATTTTGAGGTTTCGATGCGATTTTCTGAGGGGTCGAAAAATCAGGGTTGGCCTTGAAGGCATATTTACTATCTACTAATTAGTCATGCGATATAACATGACGATTATTATTAGAGATTATTTATGAATTGCTCTTTTGCAAAGTGAAATAGTTTTCCCTTTCGCTAAAGTTAACAACAATGAGATAGCAAAGTAAAGAACTATGAATCAAAACAAAGACAATAGCTAACAGACAGCGTCTGCCTTTCTTTGACGCTTTACTTATGAAACTGGCCTGTGATCGAACATTTCGTTCCCAGTCTTTTTTAAATTTATTATTATTTTACAAATATTTTCTTAAATCTTGTATTTACAAGGACAAGCAAACAAACAAAAGTAAGAATGTCTTATTTCAAATTGTTAACCGCCCTGAGCCAAAGGTTGAGGGGGTTTGAAATGCAAAAGTTAACTTTCGTACTTGGTTATTGGAGAGAACGTGCATAGTATTAATATACCGAATGGTTTGTCCAATGAATGTATAATACTTGTAATTGTGACAGACAGGCGGAGCAAAGGACGAAAATCCCGTGGATACAACAAAACCAGAACTGCATACCCAGCCCAAAACTTCACAAATTGAAATTAAAAGTGCGCAAATGTAGAAATATTATGAACCAGTTATTGGTCCATCATTTCCAGCTGAATTGTATATTTAAACATCTGTCGTAAGTGACTTATGGAAAGTTTCATCTGCACATTATTTTGCAAAACTCTACCTTTACAATTCTACTTTCCTCTCTATAGGTATATACATACCATGTTCGATATCCGGTAAAGGGACATATTGGTTCGGATTTTATTTTAAAACTGTAGGTCCAGTCCCGTTTAACCTATCTGTGCATAAAAGTGGACTTGAAACTATACGTAAAAAAGATCCACAGATATGCCGACCTCCGTACGGAGTGGTTAGGAGAGTTTACGACGCCAATGGTAACGACATCTGTTTTCTTTGTGAGTGTTCCTGCATCAATTTCGTAATTTCATCCTATCATCACTCATCTTCATCGTTGCGATTAGCCAAAAGTGATAGCAAAGCGATGCAAAATAACAAAATCAAATCACACACAAACAACATACATACACTGAAGAAACTTAGTAGCAGTAAAAGTTTTGCATTTCAGTTCACAATTACGTGTGTTTTACATTGAAGGCACATTAAGTAATGTTTTGCGATGGATCCAAAATATGTCTGTTACTGACAGTCAATTGTTTTTTCCTCCCTTCCGTATAGCCTTCACCCGAGTATCGAGACGTCGCCAGTTTCCATCAATGTTTCGTCGACAAAGGCTTCAACAACGATAAATATCACATCTCTACTTTCGATGCGTAAGCTTCATGATTATACTTTTTAATACTGAATAAAGGTGACGACCATCTGTTGAAAAATGCTGAACATTTTGGCAACGCAGAGGCAGGATTACATGGTAAAGAGCTCATTGCGTCAAGCAGGCTCTGGCAACTCCCTTACAGTTGACAATTTTGCAACAGCGCCAGTGAATTTCTCATCCTGCTCAATCTCTAACATCAAAATCAAAATCATTATATCTACTTCTTTTAGGTGGAGTTCGACGTCTAATCATACATCGGATAATTCACTTCCTTTGCTGCTGATACGTTTTTGCCTTTCAAGTAAATGCAGGATTGATTGATTTGGTGTTTTAAGTCCACTTTATGCACAGTAAGGCAAATCGGGACTGGACTTAAAGTTAAAACCCGAAATACTGTGTGTCTCCATCCGGTATCGAACTCGGGGCCCCTTGATTACAAGGCGACCACGCTACCACTGCGCCATCGGAGAGGCCCAAGTAAATGCAGAAAAATCAGGCCTTCTGTAAGAAGCTAAGAGGATTAAAAACGTTTCTGCTCTGTCCCTCGCCCTCCTGCAAGATAGCGATAAGAAGTGCTTGCTTCATTTTTTCTTTTCGCCGAACTACATTGAGTTAAACATGTCAAATGCAGTACAAGAAGACCTGTGACCAGTGGTTGACTGCGGACGGAGTAGATAGTCAAAATGTTACAAATGGAACATTGGACCTATCTTTCTACATTAAACTACATTACTCTTTCAATTAATATACTTTAATTTCTAACTTATCCAATTTATCTTCCAGCCGGATGCTCATTTCTTTCATGGTTCGTTTACTTTCCTCCACATTATGATACAACATGTCAAATTTTTTATTCTACTCTTGCCTATATGGTACCACATAAAAAAAACTACATTCTATTGCTCCCTCATAAGAAAGTTCAATGCCGCAGCACTCAAGTATTTTATTCCAGCCTATTTCGGCTGCTTCGTACTGAGAAGGAGAGATCGACGTTCGAACCATGTTTGTACAGTGTCTCTCAAAAGTTTTAGGACAACGACATTTTAAACTAGGCAACCCAATTTACACAAGCCGTTGGTGGGTTGCGTGCAGAGTTAGGCTCAATTTCAGGGTTGCCACATGCACAATAGATATTTACAAAATACGCGAAAGACATATAAACAAGTATTATTGTATAAAATTATTAAAAATATCACTATTATATCGCAAATGACAAAATTCTTTCTGAAAGAAAAAAATAGGTTTTCTAGTATTTCATCGCTGATGAGTCTACAGTAAGGAAAAGAGGTGAGAGGAAACGAAAGGTTACAAAGGAGAGGAGAAAGAGAAAGCGAAAGGAGAAGAGGAAAAGTAGAGGAGAGAAGAAAGATAGGATAGGCGAGGAGAGGAGATGTAGTGAGGATAATTGAAAAAGATTCGAGGAGAGATGAGGAAAAAAGAACAAAGAAGAGAAAAGAGGAGGAAAACGAGAGGAGAGGAGGAGACGAGAAGACGGAAGTGGAGAGTAGAGTAAAGGAGAGAAAAAGAGAAGAACAAAAAAAAGAGGGAATAGTGCAGCGGAGTCGGAAATCTAAGACAGGAAAGGAGATGATGGGATGGAGATAAGATGCGAGAAAAGTAGGGAAGGCGATATGAGATAAAAGCAGAACGGAAAGAGGAGAGAGAAGAAGGAGAAGGAACTGGAGAGAAGAGGTAGTTGCAGAAAATATCGTCTGAGCGTCAAGAATGGATGCATTGGTCAAATTATCGACATGAAACATTCAATAACATTATGAAATGTACTGGAGAATATATTAGATCGGTGCGAAATGCATTTTGGCTGAGTTCAGAGCAAATTAAAATCTTCCATGTAAGATCTTTGATTTTACCTGCGATTACACCACTAAAAAAATGAATGTAATTTTTAATATTTATAAGAATTATTCAATTTTTCTCCACTTCTCGGTTCGTTGAAATGGAGATTTTGTAATTCAATATTTCCCCTCCCCCCATCGTTAATTCCAAACTGAATCCTTCCGTTTCACACGGCGTGGACAATGAACACAATGGGATATGTCTAAAACTTACGAAAATTTTCTGCCACCGGAAGGGTTTGAACCTACAACCAACAGATTGACAATCCTGAACGGTAGCCACTACCCTACAAGCTTTAGCTCCTTAAACCAGGTAGAAGAACCACTACACCACGCCTTTACCTTCGAATGAAACAACATTTTTTTAAAGTATGCTGTCCCTCCAATATTGTAAATGTCGTTTGGTATACGTGTAGTTGAACTTTTACTTTAATTTTGATTTGCTTTCTTGTAGTATAACCGATATCTTCGAGAAATAATTTTCGAAGTGATTAAAAACGAGAATATTGGTAGTTGTGAAAATGCGCGTTATTTCTTCTAACTTATTATTGTGATTAGACATTACTAATGGAAAATAACTAGAGGCTTGAACATTACAGGACGATGTTCTTTTCCTGTGATACTGTAACAGACAAAATGTTTCTTTACTGATGCAAGTCTTGTGTCCAGAACAGTCTTATGAAATGTATTTGCTGTTGCGTAAGATAACACGAAATAATTACACCGTGTGCGAACTACCAAATCTGTGCAACGTTATACGTAAACAGGCGGAAAATTTTATTCATAAAATCACTTCACATTTGACAGTGTTAGTCAAGAGAGACTCGTGGGACACTGTGTTAAGGTGCTGGACTAAATCCTTCTAATTTTTCTTCCTCGAAGAACAACAATTTCTAAGGAAGAGCAACAGTGATGATCTTTCTTATTTCTTTTAAATGCTTACACTTTCCTTTAATTGGGTTAAAAATAAATAAGAATATTCATTGACGTAGACCAGAGAGAGAGACAGACAGACAGACAGATATTACAAAATAGTTCAAATAGTGCGAGCGTCATTAAAAAGTCATGATAATTCTATGTTGCGTACTTAGAATTATTCATACAATAAAGAACATGCCTAATTGTGAGTTAACAAAAAAAAAACAATAATAAAGAGACATTTTCGCATCACGATTGCAGTTCGAAAAAGTCGGGACAGGAATTGAAAATAACGTACTGTCCTGACTAAATCGGTGAATCGGACGTCTGGTAGCCTTGCATCAATGATTATAAAACTAAAACCACCCAATATTACAGCTTGAAGACTTTTGGCCAAGAAACAGATTCATTTATACAAGAGCAAAATTGAAATTTTTACACATCCTTGCATAGAACTCAAGTGGGAAAAGGGGTAAAATGAGCATGTCCTGAATTGCCACACATATAAATAGTTATTTCATTAATATTTGTCAATGTCTTTGAAGCAGTACACAATTATCGTTAAAGTATCATAATCCATGATCTTATATATAAAAATATCCCGTTGAACGTGTGTCAATTCATTTATTAGTTTATTTTTTTTTATAAATTCCATATGCAGAACAATGTAGCCACTATATACTGCTATTACAAATAATGTTACCATGCTGTTGTTTAATAGAAGGGATTCTTTTTTAAGGAACATCTAGTATGGAGGATCGAACGTGGGACCGCAATGCTTTCAAGAACTCTAACCAATACACTACGCCCTTTGTTTTCTTGGAGCTACTGTTCCTAATTATTCTTTCGCCTCAATATTGTAAACGTTATCTGCAAAAAAGAAGTTAAATTCTCAGATATAGCTCTGTACTTCTAGAATTATTTATACACATGCATTTGAAATTTAACTCTGAATTTCTTTCTTCGTATTAGTATATCTAAGCTTGTGAATATATTTTATTTGTAATTTTATAACGGTTTCATGAACATCTACGAAATAGTTCCTTATAACTTGGAATATGGTGAATAGATATGAAATGTCTTGAAATTAATTTTCGACCACTAGATTTTGGTAAGGGAATTATGTGTGTTCTGTTTCCAGTTATTCATTGCTTAAACAAACGTTTTAAAACTATGTGGAATTTTCATTCTGGGATAAGTTTCTTTACTTGCTACATGTATGCGAACTACACTCTGTCCCACTTATCTCTGGAGCAGGTGAACGAAAACAAGTATCTGAGCAGCGATGAACACGTGAGAGGAATGGGATTGCGTGGAGGGAGGAAAGCCACTGCAGTTACCAGCCTTCCCAGCAGCGTGCACTGATTCGCTCTGTCCACTCGATCCCCTCTCCCCTCTCTCCACTTCTCTTCCGCTATGCGCGGCTTTGCTCCAGATATGCTGGGACAGGGTAAAGTTAATTGTTTCTCAAAAGGTATCATCTATCTCTGTATACCACACATTTATTTCTTACTCACATGGAAAAAAATGTCAATTTGTATTCAGGGGTAGTTTCACAGTTACAAACTATTTTGGCCTTGATGAGAAGTTTAGTGTAAGTAGGCATTTTGTTTATAATTTTGAAATTGAGGTCGTCTGAGGTTGAAATCCTCATATTTAGGGCTTGAACTCGTCACTTAAGAGGTTGAAGATCGTCCTCTACTTTGTGCGTGACCTTCTTTATTTTTCTATTCAGTATTCATCCTCATCGTCGCGATTAGCCAAAGGTAAAATAAGAAAAGTCCTCCTCCGTGGCCTCCGACTGCAGGACGGCATGGATTCGAGTCCGCCTATGCTCACTCTATAGGTTCTCGGCCTGTGTATGGGACCGGTGGCAACCCACCATCGTGAAAAAATTGGGGAGCTACGAGTGAGTAGCGTAACCCGGTCTCGGAAATCTCCTATGGGGCATGTTCCTGGGTAAACAAAAAAATAATCGATCAGACAATTCGATTATCGAAGGCGATAAAATAACCTCCGGTTGACCAAGTTGCCAATATAAATAAATGGAATACAGATTGTCTTCGAGGTTACATTGTTAAAAAGGAGCGTATACAGTACACGTATTATACTATCACAATAATTATTCAATACGGTTTTTTGTTTGTCAGGAATTATCACTTAAACTATTGCATGTTGAGCTGGTGCCTACCTAGCCGCCTCTGATGAAATCTACCATTCTTCAGATTCTCTTTAAAATTCGACTCTGGTCACTTGTAACGTGCTGGGTGGAGACACTGTGCATCGAAGCACAGTGTTTAGCGTGAGTGAGTCACTTTGATCGCGAGCAAGCTAGAGTACCAAGCTTGTCTGCCTTTGAAAACCAAGTCATTTTTTTTCACGGTTTCCGAACGCGATTGCTATTGTAGAAGTATATACAGTATTATCTCAAAAGAGCAAGAAAGGAAATTCGACCAATGTTCTCCCGTCGTTTAAAACCAAATATTATCTATTAAACGAAAAGTTCACGATTGTCAATAAACGGTTTAACCTATCTGAGCATAAGGTGAATGTAAATACTAAATTTAATAGAAAGGTTCTCCAAAATTTCTCTTCCACTGTCTGCGTAAGGTCAGTACCCAGGGGAGGGGCCATGTGGGCCATGCTTCCCCCCTCGAACCCTAAAATATTTAAATGTGAACCTATAAATAAATAAATACGAAAATAACATCGTCGATTTTTTAAATGAGTAAAAATTTCAATTTTGCTTTTGTATAAATGAATCTGTTTCTTGCGCAAAAGTCTACAAGCTGCAATATTGGGTGGTTTTAGTTCTATAATCATTCATGCAAGGCTACCAGACGTCCGATACACCGATTTAGTCAGGACAGTGCGTTACTTTCAATCCCTGTCCCGACTTTTTCGAACTGCAATCGTGATGCGAAAATGTCTCTTTATTATTGTTTTTTTTTTTTGTTAACTCACAATTAGACATGTTCTTTATTGTATGAATAATTCTAAGTACACAACATAGAATTATCATGACTTTTTAATGACGCTCGCACTATTTGAACTATTTTGTAATATCTGTCTGCCTGTCTGTCTCTCTCTCTGGTCTACGTCAGTGACAGAAATGCAAGCAATATTCTTATTTATATTCTGTTTCTTGGCCAAAAGTCTTCAAGCTGTAATATTGGGTGGTTTTAGTTTTATAATCATTGATGCAAGGCTACCAGACGTCCGATTCACCGATTTAGTCAGGACAGTACGTTATTTTCAATTCCTGTCCCGACTTTTTCGAACTGCAATCGTGATGCGAAAATGTCTCTTTATTATTGTTTTTTTTTTTGTTAACTCACAATTAGGCATGTTCTTTATTGTATGAATAATTCTAAGTACGCAACATAGAATTATCATGACTTTTTAATGACGCTCGCACTATTTGAACTATTTTGTAATATCTGTCTGTCTGTCTGTCTCTCTCTCTGGTCTACGTCAATGAATATTCTTATTTATTTTTAACCCAATTAAAGGAAAGTGTAAGCATTTAAAAGAAATAAGAAAGATCATCACTGTTGCTCTTCCTTAGAAATTGTTGTTCTTCGAGGAAGAAAAATTAGAAGGATTTAGTCCAGCACCTTAACACAGTGTCCCACGAGTCTCTCTTGACTAACACTGTCAAATGTGAAGTGATTTTATGAATAAAATTTTCCGCCTGTTTACGTATAACGTTGCACAGATTTGGTAGTTCGCACACGGTGTAATTATTTCGTGTTATCTTACGCAACAGCAAATACATTTCATAAGACTGTTCTGGACACAAGACTTGCATCAGTAAAGAAACATTTTGTCTGTTACAGTATCACAGGAAAAGAACATCGTCCTGTAATGTTCAAGCCTCTAGTTATTTTCCATTAGTAATGTCTAATCACAATAATAAGTTAGAAGAAATAACGCGCATTTTCACAACTACCAATATTCTCGTTTTTAATCACTTCGAAAATTATTTCTCGAAGATATCGGTTATACTACAAGAAAGCAAATCAAAATTAAAGTAAAAGTTCAACTACACGTATACCAAACGACATTTACAATATTGGAGGGACAGCATACTTTAAAAAAATGTTGTTTCATTCGAAGGTAAAGGCGTGGTGTAGTGGTTCTTCTACCTGGTTTAAGGAGCTAAAGCTTGTAGGGTAGTGGCTACCGTTCAGGATTGTCAATCTGTTGGTTGTAGGTTCAAACCCTTCCGGTGGCAGAAAATTTTCGTAAGTTTTAGACATATCCCATTGTGTTCATTGTCCACGCCGTGTGAAACGGAAGGATTCAGTTTGGAATTAACGATGGGGGGAGGGGAAATATTGAATTACAAAATCTCCATTTCAACGAACCGAGAAGTGGAGAAAAATTGAATAATTCTTATAAATATTAAAAATTACATTCATTTTTTTAGTGGTGTAATCGCAGGTAAAATCAAAGATCTTACATGGAAGATTTTAATTTGCTCTGAACTCAGCCAAAATGCATTTCGCACCGATCTAATATATTCTCCAGTACATTTCATAATGTTATTGAATGTTTCATGTCGATAATTTGACCAATGCATCCATTCTTGACGCTCAGACGATATTTTCTGCAACTACCTCTTCTCTCCAGTTCCTTCTCCTTCTTCTCTCTCCTCTTTCCGTTCTGCTTTTATCTCATATCGCCTTCCCTACTTTTCTCGCATCTTATCTCCATCCCATCATCTCCTTTCCTGTCTTAGATTTCCGACTCCGCTGCACTATTCCCTCTTTTTTTTGTTCTTCTCTTTTTCTCTCCTTTACTCTACTCTCCACTTCCGTCTTCTCGTCTCCTCCTCTCCTCTCGTTTTCCTCCTCTTTTCTCTTCTTTGTTCTTTTTTCCTCATCTCTCCTCGAATCTTTTTCAATTATCCTCACTACATCTCCTCTCCTCGCCTATCCTATCTTTCTTCTCTCCTCTACTTTTCCTCTTCTCCTTTCGCTTTCTCTTTCTCCTCTCCTTTGTAACCTTTCGTTTCCTCTCACCTCTTTTCCTTACTGTAGACTCATCAGCGATGAAATACTAGAAAACCTATTTTTTTCTTTCAGAAAGAATTTTGTCATTTGCGATATAATAGTGATATTTTTAATAATTTTATACAATAATACTTGTTTATATGTCTTTCGCGTATTTTGTAAATATCTATTGTGCATGTGGCAACCCTGAAATTGAGCCTAACTCTGCACGCAACCCACCAACGGCTTGTGTAAATTGGGTTGCCTAGTTTAAAATGTCGTTGTCCTAAAACTTTTGAGAGACACTGTACCACTGACCTACTTATCGCTAGCTCGCTAATCCCTTAATCCCTTACAGCTGCAACGAAAGAGCCTGCTCACCCGATCAAACTATACAGCTTTTTCTCTTCACTTTCTTACGTCAACACAAATATTTTACACACAAACAATCCTATCTCAACTTATTATTAACATATATTCATATTTTCAGTCACTGATTGACGCATAGTCGTAACGTAATTTCCTGAGAAATATGGTGCGAAAAGATGAATTCCCCCATTTATAAAAGTTCGACTCTGTTGTTGAGTGCGTTGGGTGATCGTGCACTCCGGGTTCGAGTCCCGTCAGCCTGGACGAGGCTGTTTTGCGAGTGTCTCTTCATCCATTTAACATAATCAAGATTCATCGTCGTGAATTGCCAAAAATGGAAGAAAAGCGACTTAAAATAAATAATAAATATCAAATACAAATGACTTCTAAAAAACAGTAGCCTGGCCAACGACAAAGCTTCGTACTGTCCATAACTGCACAAATTAACCTAACAGTCCATAACTCCCTCCCCCCACGTCCCTTTTGAACAGGGAATCATTTCGTGGGCTTATAACTGAACAAAATATAAGACATAAAAAAGAACAAAGTAGGTTTCAGGGGTGACCAGTGGCATAGCAGCAGCTCCCTCAATGCAGGGAAGGGGGAAGCTAGGGACCTGTCTATGCAGTAAAGTACAGCTGTTCCCTGTGCATTGCGCCATGACTGAATATCACGGGAGTGTGGACTGTGGAGTTATAGGGCATAATATGATAAGATGACCTGATTACTGCAACAATTCTATGCTGTCTCTCTTCGCCCGAAAAATATACGCAGTGTTAGTGGTATAGGTGACTTCGCACACACCGCACTGCTAAAGAAGGGGGCCCAAGCCTCAAGACTACATTCCGAGATCGGAAAGTGAAAGAAAGAAAATAGTTATGATGATAAATTGAATTCAAGTTTCTCCGATTTGAAACACAATTTATTAAATACTTTTTAATTTTGCGTACGTGTTATGTGTACCCATATTTCTATTATTCATTTAAATTATTAAACTAATTAGTATGTTAATATCTGCTATTTATATATCAAGTTAAAACATCATGACACTTTGCTGAATTAGTTGAAAGGCGCTAAGACTTAAAATGTGCTAAGGGGACAGAGAACAGGCGATTGCTTTACAAGCCGTTAACATGTGCTGTTCCCGAACAGCGATATCTCATTATATCTAATCATCACGATATCTTGCACAAACACTGCGTCATAAATGAAACAATAAAGAAAGGTTCCGCCGAACTACCGTCCAATTAAAAATTATGGCTACTCGAGTTTGCTCTCGAATTAAAAATTAGCCAGTTAACTTATTGAATTGTGAGTTAAGCTATAATAACTATTTTTTTTCAATTATGCCTTCAGTTTCTTATCCTCGTGAGAACCAAATAAAATGCCGCTTTTTTGGTGTTTTTCAAACTACACTCTCTTTGAGATTCTGTAATTAAAAAAACTTGTGGTCCAATCGTGACGAAATTTAAATACGTAGCTCTACTGGTTAATTTTTTGATTGGAGCTCAAACTCGAGTTTCCATAATGTTTAATCCGACTGTAGACAATCATTCGCTTTCAGGTCAATTGCTCTCAAATAGTACCAACACAGAGAAAACAGGAATGGCATAGTCTCCCCCCTTGCCGTACTTTCAAGCGACCACCCTGGAATCAGCCAAAAACGGCGTCACCCACTCCCTCCCCTTCCTTGACGTCCCCTAACCCCCAAGCAAGAAAAAAACAGCGTCGGAGATCCAATTGCGTACATGGGCCAATGTTGAGGGTCTCAAACAATTACCAAAATTCTGGTTTGAAAGATCGCATTAATACTTGTTATACAAAGTATAGCTAAATCTAAAGAATAGACTCGATAATATGGAGTCATGGACATCGTAATTCTACCTTCAACATTTTATCATTCCACATCATTGTCTGGATTCATTCACGAAATAGATCGGTGACGTAAAATAACCAAAATAGAAATAGCTATATAGGAAACATTTTAATTGAATAGGTCGCAAATTCTTTCAAAATAATGTGACGTGTAGAAATGTTTATATTACAATCGAAGCAAGCAAGAAATATTTTTTTGCAAAATTGAGGGTAAAACAGGCAATTTTGACCAAATATTTAGTCTAAAATTGCATACTACAGTAAAATGTTGTTAACCGTAAGAGGCTGCTGGTAGATCAGAATGTAATCTTGATTTATTGGGGGGAGACAAATGGTATATCGCCAAATGCCGTGACGACATATCGCTGACACGATATATGTTCTAAAATATCGTGACTATATATTGCCCAACACTAGTAAGAACTAATAACCTGGAAATAAAATTGAAAGTTTAATTCAAATATAAACGAAAGAAGGCAAGGAGAGGAGATTTAAAATTGTAAACAGATTTAATAAAGGATTCAAAGGTTCCTAGGAAAGCGAAGATATGTGGCCCCCGAGAAAAGTGAGTTTACACTGGATATAAAGCTTACACTGGATATAAAGCAAAGCAAACAGCCCGACTATTTATTAAAGTTCTTGAAAGAAATGGGCCAGAGGAAAAAGGCCATCCCTTTGGCTGGTCGCAAATCCGAGTTAACCAATTTTCAGGACCAAACTTGAAACCAAAGCTGAAGAAATGAAAACAGACAGTTTCTGGATCAGCGCTTCTTTCAAATATTCATTGCCGATAATTGCGAAGATGAGGGTGAATGGTAATACGATCAGATTGATGAAGTGACAATCACAAACCTATATGGACGACACAACCCAGGCACCAGACACTCGTTAGTCTGATAAATGCAATTTCAGGGTCAGACTCCAAGACACATATTTTGGCGAAGTACAAGATAATTTCGACTATATATTCCTCTTATTCAATTTATTCGACATAGCATGCAGTTTTTCTTGCATAACAATTTTGTTACTGAATTCTAATTAGATTTCTTTATGTGTAAATATTTAGCGTACTACAAACTGCACGAGAAATTACGCTACTGGTTTTATATATAGCCTCATTAATCAGTTCCTCAGCGAGGGGGGGGGGGGGTTGCAAAACTGATATAGCAGTCACCGTAATCAAGATGTCTCGGACTCGATTTTCAGTGGCGGCACATATAAATAGTATAAATACCGTCACAATAATAGCAAAACCTGTGCTAAGGTGATTATGCATACCCATAAACCATAAGGTAAAATGGTTTCTGTGAAAGGGGGAAATGAACGTATGACAATTAAGGTAACATTGTCCAGGTAGGCTACTGAAACACCCCTTAACACTCCCAAATAAATTAGTCTGCGCTTGCATATGTGTGTGAGGGGAAGGGATAGGGGAGCGTATAGTTTTGAATTCTATTACCCTCGTGTTTAAGTGACATTTCAGAAGCTGAATATCTTTTCCCCGGCATCATGAAACATGACCTTGAGACTGCGTATCGTATCATTAACTAAATAACGGAGAAAAGGATGGTAATTTGACATTATTGATTGTTTTGGTGTAGTTCACTTTTCTTTTCTGTCACTTTTGACTAATCGCGAATATGAGGATGAGCTCTGCATTTCTCCTTATATTTAAGTCGCAATTAGTCATCATGCAGAGTTTTTTTCTTCCCAACTACGTAAGTTTGAATAGAAAAGAATAGTTACAAGGAACACAGACATTTTCTAGTAAAAAAAGCATGATCTCGGCGCTTTACAAAAGTAGGAAAAACATTTTTTTCTTTGTAATTAACAAATCACCCAACTTTTTAACCGCTACGGCCACTAGGCCTAACTATAACAAAGCGTATCAGGTTCAACTACAGTTTCTGCCTCGATCAATACTCTCATCACGGGAATTTTAACGTCCTTTCTACAACAATTCTTTTCTCAAAAACCACGATAGTGCAGTTATGCAACGTGCGTGTATAAATTTTAGCCACAGAAGATCCTGCATGTGTAGGGGTTCGAGGAATAGAGTGTCTGCCAAATGGCAACCGTTACGGAGAAAGGGGGACGGGATGGATAAAGCCGCGTTTACACCGAATGTTCCCTGCAAACGTTATGAACTTTTTGTTACCAACACGGTTAACAACAGATGTTGTCAAAATGTTGGTAGCCATAACACTACTTTCACTTTATTTTTGTTAATAACTTTTGTTAACATTTTGGCTGCAAGATGCCGACCGTGGAGGACGTTGTACTCTCTGTGGCAGCATGTGTCATTTTGTCGAAACAGATAAGACCGAAGATTCTGGGTGAGACCTTCACTGCTGACAGGAGCTAATTGTAGGGGAAGTGCCCTTTGATCTGTAGCGACTTCTAGTGGATAACAACATTTCTGTTTCCAACACGGGAAATCTGTTGAAAACATGAGATGTTGATAAGAAATTCACAAGCGTTTTTCGAAATATTAACGACATTTGCTGGTAACATGTGTGAGCAACCCCGGTGTAAACGCGGCTTAAGAGCATGGATAAATCCTGGAAAGTTTCGATACAAAGTTTGTTTTCCAACAGTTTTGTTATCCTGAATTGGTATTGAACTACAGCTAGGATCGTAGCAGTTAGTTAACACACTATTCTGTTCATCTTTTGAAACTTTTCAGGTACTACAAATCGACAATAACACTCGAAATAGACGATTACGTTACATTTACATGTAAATGTAATGTAATTGTTTGAGCAATGTTAATTTGTTCGAGCAATAAAATATAAATAAGAATTTAAGAACTAAGAATATGATTTACATTTATTGATTTTACAGTATATTGATTGATTTGGTGTTTTAAAGTCTGTTTTATGCACAGTAAAGCCAATCGAGACTCGACCTACAGTTTAAAGTGGTATCCCAACAACTATGTGCATCCACCTGGTATCGAACCCGTCGAACCTGGGACCTCTAATTTACAAGGCAACGACGCACAATATATTTCTTTCTGTACTAAAAACTTCCGTTTCACTTTACGGAGGGAATATAGAAACTTAGGAAAATATACTGGCTCTAAATTAAGAATCATAACATTCTGTAAGATGACATGAACTTTCGCTTCCTATGCATAAGTAAATATTGAACAGTATTTATTGATTTCATTAAACAAGGGAACAAATGAAAAAGTGTAAGCAAAATAATTAGTTGCAAGTCTAGATTCAATGGTGACAGTTGTTGCTTGATATGTTGAAAATCTCGCCGTAACTGCCGACCTGAAGGCACCATGCAGTGCATATCAGCTCACTCTGTGTGGGAGTATGTAAATAGGAGTCCTAAACCAGCTTCAAATATGGTGTTAGAGATTTCAGAAACTGGAAAAATTCGATTGAAAATTTAAAGTTCATGGAAAACTTAAACTAATTTTACCTCGGAAAATAACAGTTGTCTCAATAATCAAATCGACTGAGGAGAATGTATTTTAAACTTTTTGGATGTTATTGTTAGTTCATTCAAAATATCTTGCTCATGATAACCTGTACTCAGAAGAAAATTGCTACTACGAAGGAAAATTTCATAGAACGTTTAAAAGACAGAAGGTAAAATTTTCCAAAATATTGAATTCAATGATTGTCTCTTCATTCCGTTTCCAGTCTCATAACTCTTATTTTGATCAAATATTGCTTATTTGATATATTCAAAATGTTTATGTGCAGATCTACCTGCTAATTTTATAGATCAGCGTTTAAAATGTTTTACATTATTAATGACTAGGCTATATATCTTGCAATTTCTTACGCATCTCACACTGTTTCACATGCAAAATTATTTTTCACTTTCAACCTCTCTAGTGTATTCCAATTTAATAATTTGATTCCACCCCCAAATAATTTGAAGCTACAGAAAGCAGTTATAATTCCTAATATTTTTGCCTTACGAATTTGAAAAAAGTGGTACAGCAGCATGCCTGTGGTTTCATTTGAGGTGGGGGGCTAAACCTAGAGCCTATTGAACGTAGAGGCAACTTTAGTAAATAAGGCACAAACGGGTTTTCCTCCCTCCTTATGTATGTGTTACCCCAGAAAACCAGAGTAGACGTAGAGTGAGGTACCGACAGATTTTTTCTTAGTGTTTAGAACTAAGTTACAATATTTAGAACTAAATCAACCTTTTTATTTGCGTATTTTATTCATTATTCAAAAATTAATATTCATATATTTATAAGACACAAATTATTCATAAACCAAAAGAGTTGATATAGTTTCAAATATTACAAATTAGTTCTAAATATTATAATTTAGTTCTGAATTTTGTAACTTTCTTCGAAACACTAAAAATGAAACTGCCGGTATTTCATTCTCATTCTACCTCTACTAACCAGGTAGTACATAACAGCGGTGTTGAGAAGCACTGGCCTGGAGAAAAAGATTTAAAAATTGCTTCAATGTAAGAGAGGTGGTCAGAATTGCAACAGCGTGTTTGTGTTTACATTCTTTAATTTACATATGTTTGCAGCCACTATTGGCGACGACAAAGGTGAATTATGAGTTACAGTTACAAAGGTACACTCATGCCCAAGCCAGAACTTGAACATACTTGATTGATTTATTTAAATTATGGACACGTCAGCACATTGGCCATTGCATTTAGCACTCACTTGGGTTTCCAACCGAGTTCTCACTGCTTTATTTGAAAATGTTGATTTTTCTCAAAATTTCGGAGTGGTTCTAGTCCCTTCAAGCCTCCCCCTCTTCTGCCTACGCCAGTGATTACAATGTAGACAAATACTAGAACTGCTGTGGTCCGCAGGGCAAACATGTCAACACAAAGCAGAGGATTATGCTGCCTGTGTGTCTGGGCTCCAGAGCCTCGTAATTCTGCAGAATGCGGCCCAGGCCATTGGCACGTGGAATCTCTACCCTTCACGAAAGTCACACCTTACACCACGCACAGGGAATCGAACCCGGATCCCTCCCTATGTAGGTTACCAGTATACCACTCAACACGCTCGACCACCGAGATATCTACATATGACCCAATAAAAAGCCCAGAAGAATGCTGCACGCTAGGTTGATGGAAATCAGATAGCCTAATACTTTTCACTGCAAGGAGGAAGTTTAACGACTGATAGAAATCATGCTATACAAAAAATATTTTAGTTTGTTTATTTTTTACTTCAGAAGATGTATACTTTCTTAAATATTCCCTCAAAATATTCTAAAGTTCATGAAATACTGTTGTTTTGTTAAACAAACTTTACTTCTTTCCTTCATACACGGGAACAGAACCACCTGTGTATCTCAGATGACGTCATATGCCAGAAGGGCGAGTTTTCAGGACCGCGTTGCATTCACCTTGCGGTCTTTCCACCATGGGAGAGCGCCAGCTCTAACCCCTATACATTTGTTCGTTCGTGGATTTCCCCTATATCACGTGTCCCTTGCAATTGTTGATATAGCATGATGTACGAAACACTCCGTGGTGATGTGGTTAGCACAGCTCGCTACGGCGCCAGGTGTCTCGGGTTTAAATCCTGGTCTAGACCTTGGTGTCATTTGTTATTTCATATCATCCTCATCTTCGCGATTAGCCAAAGGTGGCAGAAAAGGGAATTAAAATAAACCAAATCAATCAATCAATTATGGAGATATTTTAGAATGAGTAATCTTGAATTTCAGTCTGGCCATTATTTGTTTTGGTCAGTTTATAAATACTGTGAATCCTTCTTACAACATCGCAAGTATCATTAATGTTTTGGATTTTGCTCAAGCAAGACTCCCAAGTTGTTGTTTTTAAGTCGTCTCTCTTAACAAGGAACGCTAGTGGCAACCCGGCCACGCGTCCCTGCTAGTTATGTCAGAGCAAGCGTTTGCTGTGTTGGGTTGCATACGTACAGGATAAGCGCTTTCGAGGTAAACTTTATAGGGAAAAGTTACTTGTTTTTATGATATCTACCAGCTCCCAAGCGTTGTTGAAAGAGTTTTGCGACACCCTGTATAGTAAACGTTCATGCAACTTCCCACTCTTTAAAATTATGCACTTTTTTGCGTGAGGTCCGCCATCATAAATTAGGAGGTAGGAAAAGAAACGGATGACACGCTCACTCAACAAGAGGCCTTGCATCAGTGGTGCTTTCAAATCTGGGCCGATTAACAATTACAAAAGTCGGAACGAGTTTACGCCATAGATTGAGCTGATGCACTCGTATCCGGACTGAGATTTTCTGTGTCTTCTACAGATGACTGCAGGCATAGCAGCTTCGTCGACGGACAATATTTTCCAAATAACTGCCCTAAATCAAGAAATGTTCCAAAATAGTGGGACATTAAGTGAGATATAATATGTGGCCCCTTACAACTACATCTATGCAACACTGTAATGCACTTTACTTTACCCTTACATGTTTCACATTCATATTATTTATTAGTATTTTTTGTGTTAAGAACTCTACACCTTTCCAACGACATTAAAGTCTAAAGTCTTAAAATACCACCATAAAATAGAGATTGTTCATTTTGTGCTCGTAGGCTTGTTTTGTTGCACTAAGTCGCTGTGTATTAGTAGCGACATGTTTTGTGCTGCCATTGGTTGGAAATGTTCCGTGTGTACGTCGATCCAAACTGTTTCTTTCAAGGTTAGTTGGTAAAACTACACACAATAATAAAACTAGACCGTATGATCGCAATAATCGAGACAGTTAGCTTCTTGTGCTTTTGTAGTCAGGTCAGTTCGTTCTGCCAAGACGACACCATATACTTTTTATAAGTAGTGAATTGAAAACATTTCTTGTGACTAAGAAATGTCTCCCTCTGTTGCTAATATCGGACTCTTGAGATAACAGTGCAGAATAATGGTTTGTTCGCCTCTACCTCAGTTTGGTGAAGCCACTTGTTTTATTGCGACATGTTATGAGAGTTTCTTAGTCGACATACCAACAAAATGTGACGCAACATCAGTTTAGGGTTGTACAGTCACGGACACTTCTGGGTAGTAATGATTCCATTGAAAGTCAATAGTATTGCTACAACACAGAAGTGTCCGTGACTACAATATGATTATTTACCATAATATACTTCTCCCAACTCGGCCTCGAGAACATTGGTTCATTTTTTTTTTTAATCGTGTTTTTTTTTATCCTGCGTTTGAGACTGGGTAACGACGTGAAGACATACGATATTTAAACTTCTTGACTGTATGCTTGCTTTTGGTGCAAGTGGAACTCGTTTGTTTGAGTTGGTGTTTTAAGTCCGTTTTATGCACAGTAAGGCTAATCGGGACTGGACCTACAGTTTAAAGTGGAATCCAAACCACAAAATGCCTCCACCGAGTATCGAACCCGGGACCCCTTGATTACAAGGCGACGAAGCAACCACTACGCCATTTTTTAAGGAATACCCCTAACCGGAAGTATCCCCCGTTTTTCAGTATATTCTCAAGATTTTCATTTCTCAGTTATTCTCAATTTTCAGTTTCTCTCATTTGGACAAACACAAATACCCGTGCCTTACCCGGGACTCGAACCCGGAACCCCTGGCGTCGTAGCGCGCCGTGCTAACCAGTCCGCCACGGAGGTCGACATGGCCATCGGGGAGGCCTTAGGTGGAACTCGTACCCCTCCTACTTGACTGCGAGAAGAACTACCGAAGTAAGAAAGGACCGGGCGTCCGGTAAAAAAGGCGCGAAAACGAAATGCTTGTGGTCTAGGTGATAGGTCGGAAAGATACACCAGCAAACTTCATGGGTGACGTGGAAGTAGAGGTCAGGTGATCAACAGTTACTGTGATTGGGTGGTTGCAAGGAATGAGATTTATAAAACGTTTTATTGTTCGCTCCATTCGCGAAACAAATATTTCTGTACGCTTCACATCAAGTTTATACGTCAATCATTCATTACGAGTATTACAATTATGCCCTATCTCAGGGGATCCCAAACTTCGTAGTTTTAAATTTTTTCCGCGGCGCCCAAGTCAGAATGTAGGCATAGGCCTATCTAAAACTTGCAACGCTAAGTTAGTGTTGTTAGGTTGCTTGCCTTAAGTTAAAAAATAAGCACATATTTCAAATTCAGTAACATTGTTTATGTAAAAAGGACCAAATAAGCAAATGTTTGAAACAATCATATCTAAAACCATCTGTAGACTAACAAGTAAGTGGCATTTCAGTGAAAATATCGCACCCCGGGGCGCCGCGGATCACACTTTGGGAACCACTGCCCTATTCAATTTTGAATCCGTTTGTGAAGAAAGGTTTAATTAAAATGTCGATTAAGACTCACACCATTATAAACTTGGATAGTTTTACTGTACTGGACTTCTGGTAAATTAACACTTAATTCATTTTACAAAGAAATGAAATAAGTGACTTTTTCCTTTGCTCGTTTTGTTCAAAAAACAGCCATCTGAAGCACCACCCTCCTCCACAAACTTAATGACTCCAACAGAAGTAATTTTTTATCGACTATAGTCTCCAAATTCTGTTCTCACGCAGAGAGACAAAATCGTAACAATTCTATTGCGAGTGACCCTTCACAACGATGAAGAAAGTGAGATCCTAGTTCCAGCAAATAAATTTTTAGGGCCGCTTCGGTAGATTATAGTGCACGCTGAGTGTGCACAGAAAATAGAGTTTCAAATATAATGAGTGGCTTCGCAAATGATCTGCGGAGACTGTATTTGTATAAGCATTCTCTTCCTTCCCTGAGGAGAATTGAATAAAACAATGGCTTGGTGTAGTTTTTAGAGGCGAGAGGCACGTGACATGCTTAACTTGCAAACCAGCATTCAGAAAGCGACAGGACAAGTTGCATGTGTCACTCTGATTAGGCAATTTTCTCAATACCGTGCTCTTGTTAGCTCATGCGCGGTGAATGTTTGAATTTAAACTAACTGTGCGAGTGTCGCTTGCCGCTTGTAGCTTCTGTGTGAATTCTCCGTGTCGCTTGACGCCTGTCACTTGTCGTCTGTCGTTTGCAGATTTTTTGCTTTGTAAGGGAGATTTCACACGAAAGCGACAACCAACACCTGTCCCTTGGAAGCGAACCAGAAGTAATGAATTGAACCTTTCGAACAGAAGCGACACGACAAGATGCAGGTGTCGCTTGTAGCTTGCGTGTCGCTCTGATTTGCCAGTTTTGTTAATACTGTGCATCATGTCGCTTCGTACTTTTGTTCTCGCATGCGCGGTGAATGTTTTGCCTTATATTGAATTTTCTAATGTCGCTTGTTGCTTTGGTATAAAATTTCCATGTCGCCAGTCGCCTGCCGTTTAAGCAGATTCCAGACCGAAGAGTAACCCGACAAGCGACAAGCCTCGGTAATCAATGCTACGTTTCGAACTGATACAGCACGGTAAGCTGCAAATATTGCATGTCGCTTGGTTGTGTCACTCAAACTTGCTATTTTATCAATGTTGTGCATCGTGACGCATCCACTTGTTGTCGTGCACGGGCGGTGAATGTTTTAGTCTACAAGACAAAAGGGACCCGTGTCTCTTGTCGATGTGGAAGCACACTGTCGCTTGTCGCCTCCGTCAGAATTCTTCCCCTGACCCCTTCAAGGATACTTCAGATCGAAGCGACAAGTGGCAGGCGACAACCGACAGGCAACACTGGCATGGACGTCAGCAGGTTTTTTTTTCAGGGAAGGGCAAGGAAGGTATTTTTCCAGGGGGGCAAATAAGCCACATTTTCCCCAATGTTCCCTCAAAAAACATTGCTTACATTTTAATTTATCATGTTCGTGCATTAATAAACACTCATTATTGTGGCTGAAATGAAATTATATGTGTGAAATATATTATTTGTTTGACTTTCATTTTCCAGGGGGGGGGGCACGGCCCCCCTTGCCCCCCTTCCGGACACCCACGAACACTGGGACTTCAATCTAAAGCAAGAAATTCACCGCTCATGCTTGAAAAACCTAATGCATCGACCCGCAAGCGACATGTGCAGCTTTCCCTCTCGCATCAATGCGAAAGGTCGAACTGATTACTGAGGGTTCAGTTCCAAGCGATACGTATCTCTTGTCGCTTGTTACATATTGCGTTTCGCTTGGTAGCGTTCCAATAAAGAGCTTCGTTTCACACAGTTGCGGCATGATAGGCCGCACAAGCCTGCTTTGATTTCTGAAATCTTCAAACAACACAAAAAAGTATGCAAAGTAAAAATTAGATTCAGTGATTAGGGTAAATGTAATTATTTTCTCAATTCCACAGTGGGGCAAAAACTCCTTAAGTACGCCACTGACTGCGCCGCAGTTAATCCCTTCCTTACTCCGCCGAGAGAGGAACTCTTCCTTTCCCCCTCCCCTTCCGAATGCTCTGCGCCGAGACAGATACAAGCAAGCTACGCGCTCTCAATTGACGCCTTAAAGCGCGTTTCACAACTATTGCCCAATTCGGTATGGCACGTAGCTGCTTACACACAGGAAGAAATCATGTGACCTACAAGAATTGTGATTGGTTGGACGGGTTTTGCAATATTGAATGGTACCCACAACGGATGCAATTGTATTAAAATTACAACACGTAAATCAGACAGGTGATATTGGTACCAGGTTCCAACAAGAATAGTAACCATTTTTTCGTCAGGAAAACTGCATAAATGATAATTTTCAAAAACTACGGTGGTATTTGTAATCACATTCATGGTCTCGACATTTTAAAATGAATTTGATTATGCTAATTTATCAAATTATAGTGGTTCCAACAACATATGTACACTCACTCGGGCCTTATAAGACCACGTTTACACGTTTGTGTGTGTGTGTGGGTGGGTGTGGGTGGGTGTGGGTGTGTTAATACGTTTGGCTTAGTTTTAAGTGTAGCCAAAAAAAATATCAAGAGGGGCATATTTTTAACAAATTTATGGACAACAATCTCACAGAAGTGCCTTTTATAAGTGTAGGCAAATCAATCTGAGGGGGGTCATACTTTCACGGGAAATTCCCGAGGGCATTTTTACAAAAATCTTGGATTAGACAGGGTTCCACACTTGAGCAAAAAGCTCATATGGGCATGTTGAGCTTGTTTTAAGTGTAGCCAAATCTGCCTGAGGGGGGTTCATACTTTATCGCGCCAATAATAGCATCAATTACACTACTTAAGTGGATGAGTAACCATCCGGGTCGCCCAATCACAGTTTTCCAAGTGGCATCCATTTTTACAAAGGCATATTGGAAGGCAGCTACAGTTGGGAATTCCATGAAGGGCTTTGAAGTGACTGGATTATGCCCTTTCAGTCAAGACATCTTCACTGAGGACGAGTTTCTTCCCTCTACAGTGACAAATGTATCAGCTCCAACTCCAGGTGAGCAGTCTTCAACAAGTGGGATTAACAATACTGGATCATACTGTCACATTTCCGTTAACCAGATATCACCACTTCCACGTGCAGAGCATATTCAGCACCGTCGACGAAAGGGAAGGCAGTCTCAGGTATTAACTGGATCTCCATTCAAAGTCAACTTGGAAGCCTCGTTGGCTGAGAAGAGTAAGTAGAAAGTTCAGGGGAAACAGAAACGGAACATCTGTTTGGTAAACCATAGTCTTCACATAACCCCAAAGGAAAAAGTCCACAGGAGTCAAGTCTGGTGACCGTGGTGGCCATTTAATGGGTCCACCCCTCCCAATCCAATTACCAGCGAAATTGTTATTAAGGAAGTTAGTAACACAACGGGCATAATGTGGGGGGGCCCATCCTGCTGAAACATGTACCCATGAGGTATACGAGGTACAGCATACTGTTGCAACATTTGCAGGTAACTTGCACCTGTAACTGTAGCTTCCTCAAAGAAAAAGGGCCCAATTACGGAATCTCGTGTCAAACCACACCACACATTCAACTTTGGATTGTCGCGTTCATGTTCAATAACTGCATGGGGATTCTGCTCACCCCATAATCTACAGTTATGCCTATGCACTTTTTCGGAAATGTGGAAGGTAGCCTCATCTGAAAATATTACTCGTGCCAGGAATTCATTGTCATCATCAATGCGTGATAGCACTTCACTAGCATAATCAAACCTAGCGGGTTTATCACTGCACTTTAGTTTCTGAACAAGCTGTAACTTGTAGGCTCTAAGCCTTAACCTTTTATGTACGATATGATGCACAGTAGAACGTGGAATTTGAAGTTGAGAACTAACACGTCTCACAGATTTACGAAGGCTTCTCTGCAAAGCTTCCTGAACTGCAACCACTTTATCCTCGCTCACACGCTTCCGACCACTACCTTTCTTCCTCAACAAAGACCCTGTTTCCAGCAATTGTTTATGCCATTTAACAATGTAATGACGTTCTGGTGCTTCCTGTCCATATTGTTGCCGGAATCTTCTTTGTACCGTTACAGGAGACTTTAATTCTGCAAAAAGCAGCACTCCACTTTCTGACGAACAGTAAACGGCGCCATTGTACAGACTACTCACGAACAAAGCCGAACATGCGCTTAATTATGTTACGATTTTTTCCCTTCTGGTGGTAAAAAAAAATCCTTTCTTCCCTCTTCCAAATAAACGTTATTTGACATTTCTATCGTTAACGATTGTTGAGTTATTTAAATTCTTTATTGGTATATTTTTTCTCGGACACGCTGTATATAGATTATGTCTAGAGTAATCTCATGAATGTAGAAGACAAGGTAGGTACTGAATATTTTTTCGCAGTCTGGCAGGTCAAGGCTGGAAAAATTTGATGATGCTGTTATTCCATTTCCGTGAAGATTTTTGTATTGTTTATTTTGAAATTTTAGATGAAGGCACAGATATACAAGAAGCGGAATACGTACACCTCCTGAGCATACCTGATGTTGTGGGAATTGTACTCCTTGCCTCCAACTTGATCTTCTTCTTGTTGTTCGTGGTAGACTTTCTGGAGAAATACTCGTGAAGGATGGGTGGAAGTAATTGTTGGTAAGTGTTGCAATTTTATTCGGGTTGTTACTTCTTTAGACTACTAATGTTTCTATTTTAATTATTGAACTGTTTAAACTCATAGTTAGTGTTGACATGCTATAGGAATGACTCCCCTTCGTACATAAACGGCTAGCATTCTCGCCTAGGTAAAAAGCGGTTCTGAGTTCGGAATCCAGACGGGTTTTGACCTACCATATTGAGGATGATTGTGAACCTAAATAAAAAGGAAGAATAAATGGCTCTCCAATAATGGAAAGCGGCGACGAGACTGGATCTGATGATCACCCATCCCCCCGAAAGGAAAGCTCCTTGGCAATTATTTTGCCACTTAAGAAAAATAATGTAAAATACGAAATAACGTTAATTCAAATGGAATCAGGAAACAAATACTGGTCCCAATAATTGTGTAACGGAATATGACCGTAAATTATGATATCACTTCTTTCCAAGCCTTGGTCTAAAGGGTTGACTCATGTTGAGGTGCAAGGCACGTCTCGCACAAATTCAGGCTACACGAGTACATCGCAAAAGTATATTTTCATTCCATTTTATGCTCAGTTTGCTAATCGGAACTGGGCTTACAGTTTAAAGTGGGATCCGAACCACTGTGCACTGTGTCTCCACCTTAGGAGTGAACCAGAACCTTCGTAATTTCAAGGTGATTGAGACACAACTAGGCGATCGATCAATTCAGAAATTGGTTATCTTCAGTGTCTGTAGAGCACTATGTAATATATTCCGGGGCGAAGAATTTTCCTCCCATCTGCTTCTCTCCGTTCCATACTGTGCCACATCAAAAACTAAAACTTCAAAATTTTTGAAATTTTAACATATTTAAAAATTTGAACTTCTTTCTAAAATTTATCCAACATCGATTTGTTCTATTAAATAACGGGTGTTCCAAAAGTCGCTTGACCGAGAAATAAATATTTGTATATTAAAACAATACTTGTGTTATTAAATCAACAATAATTTAATTAATAAATACAAATATTTATTTCTCGGTCAAGCGACTTTTGGGACACCCGGTATATTATCTCAATACATTTGCGGAGTTTGGTGAATGAAATTTTATTTTTAAGGCAGAAATTAATTTTCGAAAATACTCGTGCGTAAACAAATTAACTGTCTACTGTACGTTAATGTGGGTTATTTTTTTTTCGAATTTTAAAGAGCTTTACGATTAAAATGTTGCATTATATGATTACTCGAATACTCTAAAATAAGTTTTACTGGGGTACAATGGCTCATAAATTTTTAAGGAAACCGATATTTTCATTTGCAACTAAAATGGTCGGTGTTCTTTGGTATTGTAGAAATATAAAGCCAGTCTCACAAGGCGGTTATGTACGTACTCACTTCGCGATCGACTTCTAGCTTCCTTAATTACGTGTGAGAGCTTTCTCTTATTCAGTTCCCGACATAATTAGAAACCGTCTCTAAATCCATCATAATACCATAGAACTACCAATCAGAATTGAGGAGCACACTGGCCAGCTGAAGTAAGAAGTAGAAGAAGAAGAATGTTCGACTGTTTATTGAAGGCAGCTTAAAGAAGAAAAATATTCGACAAGTACAGCTATATAAATGATTGAGGCGAATATTTTATTTGTTGAGTGAGGTGAAGAGTCTACTAATTATTATTGTTTTAAATTTAAATAAATAGTTCGTATGTCTAAATATCTTACTGTGATACTGTTACTTTCCTTTCACACCTGACGCGAATTCTATTTTAAAGTAAACACTGAACAGTCACATACGAATGCATGTACAGTCGGAGAAAGAATTACCTGGGCCACGGGACCTAGAATTTCGTAAGGTCTTAAAGCCTGTTGTTTATGCAACCCAAATAACAAATTATTCGCTTAAGTTTGTCTGGTGGATCTGAGTTCTCGGGAAGGATTGAGCATTGATAGCATGAGTCACATGACTCATGCCCCAGCAACAACAAACAACAGCTGGGTGCTACGTGGCCTCAAGAAGAACATTTTAGCAACTGTTTTCTTAACAAGATCTGCCACACGCTAATTGTTTCTCTATCTGGTATTGAATTCGGAAGCCTTTGATTGCATGTCGAAGACGTTACCACTACGCCATCGGAGAGGTAATGGAACGCCTTGAGAAAGACACGAGTGAAACCATATTTGACGTAAATTTTAAAAATAAGACAATATTTTTTGGTCACAGTTTCGAACCGTGGGAGAGGCATAGATTTTTTTGTCCCATCGTCCATTTCACGAGTTTACTCACAGACACATTTAACACGAGTGGTAGAAGAAAAGCGAAGTAAAATAACTGAAACAGAAATAAAAGAAAAAGCGAAACAAATTTTATCCACAATATTCTGCAGTCACTTCAGTCGTATTCACGGAATGCTACCTTTAAAGAGAGGCGTGGTCTCTAACTTGTCTTTTCCCCTTCCTTTGTGCTCTCGATTCCCTCTGTCACGATTGGTCTAAAACTAATCAATGCGACGTTAATTAAACAATCGAAACAACGAAACAATGCACAATCAACTGATCAACATTCCAGTTTTTTTCGAATCGGAAAACAATTGAGATGCTGTAAAATGAAGCAAGATGCAGTAATAAACTGGGAATTTGGTACGGTATAGAATTAAATCGGTGAAGATGTTCAATCTGATTGGATTTTTGTTATTTAGTGTTGCTATTCTTTCACTTTTTGCAAATAGCGACGATGAAGATGAGTAATGAGAGATGATATGATGACATTGACTAACGGACACTCACCAAGAACACCCATGGCAAAGCCGAGATTCGAACCAGGGACCCATGCTGTCGTAGCGCGCTGTGCTAACCACTCCGCCACGGAGGTTGGTTAGGAGTGGACATTATACCATATTTTGTGTGCGTAATTGGGATCAATCAATGGAATGACTAGACATATTATATTATTAATATATTCATATCATAATATCACGTCATATTATTCGACACGAAGTAACATCAGAGACATTCCATCTTCCATTATTGCCTTTCAACTATTTCTTCGACTTCAGGTTAATAACATCAATAAGATAAATTATGAAACAAATGATAATGAATGTGCGATATTGACAGTTATTTCGAATTACCTGACACAAGCAACATTAAGCAGACTCGGTGGGCAAGCTCATTAAGTGGTCAACCTTCGATCTCGTCACCAAAGTTCCCGGATTTGAGTACCGTCCTTGTCACAGGTGTTTGAGTATTTCGTCATTAATTTCATGTAATGGTCACTCGTCCGCGACTAGGAAGAAAAGTGATGTTACGTAACAAAACTAATAAAAATAAACATGATCGAAGAGTACTTATTTCATCTCTCACGAAATCTCCTATAAAACCGGGATATATGAAATATATGTATCTTCACATACTTTTTTCGATTTTTATATTTAACTAGCCGAGACCGAGAACGGGAGACCAATTTTCAATTCGAGAAACCGAGAGACGGAGACACTGTAAAGTCTTGTTTCTTTCTTGACATCTGCCTAATTGAGTGCCAGTGGCGTACGCAAGGGGGGGTTACGGGGTTTAAACCCCCCTTGAGCTTTTTAAATATTATGAAAAATGCTGTGGAAAAAATAAGAATGACCAATTTATCACTGTCAAGGACCTGCGGCAGTACTACTACTACTAATAATAATAATATAATAATAATTTGAATTATTATTCCCATGCGGCACGGAGAAAAGCACAGCATTCCAAACACGCGTCTTTAAGAGTGAATGCCTTGAAAATAAACACGAATTCTTGAAAATAATATATAAGGGCAACTATGATTTTAAAGAGCAAAAAAGTTGTTTTGTATCTCGGCTGCAACAATGTTCAATGATCATGTATTTTTGTGTGTGAACAATGAGCATTAACTAAAGAAAGTTCTTGGTTCGTTGAACTTGGCTAATGTATAGACAATGGCTAGGCCGACAAGAATAACTCAGTCACCAGTCCGCCTTCCCGCGGCACGTTTGAATTTCTGAATTCGAACGACAATAAACTTAACTATTGTAAAATGTTATGTTGGTAACAACAGTGAGACAATCCAAATTTGAATTATCGGGGATATTTATGCGGCGACAAAGCCGGAAAAATTCCAACCAATTCCGGGAATCGAATCCGGATCTCCCGCATGGTTGTCAGATGCCCTACTGACCAGACCCCCCGCAGCTCCTTGGATGAGTTCCGTACTTTGATTATTTCAATTTATTTTAATATATTTTCTTGTTTTTATGGATTTTCTTCACACTTAAAATGTCTCATCTCGTTGAGTAGACAATTATTTCGTAAGAAAGAAAAAATGCTCTAGAATTTGTTAAAAATCGAATTACTAGAAATTAATTTCGTTTTATTGCTTTCATAAATACTATATTTATGTAGATCTCTACTACTTAATAGTAGTAGTGGTATTAGTAGTAGTATTAGTAGTAATTCAATTAATTAATTATAAGTATTATTATTTAATTATGAGAATTATTATTTAATTAAAGTATCATACAACAATGGTAATGTGAATTTCGAACAAGTTTTATATATAACACCCCCTTGATGAAATCCTGCGTACGCTACTGTGTTGTTCTGTTCGTTATTGGCTTTGTATTGGCAATTGTCATTATTCTTCCCCTGTAGGTAAACCATAACGACGATTTATGATGAAATAAAGCAGATAAAACGGCAAGAACAAGAAAGTCATGCCTGCCCGGGACTTCAACCCAGAACATTACGTAACGAGATTTGAAATTCTGGAGAAGACATCTGTGTTTCACTTGACTTTCTCTTTCCTCAACTTCTGTTATTTTATCATGCACGGATAATTAAAATGGATCTTAGAAAATACGTTGCGATCCATAATTGTGTTGGCTATAAATGTGAACTCCAACATGGAATAAATTATTCCCTTTTGTATGTGGTTGAACATTAAATTTTCTTACACTGTGACAATTTCTTTTTTATTTTTTCTGCACAGATAAGCTAATCTGGACTGGACCTTCAGTTTAAAATGGCATACGAACTACTACGTGCATCCACCGTGTATCGAACCCGGGATCCCTTGATTATAAGGTGACGACGTTATCATTACGCCATCGAGGAGGCCCCGTGAGAAAATATTATTCACTCGATCTATACAATAATTTATTTAAACATTTACATTTTCGTTTTCTTCTTTTTTTTTGTTAACTACTCTTCTACGACTCTTTTTTTTTGTCTTTGAATTTCTTCTTGTTTCAGGAAAAAATAATACATGCAGGCTGTATACCCCCCCCCCCCGTGCAAATAGATAGAAAGCTCACTCTCGAGAACTAATTTATAAATAACGTAACAATTAGGAAACAATTCGAACGTTAACTGATATAACTGCAGATGAAACAATACTTACAGACGCTAACGAAATAACTATTCTTGTATAAGCTCACAGGCAACAGGTATCTGGTGAGTCATTCACTCTTGCCAACTACGAGCGAAGGTCACTGAACCAAAGGGTGGCAAACAGGCGTCTGCTCTACGAAACTAGGGTGAGCAGGCGAGGCCCGTGTTCTTGTTATCAATGACGTACGAAATAAGGAGGAACACAGCTTTCATATCAAACTAGACCTGTGTTTCGGTTCCGCCATTGCATGTAAAACGCTTTCTCGTCGTGGCCTTGAAGGCCTACGTTAAGCCTTCTCTGAAAGAAAGATATCTTACCATTGAGGGGAGGAAAAGTGTGTGTGTATATCGAGGTCCTTCAACTTTCGTATTCTTCTTCATTTCAGAACGCGTGCTGTATCGTCGATTTAATCCAATCTAGCCGTTCTAGGTTTTAGGTTCTGTTTCTGTTCGGTAATTTCACATTGTCTTCCTGCTTATGTTATTCGCGACGAAGCTTCTTATTTCAATAATCTGGACAATAACGGGATTGTGTTGGTTGGTTGATATGGTGTCTAAGTCCACTTTATGCACAGTAAGACTAATCGCGAATGCACCTACAGTTTGCCTACCTGCTGCTAGATATTTGCGTGCTAAGATGTAGGAAGTGATACATTTTCAGTGTGTGGAATTAAGATTTATTTCTGATACGAAGAATCTGAGAATGGAGTAGTGAGAAAAGTATCACCTCACATGTTTGAATTTTAGCGCCCCCCCTCCACACACACACACACAAACACACACACAGGATATCGGCCGTGGTTTTTATAATGAAATATAACATGGATGAATTGTGTCAAGAAAAACTGGAGCCTATTCACATCCCTACGGAACTTGGAAGAATGTCCACGTAGAAATTAGAAAGTTCTGTTCCGATAAAATCGGGACGTATAGTAAATGAAAAAGCAAAGTGCTACCTTGTGCTTTGAACCAAGCCATGAAGGCGTGTAGGGGGTGCGGAGTTAGGGTCCCACACTTTCTTGTTACGGCCGAAGGTGGTAATAATGTGATCAGCACCACGCCCCTGGCCGCCTTTACCTCCTCCTCCCCCAAGCTTCCTACAGGTACCCATTTTATACGACGCTGGGTGGGCGCCGGAGCCACTTGAACAGGTGGACAAAATTCCAATTCTCCCCAGTCGGGGATCGAACTCAGATCTCTCGCATGGTAATCAAACTCCCTAACGACCGAGCTACTGCGGCACATATAGTATAGTAGCCTTATAAAATTAAGGCAAGAATTATTTTAGCGTTTCGTTCGACGGTTTTAGGGGAATGATTTTCGGACATAGGCTATAACTCTTGTCGGTTCTGCGACCTGGCTTGAGAAAAGGCGATTTTATGACGAACAACATTCCACCTGACAAGTCACGTGACTTTTCTACATTTCCTGTGTCTGTTGGCTATTGCATGAAAGACGAGTTGCTCCTTGAGACAGACTGAATCACCCGATCACCTAAAGGTGCAATGTGTGTTGCCTACCTTTCCGGCATTATTTACTGCCATTAAAGTCTTATGGGGAAGAACTTTTTTCCACCACTGTACTCTCTGGGTTGTTAGCTGTAACAAAGAGACTGTGCTGTGTGTAGCACCGCAGTAAATAAATCTGCTAGTGTTGTAATGTTATATAAATTATGAATTGTAATTAGTTCTTTATGGACTTCAAAGAAAATTTCACAATAAGTATTTTAGGAGCAAAGAAGTGTCAATGAAATATAAATATAATATGGGAACTTAATGTCAACACCACAATATTCGCACTTTGAATGTTGTGAAGTTTATGCAATTTATTTGACTAGTTTGTATTGGGGAATATTTTACAAAACCTTACGGATAACACAGAAAATATCACGGTGGGCCACATCAATATTAACCGGCTGAAGAACAAAATAGATCAAATCGCAGATTCAAACTTAACTAATTTCACTTGCGTTGCAATCACCGAGACTTGGCTAGATGATTCCATTCCAAGTCTGCACGTTGAAATTGAAGGGTTTAAAGCTCGATCGTGACTCTTCTAAGCAAGGGGGCAGCATTATTGTTTACGTTAAAACCGACGTATATCGGAACTTATTTATTCTGTGTCGGATGTGCACATTGAAGGATTGTGGGTGTCTTTGAAACTCAAACAAAACGACAAACCCTTACGCTATGTCCAACGTGGATACGGGCAGCGCGGTGCGTGCGGTGCGATGCGAGCAACGCGGCAGTCGTATCCGATCAAACCTGTAGTCAGCAATGAGCCCGTCCTACGTGGACACGTTACGCGTGCGATTCGTCCGCTCGCAACGCACGCAACGTTTGATTTTCAAACAGGTTTGTTTTGTATCGCATTTGCCGTCCGGTGGCGAGTCGCCGAGAAAGATGGAAGGGCTTATTGCAGAAGTGCAAAGAAGAAATGTGTTGAGGGATAAAACAAACCCTCGTTACAAAGATCGTTTAATTGTTGATAAGGAGTGGGATTCCGTAACAGTTTTCACGTTTTAAGTATTTGAAAGTCGTGAGTGGATGAACAAAAACATCAAATTGTATTCACTGAGAAGGAATCACAGAATACGGTTCGTACATTTTCTGCTGCTCTCGAAGCGCGGTTGTTTGCCTTCGAGAGCTGTAGGTTCCTGTCCATCACATTTTCGTCCAAGACGTTTACAAGAGAATCTTTTTCTATGTCAATTATAACATTATGCAGAATGCGAATTGCTTTAACAATATGAACAGCATGCTGTACACTAGTTTCAATTGGTTTCAATAGGATCCTAAATTTCGCAGAACTTATGCCGAAAGCACACTCCACTGTCATTCGAGCACGCGATAAACGCTAATTGAAATATGACGCGGCTGCATTATTTGAACTCTTCTTTTAGAATATGGTCTCATAAGATATGTTCGTAATGGAAATGCTTCGTCTCCTACAAACACAAATGGGTCTTTTTGATGGAAGTTGGACAGCTGCAAATCTTTTGGTAAGAAACCATTTTCGACATTTTGATAAAGTGCTGAGTTAGAATATACACCAGCATCACTTTCTTTGCCATATGCACCCACATCGATCATTAAAAATCTGTACCTTGCATCAACAACGGCCAAAAGCACCGAACTGGAAGCCATGTTCGTCGCAACTGCTCATCACAATCGCACGCAGTAACGTTGGACACTCCCGGCGTTCACGCACATATCTGCGGTGCGGCGCTCGCATCACACCGCACGCACCATGCTGCACGTATCCACGTTGGACATAGCGTTACTTCTTGGATGCGTTTATAGACATCCCAAGGCCGCCGTCACTTCTAATGAAAAATTAGAAACTATTTTGCTATCTTTTCCGGCTTGCCACGCTTCGGTATACGAAATACAGCACACACGACTTCAGGAACGAGCAGAGAAGAACAGCAACTACCCACGCATCAATCCAGGTGAAAATATGGGTTCCTACTCAAAATTCAACAGGCAATTCACACACACAACCACATACTAAACGGCAAAGTAATTATATGTAGTAACATGCATTATCCCAAGCTGCGATCTAATAACACCAATAGTATCCGAGTACCAAAATGCAACAAGGCAAGATACGGATCAAAATCCTTATCATCGCTGGCAAGTAAGGCGTGGAACCAGCTGCCTGTAGCCTGGAGAAAGAAATTTGGCCAAATTTAAACAACAAATTAAGATGTTAATCTATGAATACTGACACCGTGCCTCATTGCCTCCTTCACATATACTTACTTAATTCCTATTTCTTGTGTGATTTTATTCCTTGTGTGTTTCAATTATATAGGCACACTTATATTTTTCCATATTTTATAAATTTATAAACATTTAGCAGAATTGTATAGCTTAACAAATTAATCCATGTAGGGCAAAAAGCTGTTTGTATAGTAAAATAATCTGTGTAAAAATACTGTAACTTTAAGTGTAACCCTACTTCAAATAATAAATAAATAATAATAATAATCGTAATATACGGGTAATGCAACTTTATGATAGTGTGTCCGTAAAGTGGTATATGAACTTGAAATAACATATGTTACATACTCACATTCACTACCACGGGTTACATGTACTGCATTTTTCAACAGTGCCAATGTCATTCTCTTATAGTTTTAAGAGAAGACATAATTTTCCCAAATCTTGAGCAGTTATTAGCATCTAAACTTGCGAAGTGGTATACCGTGTTTGTGCAGTCGCCATTTTTAAAGATGCGGTTTTAAGGATCGTCTGAGACCACTTTTGCTGCCTTCGCGAACTGAAGACATAAAAAATCTTATGGTAGTTTCGAGTCGGAGGTGAGTCGGGAAGTGAGGACCTACTTAACCACCGTGTGAGACTGGCTTTAGAAAGTATAAGAATAGTAGAGACTATGCTCATTACACAGAGAAGGAGAAGTGGTAGAACCTCCCGTTGTGGTGAAAATCGTAATTCCCTGTTAAGATGATCAAGAATGTAGTGCGGTCAATACACGAGCTATTTTCTCCATCAAATCCAATGGATGATATTCCCACACAATTCATTGCGCGAAAACATGCCCGCCGCCATGATTCCAGCAAACGTTTCGTGTTGAAAACAAGTTTGATAAGCATTGCGCTCACAGCTCTTGTGGCAGTAATTCAAGGTACAAATATAACGATTACATGCCAAATGTAGTCTTTCACATTTTGCTAAGACTCGTAACAATGACCAGAGTATTTAAAAAGATGCTATTTGCCACAAAACAGCGTTGTATAAAGCTACGTAACATACGAAAAAAAATACAGGACTATGGAGCCTTTTTCTCATGGAATTAATCGGGTCTATCCGATAGTGCAGTGGCGAATGATATCCCCTTGTAATCCAACTATCCAAAATTCGATTGAGGGATTTTTTATAAGTGAATTAAAAACAAACTCTGTCTTGTGAAAATGATAATTTATAGAAATGTTCCGAAGTACAAAATTGTGTACTATATTTTTGAAGGCCGTAACTTATCATTGTCACTTTTTTATGAGTATTGAGACAGGCATAGAAGATATGCTGAAAAGTGTATACAAATATACGCATACTGCGAATACATCCGCTGATTGATAAGCAGTATTTCTAATTTTCTGTGAACATTATTAGAGATCGTACAGCAACCACACGCGTTGCAAAACATGCGGATGTAAAGAGTAACACAAAAGTCATGTAACGCTAGCCATAAACACAGTACTTGCCTTTCAAATACGATTCATATTTCACCCCGCATTGGAAAAATCCCGCCATCTTAACCACCGAAGAAACTGATGAAGGTGTGATGTTCTCTCACAATTAATACATAAACAATGACACACACACACACACAACACACAACACACACACACACACACACACACATGCACAACGCATCAATTTGCCAAAAGGAAACTTCATTTGAAAATTTAAAAAAGAAATTTTAAACATCGGGTCATTTTCATGCATGTAGCATTTGCTTGGTGTGGCTTGCCGGACTGAGTGCCGGACAATGCGGTTTTGGCCAGATTTCCCATCATGCTCTGCGCCGCTGATGTCACATTGAATATCCATTGCAGGGTTTGCTCTCAGGGTACCTGTGGCTCCAAATATGTTTTTTTTCGGAACTTTATGAAAACTAAAAAGCGACACACCAAGTCTTAAACACAGTATCAATTTTTCTGCGGTCTTGTTTATCGCTGATTATTTTCATTTTGAAGTTGTTGATGTAATGACATTTTCTTTAGTAAATTTTAAAAGCTGTAATATTAAGTAAGTGTAGTTAGAATTACTATCCTTATCTTTAGTTCAAAGGCACTTTTGTAGCGATACACACTTTAGATCTGGAAATTCATTCATATTCAAAAACAATAATGGGAAATGACAAAATCTTACGATAAAATATAAAATAAATAACTAAATGAATCCAACCTCCAAAAATTGGACCAGAGTACTCCAGAATGAGGATATCGGTTGCTGGTGAGGGGGAAGGGCACAATTAGAAAGTTCTTATCCGGGTGGCGGAAAGGGTAGCAGTGGCACTAATTTACTTTTTTATCTTCATTTGCAGGAAACAATGGGAGTGCCGGATACGAAGAGAGGAGTCCACCTTTGAGAAAGCATTGAAAGTTCGTTGTATTCACTTCAATTTGGAATAAAATGGTATTATAGCATAATGTTGTTTTATTAAGATATATAATTAAGCACATGCAATTACGACGCATGACAAAAATCCCACTTTACATCTGATTTTTGTATTTTTTTCTTGGCATGAAATTGCGCAGTACGTGGAAACACCCATTTAAAACAAATATTCCTATACATGATATAGAAAGAAGAAAAACTTGTTACGTCATGTTACGGAAGTGGTGGCAGTCTTGTCTGCCATCCTGGAGTCAACTCCATTTTCATTTAAAGATAGAAAGGTGACCACCATGAGACTTATCAAAATTGATTTAGAATGTGATGAGGAAAACACTGGCGTCTTAATTTCAACGTATTGTTATTCCTTATTTTAGTGAATTTTTGAACCCATGTTTCTGTGGTTCAAATGTGGGATTACTTGTTTAAAGCCAAACACGGATCAGGAAAACTATCCAAATGCCCTAATCGAAATTTATTCTAATATTCAAGAACAAGTATCTTAACACCATCCAGATCATAACCAACTGTACACATAATATTGAGATTTTGTGTACTTGAAGGTTTATTACTCTTGCATCTCTGTGGAGAAAATCAAACGCAGATCTTTACTAGATGCTTCAAAAATGGACATTTTAGGTTTGAGTTGGTGTTTTAAGTCCACTTTATGCACAGAAAGGCTAAACGGGACTGGACCTACAGTTTAAAGTGGAATCCGAACCTCTATGTGCCTCCCCCGGGTATCGAACCAGGGACCCCCTTGATTACAAGATGGCAACGTTACCACTGCGCCATCGGGGAAACTTGAAATGAATAATTGCAAATTTAAGGAAACAGCAAAAAATTGTTGATGTAACACGTTTGATTCAAATCCAGAAGTTTGACTTGTGTACCGCAAGTATGGTCCGAGATATTAACTTTTATTTCGTACTCCTAATGTGGCGAACGGGTACATGACGCCTGGGAACATACGGTCAACTCCGTGGGTTGCAGGCCACTTCATACAACGTAGGAGTGTGTTCCGTCGAGCCGATCCAAAGTATTGTCGCAGCATAAAATAATGAATACAATATTTCTCATGTTGCAAATGTGAGCTATATTCCTGTTGTACTGCAGTTTTTGCTGTCTTTATATTATTTGTATCTTTCTACGACCTCATTTTCTCAGTACCATTTTATGTCGTACATTAAAATGGCTAGATTGAGTGTAACAATGAGGACGATTTGAATGAAGTCGATGAGAGATCTTTCCCAAACTTTCGAGCTCGTAGCCTGTGTTTTCGCATTTATCTCTGTATACAATAATAACTCATCAGCTATGTAGAGCAATTGAAACATAGGAAAACCGAGAACATAAAGCGCATAGCAGTTAGATCGTAGCGTTCTACCCTGTAGAACGGGGGATCGAACCAATGGGGGTGTAGCTCATCCCATAAATCTCATCACTTGTTAGCCGCGACGGCCCCGACAGGGACCAGATACGAAGTAACCGATCTAAATTAATTAAATGACATAACTGTTGTTTTATCCCACCACTTCTGACTGAGAATGGCAAATCGCGGAATAATGATAACGAACCCTGTTCGATATCGTGCAGAACCTCTCTTCCTCCGTCTTTACCTATTAGCGATCATCAACCAAAACGCCCCTTGCTTACCCCTCGATCATGCTCCTTTTCTCACTTTTGCTTCACCTTCACTCACCTTTCCCCAAGGTAACCGTTTCGCCGCTTCCTGTGGCAAAACGTCTTTCTCAACAGAATCCAACTACAGGTCTGGGAAGTTAGAACAAGTTTCTGCAAGATTATACCCGATATCGAGCTGACATGTTACGTTCCTCTCCTTACAAAACAATTTCCAAAATTGAAATTGGAAAATCTATCTTGTCTGCCATTCCCCAAATAATGAAATTAGAAGGAATTTTATTACATAAGATTACAGAATTGAGAAAACGAAGTGTGACTCTTCCAACAAAATTAGACAAATTAAAGTGATAAGGCTTTACGTATGGAATTTAGTACATTCGCCACACTCGCTGGTAGTATTTTTGTTTTGAAAGGTAAAAAAATTCATACACATTTGTGGATCATACAAGAGACCTTTGTGCTCGGAACCGCTGAGTAGGCGGAGGCTAGAGCTGACGCAAGCGTCTGGAGTGTTCCGTGATAACACCCTACAGATAGCATCCAACGGCATTTCTCCTCGATGGGACTGTTCAACAATCGAGTGAAGCGGTCAACATGAGGCACCACGCACAGATACACTTATACTGTAATACTCCATGAAAATAAGGACACATCGCACTTGCATCACGAATAATATAATAGCATGATACGAAGAATATATTTGCACCTGCCATTGACGTGCTAATTACACTATGTACAGTACTACATCTCCAAGCACTTGAGGTCGTTCATGGGTGGAGACATTTCTTGCCAACTGGGTAGAAACATCCATGCACACCCAGAAAGCAAAGGGTCCTTGGTTCGACGCACTATGCGGTGGGCCGGGGTTAAGTGTCACATCAACTGGCTGGGGTGACTTAGTTCGACTCCCGGCCGGAAGTTGTCCATGTGACACTAACCCGCTAAATATCAAGCACAGAGTTAGCGGTGCGGCTTACGAAATATATCCCGGGCTACACTATGCGATAGGTCCATGAGGGCCCATCCGTGGAGCGTGTGACGGCTATGCAATATACTCCGAGCACCTAAATAGTTGCCGGATGTATGTATCGGTATATAAATATTTCGATATCGCACTCAAGCACAATGGTGTGGAATTGCATTTCCCATAGTTCGAAAGAAACTTAAGAAGAAAATGCTGAAATGCTGTGCGGGTTGCATATGCAAGGCATTCTGTTACCCCGTCGGAAATGTTGTTGACTGTACATCAAATGCCTGTCCTCCCAGAGGTACAGGTCCAGAACGGTGCACTGTCGTGGGGAACATTGTACCCGAAAGAAGATGCTCAAAATTTCCTCTTCATGGAGTGAATTGTTCAACTCCGATTGATGAAGAGGGAGGCGATTTCCTTGAGGCCATGAAACTTCTGACTGCATTCAAGGCGTTTAAACTTGGAATCTGCTGCTTGGGTATCCAATTAAGTAGGATGAATTGGATGCACGGCGGATACGACCAAGGATGGGGATAGGTTGTATTTATTCCATGGAAGCTGGAGAGTCCATTACATTAGTAGGGCGGCGGAAGCGGGAAAATCCTTGTAGGCTGCAGCTCTTGAACCGGGAACAGGGAAAATTGCAGTAGAGGTGCACAGCGGGTATCCAAGTGGAGGCTGGGGTGCTCCAGAGCCAATGCGTCGAGATGGCATTATCCAAGTCTGTACAATGCTGGAACATCTGGCACTTCTTGATAAACTGCTTTTTAGCTTTGTAGACTACCAAACAGGGAGGAAGGAAAATTAAAGTAGGGGTCGGTGGGAAGGAAATTGTGGGATACATTGCACACAGTGGCGTACGCAAGGGGGGGTTATAGGGGTTTAAACCCCCCCTTGAGCTTTTGAAATATTATGGAAAATGCTGTAGAAAAAAATTAAAAATGGCTAATTTATCACAGTCAAAGATCTGCAACAGTAATAATAATAATAATAATAATAATAATAATAATAATAATAAAAGGTAAAAAGGTAAAGTGTTCCCCTGTGCATAGCACCACGCCATGAAGGCGTATAGGGGGTGTGAGGGTAACGCCCCACACTTTCTTGATCCGGTCGTGAGTGGGAGTGATGTGATCAGCATCACGCCCCTGACCGCCTTTACCCCCCAGGGTTTCCCCCAGGTACCCATGTTATTCGACGCTGGGTAGGCGCCGGGGCCGCTTCCACCGTTAGAAAAGTTCCCGGATTTGAACCGGCCGGGGATCGAACCCGGGAAATAATAATAATAATAATAATAATAATTTGAATTATTATTCCCATGCAGCATGAAGAAAAACACAACATTCCAAACACAATCTAAGCGGCAGCAAAGTTCAATTTTGCAATTTTTTTTGCAAAAAGTCGCGCAGTGACTCTCGCGAGAATTGTGAAAATTCCTTGCTTCGTCGCAGTGTGCCGACCTTATTGCAAAAGTTCTTCCAGGTACTGATTTCACATTCCCTTGTGAACTCTCAACTGATGCTGAGTCTACATCCACATCATTAAATAATGTTGAAGAAGTGCTTTGTGAATCACCTAGAAGTGATAAATGTGTTGGAATGTCTATAAACTTACTTTTTAACGAAAACATAGACTCAGTGGAATTTAGCAACATGTATTCTCGCGCTTCATCATCCTGGGCGAGTTCCATAGGTAAATATAATGTAAATTCCCCCGTTCATATTGCACCGTGCCATGAAGGCACACGTAGTGGTGTGGTGGGCCCCAAAGATTCTCGATCTCGAACTATTTTGCAGGTGATGTGATTAGCACCATGCTCCGGTAGCCTTCATCCCCCAGGGTTGCTCTGAGGTACCCATTGCTATGAGGCTGGGTGCGGAGACAAGGCTGGATAAATTCCAACCAATTCCGAGAATCGAACCCGGATATCCCACGAAGTTGTCAGACTAGACCAGCGCGGCTCCTTGAATGAGTTCCATATTTCGATTATTTCAATAAATTTAATATATTTGTCTTTTTTATGGATTTTCTTCACACTTAAAATGTCTGACTTATCACATACAAATAACCGTTGACTAGACAATTATTTTATAACAAAGAAACAAAAATGTAATTTTGTTCTATTTGTTTCATAATAGCAGCTGCATTAGTAGTAATTATTAGTAGTAATTAAACTAATTAATTAATTATGAGAATTATTAATTTATTATTATTATTATTTATTAATTAATTAAAGTATAATAAAACAATGGTAATGTGAATTTGTGGAAAGTTTTCGAAATAACACCCCCCTTGATGAAATCCTGCGTACGCTACTGATTGCACACCCACAGTCAGATTAATTATTTAAGAAACTTTCATAAAATGAATTACATTAAGCAAGTTTAAAGTAAAATAATCCCCAAGTTATAACATATAATACAAGTGTAACCAAGTAACTAATGATGGCCCTATGTTCACTCTGTCGCCATATATACTAGTAAAAGTATGAAGGAAAAAAGATAAGTAAAATATCCTCAAATACATATATAAGAACCAAAATATGTAGCTCTTGACATCACATCATCAGACCAAACAATGCATTAAATAGGACATGACAAGAGGTCGTATTATCGGAGAGAAGACCAGCTGAAAAATTAAGTAACGAAAAGCAACGTCAATACTGTTAGCGTTGTTCAAGTCCACAACAACATATCACTGGAGCATTAAAATGTAATACAAGATAAAATAACAATGTCCTTTATACGTAATGGCCTACATTGACGATATACTAAATAAGCGAGATTGTTGAGAGCAATGATATCATGGTCAAGGTAACATTAGTGCTCAGTGTTCGTGGAAGTCTTGCAACTGCACACCCCTGATTTGTAACATGAATATGCTCTTAAAACGATATTCCAAATTACAATAATAATAACGGCGATGGAAAAATGGGATAATAGTATTTCGTGAAATTTGGTTTCTTTCGATAATGATTGATTTAATTTCTGCAGTGCCAAACGAAGGTCAGTCCATTCTGGCAGGATTACATTAGATAAATTTACAGAATTATTGAAGAGGGAGAAACGTCCCGGATGACTATTTCCGTGTCCATGGTTCGTCGGGTATGTCGAATTTGATTACTAAAAATAAATTGGTCAAATTGCTTGTAATTAAATAATAAAGACTGCCTTTAGGAATAGTTATCGTAGCATGTGTGTTAAGGTTACCATTAATAGATCGAGATAGAAGAAATTTGCCTACTCATGACACGATGACGCCATTTCGCGTTCGTACTTTTTTAATTGATCCCCATCATTAAACTTAATTTCTATGGAGCACGAAGTAGTAGAATTATGGAAGAGAATGTAAGCATGTAACATCATCGTGGATGGAAAGTTCGGTGTGGAGGCATACGTAGATAAAAGAATTAAATTTGCATTGACCATCGATTCCCTATACGCCTTCATGGCGTGGTGCTATGCACAGGGGAACACTTTACCTTTTTTTTTACCTTTTTACCATCGATTATTTATACGATCTGGGGTTGGCCATTATGCTCCATTCTATATGATAACTGAGGGACTTTAACCCTAAACCATTTATTATTAACGAAAGTGCCAACATTGAGTGCTCTGAAAACTGGAGAGATGACATTAAAAGGTAAGTTAGGAGTTTCTAACAAAATAGGAAATCTTATCAATCTCTTCAAAATAAAGAATTGTATGGAGCCAGAATTCATAACCGCAATCACCGCCCGTTGCTCTCTCAGGCATTCAAAGAATGTCATGTCATTAATTAACAAATCTTCCTGTATTATTAGAGTTGAGGTGCTGATCAACAGGTATTGCCGGGCAACGAACAGGGGATCGGAAGAAGGAATAAGTTAGAGAGCAACGGGTAGTGAGAGGTCTTTTGTCTTGAGTCTTGGGACGAGAAGCAACTGGTTAGATTGAGCGATCGAGTACGATTCTAAGAGTTGTCTGCAGGGAACTTCATTATCAAAGATAGACATGTATTATCCTATTCCAACCATGTTGATCCAGACTTGAAGGTATAAATCCAGGTGATTGTGTTTTGCTATTTCTGAAGGTGTATAGTTAACCTTTTGCTCATTACCATCAAGCTCTCTGCCATGGGCGAGTGCTCAAACAATGAGGATGAATGATACCTCGAGTTACATGACCCACCAGGAAGGTTAAGGTTCTTGGTTCGATCCCACGTTCCATAGCAGAACGTTACGAAATGAGTGGGTGTTTAGGTCGTAGTTCACGAGATATACATTTGTTAGAACATACGTGTATAATAATCCAACATCCGTTTGGTACAAGGTGTTTTCAAAATCGATATGAAGACTAAGGAATACTCGCAGCCTATCAGGGGAGATCATATGAGTGGAAACCTATTGTTTCACCGGCCCTCCTTGTAGGTATGCCTAGTATTTAACCTCAGTTGTGACATATTTTGATGATTTTGATGATTTTTTTATGGATTTTACTGCCTTCGACGATGTTCTAGCCCTATTTTTTGCTCAATCTTATTTTTGGAGCCTCTTCTTTGTAGGTATGCCATGATCTTACGTGATATAACTTAACCTATTCACATTTTTTACTGCCTTTTACGGGTTAAAATAACCTACAAAGTGTAAAATGATTGTTTTTAGGCAACCCTTGTAGGTGGACCTAGTATTTAACCTCAGTTGTGACATATTTTGATGATTTTCATGATTTTTTTATGAATTTTATAGCATTTGACGATGTTCTAGCCCTATTTTTTGCTCAATCTTATTTTGGGACCTTTTTTTTGTAAGGTGGTGGGGGCCCTCAGCGTAAACGGCTACGCCCCCCTTTTCACGATGTATGTCGTGGCCTTGGTTCAATGCCCCCACTACTACTTTTGGAGGGGGCCCACAGTGGGAGCTCGCAGTGCTGCAAAACGTACTCCACAAAAATTTCGCCATATGATATTTCACAGGCGAAGCTAACCTACAAATAGAAGTTGGCACTACTCAGTATTGTCATAAATTTCTATAGTATAGTGATTTTTTTTATGTGTGAAGAATGTTTGGATCTAAGGTCAGTGTAATTTTTATAGAATTATCCAATTTTTTTTCTTGTATCTAAAACTGTTCTGTCACTCTTTCATTCTTGACATCATACACAAAAGTTTTCTCTGCAATAAGAATGACGCTGCATAGAGTATCGGCAGGAAAGGCGTCATGGAACTCGCACACGATTTTGATGTTGGTACGATCTTTAACAACCACCTGCTTTCTCTTCGATGTGGTGAAGACGAACATGGGTCTGCGAGCTATGAACTCATTGGGGTTGTAGTACACGTCCACATTGCCGGAGGTCACTCTCTTGTAAGCTGTGTATGCCTCGTACAGTTTCAGGTAGTCGTTGTTTGCAATGTTCAGGTTGTAGTTCTCACGTGGGAATATCTCGTTCCTGCCATTTTTGAGGTAGATGTTCTTGATCTTGCAGTTGTAGAACTGACTCGAATCTTTTTCTTGGTTGTTGTCCTCCCCTGTCTGGAAGAGCACGACCACAAACTCTGGCATATCGTACCGGATGCTGTTAAACTGTGTGGTCACGTCAAATTCAAAATGGTTGCCGGAAGCAGGTTTCTGCACGCACTGGTAACCGTAAAATTGGATGGGTACTTGGGGATTCTTCTAAATGTCTGCTTTGTACTTGAGAGCGTAGTTAGTTTCGTATTCCACTACGGGCATTCGCAGCTCCATGGACTGGATGATGCACTTGGCAGGATCGGGTAGTGAGTTGGGAAGTGCTGAACCGTCTGCACTCAAGGTGCTGTAACGCATCAGCGCATTGTTGTCGTTGGCGCTTCTGCGAAAAGTGACGCGCAAACCACCCTTCCACATAATCTCTGTGTAGTCGGAGAAGAAGACAGGAACAGGCGCGTGGGAAACAGTACTGTGTGACTTTGAGTTTTGATTTTTGTATCTGCTTCGAATCCCCCTGCCTGGTAGTATGCTGTATCGGTCTTGGAGAGTTTCAGTGTTCCCACTGCTGTAGAGGTAATCCCGGGGTAGTCAACTCTATCGATGACGGTGCCATGCTTTCTAACTTCCACCTGCGAGAACAGGTACGGCACAAAACTATCTACGAGTCTTAAATTTGCGTTGGCAAGGAATGCTTCGCCGGTGTCTCTCTTCACAACATCAAACTTGATATACAAATCAGCTCTGTGAGGGTGAATGAATCCATCCCCGACGTCCACGTCGTATTCTAACTCTCGATTCGCTTCATTGAGGTTGGCAAACGTGCGACGATTGGGAGGGAAGGACTGCAACTCGTAACTTTCGATTTGCTCCATGATGGTTATTTATTATATGTTAATCTCCACGAAGGCAGTGGTCGTTGCTCCTGCAAAATCAACCACCTCTCTCTTCTCGTTGGTAATTGCCAATTCTATGTTGTCTATGCGATTACGAGATACAGGAAAGTATATCAGTAGTGGTATTTGTGGTATTACCAGGACCACTTACAAGTGTAGAAAGTATGAGCCCCCCTCCAGCAGATTTGGCTACACTTAAAACAAGCTCAACATGCCCATATGAGCTTTTTGCTCTAGTGTGGAACCCCGTCTAATCCAAGATTTTTGTAAAAAAGCTCTCATGGATTCCATGAGAAAGTATGACCCCCCTCAGAAAGTATGAACCCCCTCAGATACCCATACCCATACACACCCACACCCACCCACACCCACCCACACATATCCACTTCCGGTCCACTTCCGGTGTACTTCCGGTCTACTTCCGGTCCACTTCCGGTTTACTTCCGGTCTACTTCCGGTCCACTTCCGGTCCACTTCCGGTCTACTTCCGGTCCACTTCCGGTTCACTTCCGGTTTGAGTTCAATTGGCCACCAGGCTCAACTTATATATCTAATATTAAAACAATGTAATTCTTCTAGAATTGCTCCGTGACTCTCTCATTTCTTACATCATAAACATATGATTTTTCCCCTATGAGAATAACACTACATATGGTGTCATCAGGTAATGCCTCATGGAATTCACAGATAATTTTAATGTTTGTCCTGTCATTCACCACAACTTGTTTCCTTTTTGAGGTGTTGATGACAAACATGGGTCTCCGTGTTTTGAATTCATCTGGTGTGTAATACATGTCAGTATTGCCTGTAGTGACTCTCTTGAAAGCCGTAAATGCCTCATATAATTTGAGGAAATCATCCTTGGACATGTCTAAATTGTAATTTTCTCTAGGGAATACCTCATTTCTGCCATTTTTAAGATATATGTTCTTGATGTTGCAGTTATCAAATTTACTTGAATTTTTTTCCTGATTGTTGTGTCTTCCAGTCTGAAACAATACTACCACAAAATCAGGCATGTCATATTGTATTCTAGAGAATGAATTTGTAGCATCAAACTCATAATAAGAACCAGATGCGGGCTTCTGTACAGATTGATATGTATAAAATTGCAGAGGAATGTGTGGATTTTTTAGGATATCAGCTTTGTATTTAAGAGCATAACTGGCTTCATATTCAACAACAGGGATTCTTAGCTCCATAGTCTGAATAATGCATTTGCCTGCATCAGGTAGGGTATTAGGCAGAGCTTCCCCTGTAAAGTTTATTGTACTGTACCTCATCAAAGCATTATTATCATTGGCAGCTCTTCTAAATGTAATTCTTAACCCACCCTTCCACATGATATCTTTATAATCTGAGAAGAATCCTGGCAACAGGCGCATAGGGAACAGCACTGTGTGGCTCTTGGATAATATCTTATCACCAGCTTCAAAACCACCGATTTTGTAGTAAGAAGCCTCGGTTTTGGATAATTTTAATGTGGCCAAAGCTGTGGAGGTAATGCCGGGATAATCCACTCTGTTTATAACAACGCCATGCTTTCTGATCTCAATTTCAGAGAATAGATGCGGCACAAAATTATCTACCAATCTTATATTCGAATTTGCCGGGTAATCTGTACCATCGAGTTTTACAACATCAAATTTGATGTATAAATCTGCTCTGTGAGGGTGTATAAAGCCGTCCCCTACATCAAGATCAACCTCGATTTCTGTGTTGGGTTGATTTAAATTTGCAAATGTCCTCCTGTTTGGGGAGAATGATTGTAGCTCATAACTCTCAATATTTTCCATTGTATGTATTTTTATTTAAATGTTAATCTCTATGATTGCAGTTGTTGTGGCTCCAGCAAAATCAACTAATTCTTCTTTTTCATTAGTGACCATCAATTCAATGTAATCTATTCTGTTATGGCACACAGGAAAATATAATGTTGGGGATGGATTGTAGATGATTGGCTCCATGAATTCGGAATTAGGCTTGAATGTTGCAATGATGCCGGTTTGTTTGTGAGTGCCTATGGCATTTGATTTGGTGATCATACCCTCGGCCACATTACAGTGAATATTCAGAGTCTCTATGGCTAAGAATTTAGGTATATTAATAGCAGTGTGTTTGATGGCTGCTTCAAGTTTTGTGTTGTTCTCAAAGCCTAACAGTTCTCCTATAGTACCCAGATCCACTGTCTCCGTAGCAGATACAATTTCTACTCTGTGAGTGACAGAATTTTGACTTAACACTACACCTCTGGGTAACTGAGCATTTAGAGTAGATAGATTATATTGCCCTGGAGTGATGACAATTTTTTGATCCCCTACCGCAATTGTGTTGTTGTGGTGTGTAATATTAGGTATCAAGTACATGCCGTAAAATGCTCTGAGAGCTATTGTTTTGGGATACACTATGTCATCATGCAATTTGAGTTTCAATATTGAATTTTGGCTGGTGAGATGGAATACCCCCATGATGTTTTAGATACCACAAGGCCTTTTGAAAATTTTCAATTGATGGTTTATTTATTTGAGACATATATCTAAGAACAGATAAACACAGATGTCCACAATTAACATCTTTGAAGTTTTGAACACGGGCATTATTGTAATAAAGATTAGTTGATTTTAGATATTTTACTAAATTTTCAGGTGGAACACCTCCAAATGAATCAAACACAAATGCCTCATTGTTTAAATATTTAAGATAACAAATCCAGTGAGTGCCCTGATTTTTGTACTCATCCAAATTAACAATGCCACACTCTTTGTTGAGTGGTTGCTCTGGCAAAGAATCAGACATGTACACACCCCTAAAATTTTTGATGCCCAGTGGCTTGATTAAAGCTTCAATATCTTGGTTTGTAAGCGGCTCTTGTTTTTTTTAAACTTATTCATGGCTCTCTTAACACCTTTGCCTTTTTTCTCCATGGCCAGGTTATGGCGCCTCTGCTCATCTAATTCTGCCCTATTCTTCTTGGCATCTATTACTGTTTTTGCTATGGCAGCTGATCCCCCAGCCAAGCTCCCCACAGCCCCGAGAGCAGCTAAGATGGCAGGGATGGTAAATATGAATCCCCCCACATGTGATTTTTTTCTAGATTGCTGTAATTTTTTTAATTGGGGGGTACTAAGCAACAATTTCATACCATGGCCCTTTGCAATACAAGAGCTTTTTTTCTTGCGCTGCTTTTTGGTCAAGAGACTATCAATAGTTTTAAGAGATTTAAGACCTGCATAAGGTATTTGATACATAACACCCTTGGCCTTCATTCTAGGTTTATTATATACATATTCACAGCCCCCACCCCAGTTTTTGTTTGGTGTTCATAGCTATGGTGGTTCCCAATGCTGCTATTTTTTCACTCAAAGAAGCATCTTTGCTTACAAATCTACCAAATGCGGCCTCTTCTAATTTTTTATCTGCAACATGTCTCTTGTCAAGATCAGAATGTGTGTTGTATGCTATGTCATGGTCTCTACAAGCAGCATCTAGGGGATTAACACCAGGATCACCTCTGTTTAATCTATGGTCCAATTTTGTACCGGGACCACAATACTGATAGCCTGGAATGTGTAGTTCAAATGGCAGCTTGTTTATAATGTCATTAACCAGGCCCCGACCCTCAGAAATATTCCAAAATTTAGGTGGTAGAGTATTAATAATTTTTATGAGATATCCAATCCCCTTAGTGTCATTCACTATAAAATTAGACAATTTTGTGCTTATCATGTCCATAATTCCAACCTTTTCATTGTAAAAATTGTGGTTGCCAGCATTTTCCTCCCCAGCTATCACCAATAACCTATCTACAAGTTTCCTGACATCATCAACCCACACAAATTCTTTAGGCAGGGTGTTGTATTGTTTGATTCCACTGCCAGTCTTGATCTGTGACCATATGGGCTTGATTAAGTTGTTGTATTTTGCCCCACTGCTTGACTTGACTCTTTTTTGTGTGGGATCATTGTTCTGGTACAGAGCATCTGATTTTATTAATATTTCTTTGTAATAATCATAATCTTGATCTGTATAGCTGCCAGGCCTTTTCCTAGTCATCAGTTCCCACAACCCAGGTGTGCCGGGGTACTTAACAAAAGCACCTTTTTCTCCGAGACGAGATTCTGAATAAACAATCAGATCATCTCCCATAAAAGTTACTCTGAAATTGCCAATTCTATGTATGATACTGCCATCAAGCTCTGTGTCAGCATATAAGCCAAACACCTCATCTTTATTGTCTTTAGGTGTGGTTAAATATTTTTGAGCAAGAAGACCCAATTCAATAGGATCCTGAGTAGCTTCAATTCTTCTAGGAGCAACAGGACTAGGTGTATGAATACTGGAAAGTGGGGTGAATGGATAATGTAATATGTTTCTTGCAGCTACAGGTACAAGCTCTGTGATCAAATTTTGATTCTGCTCTGTAACAGTTTTGATATTTTTACCTAATTCACTAATAGCATCAATGACAGGCTGTTCTGTTTGTTTGTGTTTTTCATAAATTCCCCGGTTCTCTGATTTCCATCCCTTAAATCTTTTTACAAGATAATCTCTTAACTTAAGATCATCAATGATTGGCCTTTTCATGGTTGTTTATATACGTCTCTACGTCTAGAAAATCGTTGATTTTATTTCTGTATTTTCCACTATTGGGTGTTCTTGTCATATCAATTGTGACAAACCCATAACTGTCCTGGTTCCAGCACCTGCTGCAAAACTTGGAAAAATCATTGTAGCTCAAGTCCCCACCTACATATTCATCATGTATGTGTTTGAGGTTGGTATGATCTTGATGAAACACACATATAAAATTGCTGTTGTCTCGGATCAGCTGCTTCGGAATTTTAGAAAAAGTCTGTGCCAGGTAGAAGCAATCAATGTTTTTGTGTCGGCCCTGTGTAAAGAAATTTCTAACCTTGTTTTGATTATCCAGTATAATATCATCAAACACAACAACAGAATTATCGAGACATTCATGAAGTGGCTTAACATCTGGTTCAAAAGTGGCTATATCCAATCCATCATATAGCTTCATCAGCTGCTGATATTTTAATTGTTCCAAGCTCTTAGAGAAAACATACAAGTGCCTATTTTTCCAGTCTAACCAGTTGGGTGCCAATAAAAAATTATCAACCATTAGTGTAGTTTTACCACAAGCAGATGGCCCAACAATAAGACACCTAATATTATCAGGCAGCAACTTGCCATTTCTCTTAATCTGCTGTTCAGGTTCTGGCAGCCTTTTTATAACATCCCAGGTGCTCATATTATTATTTTGTCTGCATCGATCCAGCTGTGTTCTGGGAGTCCTAGCCATTTGACAAGTAACTTGTTGCCTTTTCTGCGGATGATTTTTTCTATGAGATATGTGTCAGGCTGTTTAGTTTTGCTGAGCTCTTGTTCATAGAATCGGCCTTTGAGAATTTCTCCTCGATGATCTTTTATTATATATGTGTTAAGGGTCCCAGGTTTAATTTGAACCACTGTAAATAATTCAGTGCTCCAGTTTCTTGTAAAGCCTCTTTTGAATAAGTGCTTATATTTGCTGATTCTTACTTGATCGCCCACCCTGTATTTGGCCTTTCTTGTTGTTGGCTGATATCTAGGATAATAAACAGTCCTGATCAATTTTTGCTCATCAGATGAAGTTACTTGAGAGGGTTTCATGTTGATTGTGGAATGGACCGAGTTGTTATATTTATGTAGAAGTTCTGGAAGAATATTAATCCATTTATAATTACCTTGAAGTGTAAATTGTTTATACATAAGATTTTTTAAGGTTCTGTTGAATCTCTCTACAATTGAGGCCTTGAGGTCACTGTAACTCGAGTAATGTTTAATTGCCTGGCTTTTAATAAATTGTTGAAACACAGAATTATAAAATTCCTTGCCATTATCTGTTTGCAAATAGCGCGGTGATCTTCCACTCTGATTGATGATTGTCCTGAAGGCTTCTGTAACACATTTTCCAGTCTTGGATTTGAGTGGCACAGCCCAGGCAAATTTTGAAAATGTGTCTATGACAGTGAGTAGATACTTGTAGCCCTTGTTGATTTTGTCTAAGTTTTTCAACTGTCCACTTGACAACTCAATCAAGTCGCTCTGCCATAAATCATCTATGCCCTTTGTGACTACTGGCAGTCTCTTATAATTATGTCTGGCTTGTCTGTGTAATTCATCAACAACTAGACATAATATGAAAACAAGAATATTGCAACTATAGGGTGTTCAGCAGCTGATACTGCAGGATTTTCTAAATATAATTTGTCCCCTATTTGTATTTTAAATTCCAGAGAGCCATCATCTTCAGCATAGGCTGTTTCTAATGCATTGGGATCTGTAAAATCCTCTAACTCTACACTGGTGATTTTTACTTTGTTGTCAGCATTTGTTATTGATAAGGTAGGATAGCGTGTGCCTGTGGTTGTAGCCAATATTTGATCTTGATTGGTCTCAATATGCCCCCAACAAAAAACTGGTAATAAAATTGTGCAGGGGACAGCATATATATTTTGCCACCTGGTGTAAATGGTGAATCATATTCTTTGTTGGGGATGCTGTACAATTCAAGAATTACTGTATGTTTTGGATTCTCGATTATGCCTGTTATTTCTTTTTCTGCTGTAAGCAATCTGCTTGTTACAGATTCAAGGTGCTCATTGATGGTCCTAACAACATCATCATGGCCTGGCTTGATTTTTATGTCCACAACAAGTTTTTTGTATTGTTGCACAATCTCTTGAAGCTGGGTGGCAAAAACAGACAGAGCATTTGCTTGATTGGATTCCATGGTCCCTAGCTGTTGCTTGATATTAGCTACAATTTGTTGCAAATTTTCAATAACTGCCAATTTTGAATTTTGAGCAGTAAGATCATGGACCTGTCTTCTGATATCCTCAAACAGGGCATGCAGTTCATTAATATGTTGATTGGTTGGTAGAGTGGCCACTGTCTGAGTGAGTTGTTTGATCTCTGCTTGGATATTCTTGATATCTTCTGATTTCAATATGCGATTCACTGCCCTCTTAATATTTTTAAGTTCCTGTGATGTGGGAAGATTTGTTACAGTATTTTGCAAAAATTCAAGTGCCAATTTTACATTGTTTAATTCAGATGCATCAGCCACATTTTGCATAGCATTTTGGAGCAGGGCTATATCTGCCTGAGAGGGTGTGGATTGTTGTAAAATTTCAAGCTTTGTTTGGATATCATCGATCAAATGATGAAAATGAGATAGTTCAGATTCAGTGTTGAGGTTTTCAAGCTTTGTGATTTGGTGCTGGACACTGACAAGTGTGTCTACAATACCGGGCAATCGGGATTCTAGTACATTTGCCAAATCACTTTGCACTGCTGCTATTGTACCCTCAAGATGGGTTATGGAACTTTGAATTTTTCCAAAATCTTCATATGTTTCAAGTTGCAGCTTAATATTTGCAACACTCCGAGTTATTGCATTCAAAGCATCAGAAGATGGCAAATTGTTCATAAAATTTTCAAGTGTCTCAATTTTTCCTTTAACCTCGGCTATGGCATTGTTCAGAGGATCCAGATTAGGTATTTGGAGTGACTGAATCTGTTCTTTTAGAGTGGAAATCACTAGATCAAAATCTTCTTGTGATTTTATGCTTTTGACAATTGTTTGGAGCTGTGTCTGGACATTATTTATCTGCTCTTCCAATTGTTGCTTCAATTGCTCAGAATTGGTGGCCTGGGTCTTAAATTTGGCTTGAAGAGCTGCTACAGCTTCTTCTAAACTTTGAAAATTATCCAATGTGGCCAAATCAGTATATTTCTGAAGCAGCACTTTGAGTTCAGAATCAATTTTAAGAAGAGGGTCCATGCATTGTGATTGCAAATTTGTAATTTCTAATTGAAGACTGGCATTGAGTGTGGTTTGCAAAGCTTGTAAATCACTTCTCAATTTCTTGACTCTGACATCAAGCATCAGAATCTCATCACTGTGATCTTCATGTCTTGTATGGCCAAATATATCATTAGGCATTTTTGTTTTAGTGGTTATTTATTATAGAGTATCTGATTCTTAATTCTATAAAAAAGGGTATAAGCTTGTCATATGACCCAGGGACCTCAATATATAAGCAGTCACCAGCAGAAACAGTATAAACAGTGCCAGAAATCATGTTTGAGTGCTTAATTCTATAAATATTTCTCCCTACTGAAATTTTAACATCACCCTCAGGGGTTGTAATAAATTGCAATTGACCACCTACAGGTAATTGGTAATGATTTAAATTATTGTTAAATATGTACAATGTTTTACCTGTTTCATCATTATTATCTGTAAGTATGCTGTTCAGATGAATAATTAACAAGCCACTCAGTTTAGACAGCATAGCAGGAGAGGGTTGTGGTGTTGGCAGCTCCATAATAGCCTGTTTTTTGAACCCAAATAAGTTCATAGGCATGTTTATTTATTTCAAATCATGCTCTGTAATTGGGCATTGATCCCCATTTTTCAAATCACAATGACCCCATGGTAGAGTATGTATGCCACATGATAAAATACATCTCTTATCATCATGTGGGTCCAGAGCTACTTTTCTTACAATATTTGAAGTCAATAAGTGATCCACACTCTGAATTCTATTTTCTGATGTTTTGATTGAATTCTGGGATTTGAGGCAATTTTCATAATCTTCAAATTGAAGATCTTTTTCAACAGTTACTTTGCCAATGCCCTTGGCCTTTTTGGCAACAGCGCCACTACATGTTTCAAAGGTGTACATCTTGGCACTTAACCCAGCAAATTTCACAATAACATCACCAAGTGTTTCATCTTTTAACTTGCCAGGCACCTTTTTGTTGTGGGGTTGAATTCTTGTATGTTCACTGGTATCAAAGTATTGAAACAATTCAGGCTGTGACATATCTTGATAAACATCTTCTGTTTGAATATCAAGAATAAAACTATCCGTGTCCATGTACAATAATTTTACACGATCACCATAAAAAGGTTTCAGCACGTCATAATACAATGTTAACATATGTAATTTGGACGATTCCAATATCACAGCCCCTTCATAAATAGGTTTATCAAATTTGATCTTTGTTTTCTTCATGTTGAAAAGTGCCATGTGCTCATCATAAATTCTTCTATAATTGAAGTTGGGCTTTGCAACCAATTTTTTGCTCAGGCTGGGGTCAGTAATTATTTTAACATCGGTATGTTTTCTGACATTTTCAATAGTTTTGCCATATACAGAATTAACCATCAATTTAAACAAGCCCTTATCAAATTGGCTCTTTGCAGATGTTCGAAGCTCTGTGTTTGTATCAATGTATGGTTTCAACCATCTTGAGTGCCTGAACCTCAAAACTTTGCCAACTTTGGTCACTTGAACACCATGTTTCATCAGGAACTGGAGGTTTTTGTAATATATGACATAGCCCTGTTTCGGCTCCAGAGTCATCATGAGCTTCTTTTGTTTAGAGCCAGGTGAGCACTGAACCTCGGAAATTGGGGGCAGATCAGAAAATTTATTGTGCAAATCATCAGGAATTGTCAGATCAACCTCTAAGAAGAGGCCATGGTTACTGTCATCAAAATCTTTAAGATCTTCAATATTGAAATTTTCAACCCATTCAAGCCCTGCATATGGCAGTTTTTGCATCATGGCATGACCATAGAGGCTGTTTGCATCTACATACAGTATATAATTTGATGGCCGTGCTGGATCATAATCAGGCAGCATAATATGCTTGTTATTTGCTCTGGCATATCTCTGGGAACATTGCACCATCCCCCCTCTTATACATTTCTCCATAAACAGATACATATCTTGATCGTGGATCAGATCCAATTGCATTTTAGTGTTCAAAAACGTTGCGGCCCATGCTAGGCCCGGGGCACTGTAAAAATACACTGGGTCCAGTTTATAATTTTGCATGGAAGATTTTCTGAATGCCTGAAGTATATCAGCTAAGAGAGTAACATCAAGTTTTAAATATGCCATGTGATAATCACCAAATGTCTTGCATTTTAAATTGTTCCACACCAATTGGGCATGGTGATAATCATCATCACTGATTCCAGATCCTCTGATTCTGCTGTAAAACGCTTCTTGTGGTGGCAGGGAACACTCATCAAATTTGGAAAAATCTGTAACATAGTCATATGGATATACACCCTTCCGCCTAATTAATTTCAGGTCCAGATTTGGAAACGAGGCACGTGTGATTTTGAATTGATCATCAGGTAATTGAGTGGTCAGTGTAGGCAGGCCAGCAGGTAAAAATCTGTAAGAATCAAGAAATCTTATGTGAATAGGAACACCTTTAACTATAATTATCTTGCTAATAGATATATATTTCTCATCATTTTCAGCTAAAATATTTAAATTCTGTTTCTCAAACCCCTCGTATCTGATCAGATGATGGAAATCATAATTGGATGCTAAATGGCAAAATACGGGGATAAATCTTGGTCTCTTGATCTGAATATTGCAGCTATTACACAGGGCCATTAAGAATTTACCATCTGTATGTGAATGGTGATGTACCTTGATATTTGTATCTGAAAATTCACAATCACATACAGGGCATTTTTCTGCATTGTTGAAATCTTCAATCTGTTCCTCTGTTAAAGGCAACATAGGCTTTGATTTTAATAAGATGTTAGATGCTATGTCACGGCACTCATTTTCTATTCTATGTGCAAATATTTTGATGGCATTTGGTCCCATGTATAAGTATGGCTCACTAGCTACACCATCCCGTATAACTATATAACAGAAGCTGGAAGGTTCATGTAGCTGGTATGGTGTACTTGAAGATTCCTCAGGATCTGGGCTACAAAATGCAAGAGGTTTGAGGTTCGATTCAAAATCACAGACAATATATGCTGGGTGTTCCAACAAGGCTTCAAACTTTTTGAATTTGCAATTTTCACTTGGATTAGGCATCACCATATGAACAGGTTTATGGTTCCCACAGTATTTCAGATGCTCAATTAACTTGTTTTTTGCAATTTCTGCATTCTCTTCCCGAACCCCCTTCACCATTTTTCTACCATCAAATACAGTTAAGCATCTTCTGCACAACTTGAATATTGTATTGGATTTGTCTAGTTGTGTTCTGACTATAGCTTCAAGATTATGTATCAGAGTGTAATGGTGTGTGCCATCCCCTTCAATTAAGAGGAGATCAATCGGAACAGCAGATTCATCATCAAGTGTACTGATTCTGAGAGGTGCTATCGGGCAATTGCCAGTGGAACAAATAAATACATTAATAGATAATTGTTCGCCATTGATGTGCCTGGCTCTTTTTTCAAATTTATCAATATTCTGAACAGACATTGGATATTCCAAACCCTCCATTGCATCTTCAAAATCATTTTCATGTTGTTTGTAATAATTTATTCTCTCAGGATGCCTTGAAACTGGATACAAAGCAGCTAATATACACCACAAAAAGCATTTCTGGTCGGTATTTTTTATATTGACCACGGCTTGTTTGTTTTTAATATTGGCAGGTAATGGCAGATATGTAGAACCTTTTAATGGGCTGAATTCAGAAATATTAACATATAACTTGTGCGGAGAGCCGCAAAGGCTCCATCCTGACTCTTTTGTCGCAAATTCAGAGTGTTTAGTATTCAGTTGATTTATCAAGCTGCTTATTATTGTATCTGAATTTGCATTTGAGTATACAGGTACAGTTTCTGTTATGTGGGGCTGTGTAAATTTTGTGCCATTTGCTTTCTTATATTGTGTAAACAATTTGAGAGACAGCTTATAAGAGCCATTTTGTGCATTAAGAATTGCCTGCAGATCAGAATTTTTACTGTTCAAAAAATTCTTAATGTCACATCTTGGTTCTGATACAAACCGGTGATCTCTTAATTGGCCATTAAAACTGCTACGGATGGGTGCATAGCGTGGCTGCTTTGCTGCTCTGGCATTAACAGGTGCTTCATGCTTTCTTTTCAGACCAGAAGTGGATGGTTGTGTTGATGATTGTGCAGAGCAAGTATCTTTATGTTTATATGTGAAGTATTGCATGTTGTATTTTCTATTGCATTTGGGGCAAATTTTTGTGGGAGTTTTGTATTTGTCCGGGTTACAAATTTTTTGGTGCTTGGCCCAATTGGGGCTAGATATATTTTTATTGCATTGATTACAATGTTTTTGATTCGGCATTTTTGTTGTTGTTTATTATATACAATTTCTTGGGATTCAAATCAAAACTTTATACTGGATAAAAATATCAGATGGATTCAACACTGTGCTGTGTGTGTGTGTGTACGTGTGTATGTGTATATACACTTAATATTTTTGGCTTTGGTATTTATATACAATTTCTTGGGATTCAGATCAAAACTTTATGCTGGATAAAAATATCAGTTGGGTTCAACACTGTGCTGTGTGTGTGTGTGTACGTGTGTATGTGTGTATACACTTAATATTTTTGGCTTTGGTATTTATATACAATTTCTTGGGATTCAGATCAAAACTTTATACTGGATAAAAATATCAGTTGGGTTCAACACTGTGCTGTGTGCGTGTGTGTACGTGTGTATGTGTGTATACACTTAATATTTTTGGCTTTGGTATTTATATACAATTTCTTGGGATTCAAATCAAAACTTTATACTGGATAAAAATATCAGTTGGGTTCAACACTGTGCTGTGTGTGTGTGTGTACGTGTGTATGTGTGTATACACTTAATATTTTTGGCTTTGGTATTTATATACAATTTCTTGGGATTCAATTCAAAACTTTATACTGGATAAAAATATCAGATGGATTCAACACTGTGCTGTGTGCGTGTGTGTACGTGTGTATGTGTATATACACTTAATATTTTTGGCTTTGGTATTTATATACAATTTCTTGGGATTCAAATCAAAACTCTATGCTGGATAAAAATATCAGTTGGGTTCAACACTGTGCTGTGTGTGTGTGTGTACGTGTGTATGTGTATATACACTTAATATTTTTGGCTTTGGTATTTATATACAATTTCTTGGGATTCAAATCAAAACTTTATACTGGATAAAAATATCAGATGGATTCAACACTGTGCTGTGTGCGTGTGTGTATGTGTGTGTGTGTGTGTGTGTGTGTGTGTGTGTATGTGTGTGTGTGTGTGTGTGTGCGTGTGTGTGTGTGTATGTGTGCATGTGTGTATACACTTAATATTTTTGGCTTTGGTATTTATATACAATTTCTTGGGATTCAAATCAAAACTCTATGCTGGATAAAAAAAGCAGAAATAGGCCACAACTTGGCCACAAGTAGACCGGAAGTAGGCAAACCGGAAGTGGACCGGAAGTGGACCGGAAGTGGACCGGAAGTGGACCGGAAGTGAACCGGAAGTGGACCGGAAGTGGACCGGAAGTAGACCGGAAGTGGACCGGAAGTAGACCGGAAGTAGACCGGAAGTGGACCGGAAGTGGATATGTGTGGGTGGGTGTGGGTGGGTGTGGGTGGGTGTGGGTGTGTATGGGTATGGGTATCTGAGGGGGTTCATACTTTCTGAGGGGGGTCATACTTTCTCATGGAATCCATGAGAGCTTTTTTACAAAAATCTTGGATTAGACGGGGTTCCACACTAGAGCAAAAAGCTCATATGGGCATGTTGAGCTTGTTTTAAGTGTAGCCAAATCTGCTGGAGGGGGGTTCATACTTTCTACACTTGTAAGTGGTCCTGGTAATACCACAAATACCACTACTTATATCGGTGGGGAGGGTGTGTAGATAATTGGCTCCATGAACTCAGAGTTTGGTTTGAACGTAGCGATAATAGCTGTCTGCTTGTGACTCCCTGGGATGCCGTCCGAGGATTTGGTGATCATACCTTCTGTCACATTGCAATGAATGTTCAGTCTCTCGATGGCTAGAAATTTAGGAATGTTAGCACCGATGTGCTTGATGCCAGGTTCGAGCTTTGTGTTGTTCTCGAATCTCAAAAGCTTTCCAATAGTACCCAGGTCTACGATTTCCGTGGCAGACACCAGTTCCACCCTGTGAGTTACAGAATTTTGCGACAGCAACACACTTCTTGGCAATTGAGCCCGCAAGGTAGACAGATTGTACTGGCCAGGGGTGATGCTGATTTCTTCGCTACCAATTTTGATGGTATTGTTGTGTACCGTCACATTAGGTATCAGGTACATACTGTAGAATGCACGAAGAGCAATAGATTTAGGATAGATGATATCGTCATGCAATGTGAGTTTCAGAAGCGAAGTCTCGCTTGTGAGATGGAATACTCCTATAGTGCTTTAGGTGCCACAATGCTTTCTGGAAATCCCCGATTGTTGGGTTATTTAATTGCGAGAGGAAGACAAGCATGGAAACGCAGAGATGACCACAGTTCACATCGCTGAAACCCTGAATGCGTTCGTCACTGTAGTAGAGGTTGACAACACTGAGATACTTTACCAACCCAGCAGGTGGCGTGCCTCCGAATGAATCGAAAACAAATGCTTTGTTGATGTTGGCTTTGAGGTAGCATATCCAATGTGTACCTGGATTTTCGTAACTGTCTAAGTTAACCACACCACACTCTTTTTACTTCACAACAGAATGTAGAGAATCAGACATGAAAACGCTGCTGAAGTACTTGACCCCCAACGATTCGATCAAAGATTCAATATCGAAGTTGGACAGGGACTCTTCTTTTTTTTAAAACTTTTTCAAAGCTTCGAGGTTGTTTTTCGGTTTTTGGTCACACCTTTCCCCTTTTTCTCCATAGCCAGGTTGTGGCGTTTCTGCTCTTCTAACTCGGCCTTGTTCTTTTTTGCATCGATGACGGTCTTGGCAATGGCGGCACTGCCTCCTGCCAAGCTGCCTACAGCACCCAATGCTGCCAAGATAGCCGGGATGCTGAATATGAAACCTCCAGTCTTCTGCTGCTTTCGCGAACCTTGTAACCTCCTCAACTGAGGAATGCTAAGCAGCAATTTCATTCCATGACCTTTTGCCAAGCAGGAATGTTTCTTCTCGCGCTGCTTTTTGGTGAGCAATCCATCAAGAGCTCCGAGAGACTTCAGGTTTGCGTAGGGTATTTGGTAAACGACACCTTTGGGCTTCATGGTGATAGTATGTTATTTATATATCGTGAGAGGGTAAGGCTTTGCCCCTAATGCAATAAAGTGATGATAGGTTGGTTATACATGTTGCTTTTTTCACAAGGGTTATTTAGTTACAATCCCCACCCTAACTTTTGTTTTGTGTTCATGGCGATGGTCGTACCCAATGCGGCAACCCGTTCACCTAGCGAGGCATCTCTGCTGACGAGTCTCCCGAAAGCTGGCTGCTCCAACTTCCTGTCGGCATCGTGACGTGCGTCAAGATTGGTTTGAGTATTGTAGGCAATGTCGTGGTCCTTGCATGCAGCATCCAGGGGATTCACTCCCTTGTCTCCTCTTTCCAGTCGCTATTCGAGTTTCGTACCCGGACCGCAGTACTGGTAACCCGGCAGGTGCATCTCAAAGGGTAGCTTCTTGATAATATCGTTCACCAAACCTAGACCCTCGGCTACATTCCAGAATTTGGGAGGCAGGGTGTTGATGTTTTGATAAGATAACCTATACCTTTGTTGTCGTTGACAATGAAGTTGAAAAGCTTGGTGCTAATCATGTCCATGATGCCCACCTTCTCGTTGTGGAAGTTGCGATTGCCTGCATTTTCTTCGCCTGCGATAACCAGCAATCGATCTACAAGCTTCCTTACGTCGTCTAACCAAACAAACTCCTTGGGCAAGGTGTTGTAGAGTTTGACACCGCTGCCAGTCTTGAGCTGGGTCCATATTGGCTTGATGAGGTTCCTGTACTTTTCTATACTGCTAGATTTCACGCGATTCTGTGTTGCATCGTTGTTTTGGTACAGGGCGTCCGTCATGATCAAACTTTCTGTGTAACTTTGGTAATCCTCGTCTGTATAATCCTTAGGTTGTTTTTTGGTGATGAGCTCCCACAGTCCCACGGTGCCGGGATACCTAGTCCAGCTGTTCTTCTCGCCCAAATTTATTTTTACATCGTCGCCCTCGAACGTGACTTTTGACTTTCCAATCTTCCAAACCACACCCTCGTTATGTTCCATGGTCGGGTACAATCAGAATACCTCGTCTTTTTCGAATTTCCCGGTGCTTAGGTAATCCCTCGCCAATGGACCCAACTCGACTGGCTTGTCCGAAGATGTACTGCTTAGGGCCTGACGTCTCGGAGCCGGAGCAAGTTCGAACGGAGTAGTGTGAATGTTGGATATCGGTGTGGGTATGGTATAATTTCGAGCAGTAAGTGGCACAAGCTCGTTGATTAACTCTTTGTTTTGCTCGGTGACATCTTTGATTTCTTTACCAAGTCCACTGATGGCATCGATGATAGGTTGGTCCTGACGCTTTTTCTCTTCGTAAATTCCACGATTCTCGGATTTCCAACCCTTAAACCGTTTTGCCAGGTAGCTACGCAGCTTCAGGTTGTCGTCTGCAAGTTTGCGTTTAATTTTTTTTGTATGTTGTTATTTATAATAGGTCAAGACGTTTCTTGTAACGTTGCAACGTTTAGAAAGTTATTAATTTTGTTTCTGTATTTTCCGTTATTGGGTTTCCTCGTCATGTCTATTGTGACAAATCCGAAATCATCTTGATTCCAGCATGAAGAGCAAAATTTGGAAAACTAACTGTAGTTTATGTCCCCACCTACATAATCATCGTAAGCGTGTTTTAAATTGGTGTAGTCTTGACGAAACAAACAAATGAAATTAGTGGGAAAGGCCATATTATAAACTCGAGAAAGTATGAGCCCCCCTCAGGCAGATTTGGCTACACTTAAAACTAGCTCAAGATGTGCATATGAGCTTATTGCTCAAGTGTGGTACTCTGTCTAATCCAAGATTTTTGTAAAAATGCCCTCGGGAATTTCCGTGAAAGTATGAGCCCCCTCAGATTGATTTGCCTACACTTACAAAAGCTACATCTGTGATATTGTTGTCCAAAAGTTTGTTAAAAATATGCCCCTCTTGATATTGTTTTGGATACATTTAAAACTAAGCCAAGATGCTCATAAGAGCCACCCACACCCACCCACATACACCCACACCCACCCACACCCACCCACATACACCCACATACACCCACACCCACCCACATACACCCACAACCACCCACACCCACCCACACCCACCCACATACACCCACATACACCCACACCCACCCACATACACCCACACCCACCCACACCCACCCACATACACCCACACCCACCCACATACACCCACATACACCCGCATACACCCACACCCACCCACACCCACCCACACCCACCCACATACACCCACATACACCCACGCCCACCCACACCCACCCAAACCCACCCACACCCACCCACATACACCCACATACACAAAGTATACAAAGCTCACTGCTGAACCCAACTGATATGTTTTATTAAGCACAGAGTTTTGATTTGAACCCCAAGAAATTTTATATAAATACCAAAGCCAAAAATATTAACACACATACACACACACACACACACACTAAATATACAAAGCACACTGCTGAACCCAACTGATATTTTTTATTAAGCATAGAGTTTTGATTTGAACCCCAAGAAATTTTATATAAATACCAAAGCCAAAAATATTAACACACATACACACACACACACACACACTAAATATACAAAGCACACTGCTGAACCCAACTGATATTTTTTATTAAGCATAGAGTTTTGATTTGAACCCCAAGAAATTTCATATAATAAACCAACAACAAAAATGCCAAATCAAAAATATTGTAATCAATGCAATAAGAATATATCCAGCCCCAATTGGGCTAAGCATCAAAAGAATTGTAATCCAGACAAATGCAGAACACCCACAAAAATATGCCCTAAATGCCATAGAAAATATAGCATGGTATATATTTCACATATAAACATATAGATACTTGTTCTGCACAGTCATCAACATTGCCCCCGCAACCATCTACATCTGGTCTGAAAAGGAAGCATGAAACACCTGTTAATGCTAGAGCAGCAAAGCAGCCACGCTATGAACCCATCCATAGCAGTTTTGCTGGCCAACTTAGGGATTACCGGTTTGTATCAGAGCAAAAATGTGGTATTAAGAATTTTTTGAACAGTATAAATCCTGATGTGCAGGCAATTCTAAATGCACAAAATGGCTCTTATAAGCTGTCCCACAAATTGTTTACACAATATAAGAAATCAAATGCCACAAAATTTACACAGCCCCACATAACAGAAACTGTACCGGTATATTCAAATGCAAATTCAGACAAAATAATAAGCAGTTTGATAGATCAATTGAATATTAAACACTCTGAATTTGCAGCAAAAGAGTCAGGATGGAGCCTATGCGGATCTCCACACAAGCTCTATGTTAATATTTCTGAATTCAGCCCATTACAAGGATCTACATATCTGCCTTTACCTGCCAATATTAAAAACAAAAGAGCCGTGGTTAATATAGAAAATAATGATGAGAAATGCTTTTTGTGGTGTATTTTAGCTGCTTTGTATCCAGTTTTAAGGAATCCTCAGAGAATAACTTATTATGAACAACATTAACATGATTTTGATGATGCAATGGAGGGCTTAGAATATCCAATGTCTGTTCAGAATATTGATAAATTTGAAAAAAAGCCCAGGGATATCAATGGTAAACAATTATCTATTAATGTATTTATTTGTTCCACTGGTCGTGGCAATTGCTTGATAGCACCTCTCAGAATCAGTACACTTGATGATGATTCTGCTGTTCCGATTGATCTGCTCTTAATTGAAGGGGATGACACATATCATTACACTCTGATACAGAGTCTTGAAGCTTTAGTCAGAAAACAACAACGCAAATCCAATACAATATTCAAGTTGTGCAGAAGATGTTTGACTGTATTTGATGGTAAAATAATAATAAATGGGGTTCGTGAAAGGAATGCAGAAATTGCTAAAAACAAGTTAATTGAGCATCTGAAATACTGTGGCAACCATAAACCTGTTCATATGGTGATACCTAATCCAAATGAAAATGCCAAATTCAAAAAATTTGAAGCCTTGTTGGAACACCCAGCATATATAGTCTGTGATTTTGAATCAAATCTCAAACCTCTTGCATTCTGCAGCCCAGATCCTGATGAATCTTCAATTACATCATACCAATTACATGAACCTTCTAGTTTTTATTATGTGATTGTACAGGATGGTGTTGTTAGTAAAGAATATTTATACATGGGAGCAGATGCGATCAAAGAATTTGCACATAGAATAGAAAATGAGTGCCATGACATAGCATCTAATATCTTATTAAAATCAAAACCTATGTTGCCTTTAACAAAGGATCAGATTGAAGATTTCAACAATGCAGAAAAATGCCCGGTATGTGATTGTGAATTTTCAGATACAAATATCAAGGTGAAACACCATTCTCATACAGATGGTAAATTCTTAATGGCCCTGTGTAATAGCTGTAATATTAAGATCCAGAGACCAAAATTTGTCCCTGTATTTTGCCATGGTGCATCCAATTATGATTTTCATCATCTCATCAGGTACAAGGGTTTTGACAAGCAGAATTTAAATATTTTAGCAGAAAATGATGAGAAATATATTGCTATTAGCAAGATAATTAAAGTTAATCGTGTTCCTATTCACTTAAGATTTCTTGATTCCTACAGAATTCTGTCTGCTAGCCTGGCTACACTGGCCAATCAATTATCTGATGATCAATTCAAAATCACATGTGCTTTGTTTCCAAATCAGGACCTGAAATTAATTAGGCGGAAGGGTGTATATCCATATGATTATGTTACAGATTTTTCTAAATCTGATGAGTGTGCTCTGCCACCACAACAAAAGTTCTACAGCAAACTCAGAGGATCTGGAATCACTGATGAAGATTATCGCCATGCCCAGTTGATGTGGAACAATTTAAAATGCCAGACATTTGGTGATTATCACAAGGCATATTTAAAACTTGATGTCACTCTCTTAGCTGATATACTGCAGGCATTCAGAAAATCTTCCATGAAAAATTATAAGCTGGATCCAATGTATTTCTACAGTGCTCCAGGCCTAGCATGGTCTGCAATGTTTTTGAACACTAAAATGCAGTTGGATCTGATCCAAGATCAAGATATGTATCTGTTTATGGAACAATGTATTAGAGGAGGCATGGTGCAATGTTCTCAGAGATATGCCAGAGCAAATAACAAGTATATTCTCAATTATGATCCAGCACTGCCATCAAATTATATACTGTATGTGGATGCAAACAGTCTGTATGGTTATGCTATGATGGATAAACTGCCATATGCTGGGCTTGAGTGGGTTGAAGATTTCAATATTGAAGATCTTAAGGATTTTGATGACAGTAACCATGGCCTGTTCTTAGAGGTTGATCTTACAATTCCTGATGATTTACACAACAAATTTTCTGATCTGCCCCCAATTCCTGAGGTTCAATACTCACCTGGCTCTAAACAGAAGAAATTGATGATGACTCTAGAGCCAAAACAGGGCTATGTCATATATTACAAAAACCTCCAGTTCCTGATGCATCATGGTGTTCAAGTGACCAAAGTTGGCAAAGTTTTGAGGTTCAGGCACTCAAGATGGTTGAAGCCATATACTGATACAAACACAGAGCTTCGAACATCTGCAATGAGCCAATTTGATAAATCTTTGTTTAAATTGATGGTAAATTCAGTGCATGGCAAAACCATAGAAAATGTCAGAAAACATACTGATGTTAAAATAATTACTGACCCCAGCCTGAACAAAAAATTGATTGCAAAGCCTAATTTCAATTATAGAAGAATTTATGATGAAAATATGGCACTCTTCAACATTAAAAAAACAAAGATTAAGTTTGATAAGCCTATTTATGTAGGGGCTGTGATATTGGAATTGGCCAAATTACACATGTTAAAATTATATAATGATGTGCTGAAACCTTTTTATGGTGATTGTGTAAAACTGATGTACATGGACACAGATAGTTTTATTCTTGATATTCAAACAGAAGATGTTTATCAAGATATAACACAGCCTGCATTGCTTGAATATTTTGATACCAGTGAACATAGAAATATTCAACCCCACAACAAAAAGGTGCCTGGCAAGTTAAAAGATGAGACACTTGGTGATGTTATTGTGACATTTGCTGGGTTAAGGGCCAAGATGTACAGCTTTGAAACATGTAGTGGTGCTGTTGCAAAAAAAACCAAGGGCATTGGCAGAGTAACTGTTGACAAAGAGCTCCAATTTCAAGATTATGAAGATTGTCTCAAATCACAGAGTTCAATCAGAACATCAGAAAATAGAATTCAGAGTAAAAATCACTTGTTGACTAGCAATATTGTAAGAAAAATAGCTCTGGACCCACATGATGATAAGAGATGTATTTTGTCATGTGGCATACATACTCTACCATGGGGTCATTGTGATTTGAAAAGTGGCAAACAATGCCCAATTACAGAGTATGATTTGAAATATATAAACATGCCTATGAACTTATTTGGGTTCAAAAAACAGGATATTATGGACCTGCCAACATCATCACCCTCTTCTGATATAATATCTAAACTAAGTGCTTTGTTAATTATTCATCTGAACAGCATACTTACAGATGTTGATGATAAAACAGGTAAAATATTGAACATATTTAACAATAATTTAAATCATAACCAATTACCTGTAGGTGGTCAATTACAATTTATTACAACCCCCGAGGGTAATGTCAAGATTTCAGTAGGGAGAAATATTTATAGAATTAAGCACTCAAACATGATTTCTGGCACTGTATATACTGTTTCTGCTGGTGACTGTTTATATATTGAGGTCCCGGGACACTATGACAAGCTTATACCTTTTTTTATAGAATTAAGAATTAGATATTCAATAATAAATAACCACTAAAACAAAATGCCTAATGATATATTTGGCCATACAAGGCATGAAGATCACAGTGATGAGATTCTGATGCTTGATGTCAGAGTCAAGAAATTAAGAAGTGATTTACAAGCTTTACAAACCACACTGAATGCCAGTCTTCAACTAGAAATTACAAATTTGCAATCACAATGCATGGACCCTCTCCTTAAAATTGATTCTGAACTCAAATTATTGCTTCAGAAATATACTGATTTGGCCACATTAGATAATTTTCAAAGTTTAGAAGAAGCTGTAGCAGCTCTTCAAGCCAAATTTAAGACCCTGGCCACCATCTCTGAGCAATTGAAACAACAATTGGAAGAGCAGATAAATAATGTCCAGACACAGCTCCAAACAATTGTCAAAAGCATAAAATCACAAGAAGATTTTGATCTAGTGATTTCCACTCTAAAGGAACAGATTCAATCACTGGAGATTCCTAATCTGGACTCCTTGAACAATGCCATAGCCGATGTTAAAGAAAAAATTGAGACATTTGAAAATTTTATGAACAACTTACCATCTTCTGATGCTCTGAGTGCAATAACTCGCTGTGTAGCTAACATCAAGCTGCAACTTGAAACACATGAAGATTTTGGAAAAATTCAGAGTACCATAACCCACCTTGAGGGTACCATAGCAGCAGTACAAAGTGATCTGACAAATGTACAAGAAACTCTTGAATCTCGCTTGCCTGGTAATGTAGACACTCTTGTCAGTGTCCAACAACAAATCACCAAACTTGAAAACCTCAACACTGAATCTGAGCTATCTCATTTTCATCACTTGATCGATGATATCCAAACAAAACTTGAAATTTTACAACAATCAACACCTACTCAGGCAGACATAGCCCTGCTCCAAGATGCTAGTGTGGCTGATGCTTCTGAATTAAATGATGTAAAATTGGCACTTGAATCTTTGCAGAATACTGTAGCAAATCTGCCTACATCACAGGAACTTAAAAATATTAAGAGAGCTGTGAATCTCATATTGATACCAGAAGATATCAAGAATATCCAGACAGAGATCAAACAGCTTACTCAGACAGTGGCCACTCTACCAACTAATCAACATATTAAAGAACTTTATGCTTTGTTTGAGGATATCAGAAGACAAGTCCATGATCTTACTGCTCAAAATTCAAAATTGGCAGTTGTTGAAAATTTACAGAAAATTGTAGCTAATATCAAGCAACAGCTAGGGACCATGGAATCCAATCAAGAAAATGCTCTGTCTGTTTTTGCCACCCAGCTACAAGAGATTGTGCAACAATACAAGAAACTTGTTGTGGACATAAAGATCAAGCCAGGCCATGATGATGTTGTTAGGACTATCAATGAGCACCTTGAATCTGTAACAAGTAGATTGCTTACAGCAGAAAAAGAAATAACTGGCATAATCGAGAATCCTAAACATACAGTAATTCTTGAATTGTACAGTATCCCCAACAAAGAATATGATTCACCATTTACACCAGGTGGCAAAATATATATGCTGTCCCCTGCACAATTTTATTACCAGTTTTTTGTTGGGGGCACACTTAGACCAATCAAGATCAAATATTGGCTTCAACCACAGGCACACCACTACCCTACCTTATCAATAACAAATGCTGATAACAAAGCAAAAATCACCAGTGTAGAGTTAGAGGATTTTACAGACCCCAATACATTAGAAACATCTTATGCGGAAGATGATGGCTCTCTGGAATTTAATATACAAATAAGAGACAAACTGTATTTAGAAAATCCTGTAGTATCAGCTGCTGAACACCCCATAGTTGCAATATTCTTGTTTACATACCATGTCTAGACAAATTATTGTTGATGAATTACACAGACAAGCCAGACATAATTATAAGAGATTGCCAGTTGTTGCAAAGGGCATAGATGATTTATGGCAGTGTGACTTGGTTGAAATGGCAAGTGGACAGCTGAAAAACTTAGACAAGATCAACAAGGGCTACAAGTATCTACTCACTGTCATAGATACATTTTCAAAATTTGCCTGGGCTGTGCCACTCAAATCCATGACTGGAGCATGTGTTACAGAAGCCTTTAGGACAATCATCAATCAGAGTGGAAGATCACCGCGCTATTTGCAAACAGATAATGGCAAAGAATTCTATAATTCTGTGTTCCAACAATTTATTAAAAGCCAGTCAATACAACATTACTCGAGTTAGAGTGATCTCAAGGCCTCAATTGTAGAAAGATTCAACAAAACCCTAAAAAATCATATGTATAAACAATTCACCCTTCAAGGTAATTATAAATGGCTTAATATTCTTCCAGAACTTTTACATAGATATAACAACTCGGTCCATTCCACAATCAACATGAAGCCCTCTGAGGTAACTTCATCTGATGAGCAAAAATTGATCAGAACTGTTTATTATCCTAGATACCAGCCAACAACAAGAAAAGCCAAATACAAGGTGGGTGATCAAGTAAGAATCAGCAAATATAAGCACTTATTCAAAAGAGGCTTTACAAGAAACTGGAGCACTGAATTATTTACAGTGGTTCAAGTTAAACCTGGGACCCTTAACACATATATAATAAAAGATCACCGAGGAGAAATTCTCAAAGGCAGGTTTTATGAAGAAGAACTCAGCAAAACTAAGCAGCCTGACACATATCTCATAGAAAAAATCATCCGCAGAAAAGGCAACAAGTTACTTGTCAAATGGCTAGGACTCCCAGAACACAGCTGGATCGATGCAGACAAAGTGATACTATGAACACCTGGGATGTTATAAAGAGGCTGCCAGAGCCTGAACAGCAGAATAAGAGAAATGGAATGCTGCTGCCTGATAATATTAGATGTCTTATTGTTGGGCCATCAGCTTGTGGTAAAACTACACTAATGATTGATATTTTTTATTGGCACCCAACTCGTTAGACTGGAAAAACAGGCACTTGTATGTCTTCTCTAAGAGCTTGGAACAATTAAAATATCAGTAACTGATGAAGCTATATGATGGACTGGATATAGCCAATTTTGAACCAGATATTAAGCCACTCCATGAATGTCTTGATAACTCTGTTGTTGTGTTTGATGACATTATACTGGATAATCAAAACAAGGTTAGAAATTTCTTTACACAGGGCCGACACAAAAACATAGATTGCTTCTACCTGGCACAGACTTTTTCTAAAATTCCCAAGCAGCTGATTCGAGACAACAGCAATTTTATATGTGTGTTTCATCAAGATCATACCAACCTCAAAAACATACATGATGAATATGTAGGTGGTGACTTGAGCTACAATGATTTTTCCAAGTTTTGCAGTAGGTGCTGGAACCAGGACAGCTATGGGTTTGTCACAATTGATATGACAAGAAAACCTAATAGTGGTAAATATAGAAATAAAATTAACAATTTTCTAGACATTGAAACATATATAAATAACCATGAAAAGGCCAATTATTGATGATCTTAAATTAAGAGATTATCTTGTAAAAAGATTTAAGGGATGGAAATCACAGAACCGAGGAATCTATGAACAACACAAGCAAACAGAACAGCCTATTATTGATGCTATTAGTGAATTAGGTAAAAATATCAAAACTGTTACAGAGCAAAATCAAAATTTGATCACAGAACTTGTGTACTTGTAGCTGCTAGGAACATATTAGATTATCCAATCACCCCACTTTCTAGTATTCATACATCTAGTCCTGTTGGTCCTCGAAGAATTGAAGCTACTCAGGATCCTATTGAATTGGGTCTTCTTGCTCAAAAATATTTAAGCACACCTAAAGACAACAAAGATGAGGTTTTTGGCTTATATGCTGACACAGAGCGTGATGGTAGCATCATACATAGAATTGGCAATTTCAGAGTAACATTTATGGGAGATGATCTCATTGTATATTCAGAATCTCATCTTGGAGAAAGAGGTGCTTTTGTTAAATATCCTGGCACACCTGGATTGTGGGAACTGATGACTCGGAAGAGACCTGGCAGCTATACAGATCAAGATTATGACCATTACAAAGAAATATTAATAAAATCATATGCTCTATACCAGAACAATGATCCCACACAAAAGAGAGTCAAGTCAAGCAGTGGAGCAAAATACAACAACTTAATCAAGCCCATATGGTCACAGATGAAGACAGGTAGTGGAATCAAACAATACAACACTCTGCCTAAAGAATTTGTGTGGGTTGATGATGTCAGGAAACTTGTAGATAGGTTATTGGTCATAGCTGGGGAAGAAAATGCTGGCAACCACAATTTTTACAATGAAAAGGTTGGAATTATGGACATGATAAGCACAAAATTGTCTAATTTTATAGTGAATGACACTAAGGGGATTGGATATCTTATAAAAATTATTAATACTTAAATTAACACCTAAATTTTGGAATGTCTCTGAGGGTCGGGGGCTGGTTAATGACATCATAAACAAGCTGCCATTTGAACTACATATTCCAGGCTATCAGTATTGTGGTCCAGGCACAAAATTGGACCATAGATTAAACAGAGGTGATCCTGGTGTTAATCCCCTAGATGCTGCTTGTAGAGACCATGACATAGCATACAACACACATTCTGATCTTGACAAGAGACATGTTGCAGACAAGAAATTAGAAGAGGCTGCATTTGGTAGATTTGTAAGCAAAGATGCTTCTTTGAGTGAGAGAATAGCAGCATTGGGAACCACCATAGCTATGAACACCAAACAAAAACTGGGGTTGGGGCTGTGAATATATATATATAATAAACCTAGAATGAAGGCCAAGGGTGTTATGTATCAAATACCTTATGCAGGTCTTAAATCTCTTAAAACTATTGATAGCCTTTTAACCAAAAAGCAGCGCAAGAAAAAAGCTCCATGGTATGAAATTGTTGCTTAGTACCCCCCAATTAAAAAAATTACAGCAATCTAGAAAACAATCACATGTGAGTGGCTTCATATTTACTATCTCGGCCATCTTAGCAGCTTTGGGGGCTGTTGGGAGCTTGGCTGGGGGATCAGCTGCTATAGCAAAAACAGTAATAGATGCCAAGAAGAATAAGGCAGAATTAGATGAATTGCAGCGCCATAATCTGGCCATAGAGAAACAAGGCAAATGTGTTAAGAGAGCCATGAATAAGTTTAAAAAAACAAGAGCCGCTTACAAACCAAGATATTGAAGCTTTAATCAAGCCACTGGGCATCAAAAATTTTAGAGGTGTGTACATGTCTGATTCATTACCAGAACAACCACTCAACAAAGAGTGTGGCATAGTTAATTTGGATAAGTACAAAAATCAGGGCACTCACTGGATCTGTTATCTTAAATATTTAAACAATGAGGCATTTGTGTTTGATTCATTTGGAGGTGTTCCACCTGAAAATTTAGTAAAATATCTAAAATCAACTAATCTTTATTACAATAATGCCCGTGTTCAAAACTTCAAAGATGTTAATTGTGGACATCTGTGTTTATCTGTTCTTAGATATATGTCTCAAATAAATAAACCATCAATTGAAAATTTTCAAAAAGCCCTGTGGTATCTGAAACATCATGGGGGTATTCCATCTCACCAGCCAAAATTCAATATTGAAACTTAGGTTACATGATGATATAGTGTATCCCAAAACAATAGCTCTCAGAGCATTTTATGGCATGTACTTGATCCCTAATATTGCACACCACAACAACAAAATTGCAGTTGGGGATCAAAAAATTGTCATCACTCCAGGGCAATATAATCTGTCCACTCTAAATGCTCAGTTACCCAGAGGTATAGTGTTAACTCAAAATTCTGTCACTCACTGAGTAGACATTGTATCTGCTACAGAGACAGTGGATCTGGGTACTATTGGAGAGCTGTTAGGATTTGAGAACAACACAAAACTTGAACAAGCCATCAAACACACTGCTATTAATATACCTAAATTCTTAGCCATGGGGACTCTAAATATTCACTGTAATGTGGCCGAGGGTATGATCACCAAATCAAATGGCATAGGCACTCACAAACAAACTGGCATCATTGCAACATTCAAACCTAACTCTGAATTTATGGAGCCCATCATCTACACTCCATCACCAACATTATATTTTCCTGTGTGCCATAACAGAATAGATTACATTGAGTTGATGGTCACTAATGAAAAAGAAGAAATAGTTGATTTTGCTGGAGCCACAACAACTGCAATCATAGAGATTAATATTTAAATAAAAATACATACAAAAAAATGGAAAATATTGAGAGTTATGAGCTACAATCATTCCCCCCAAACAGGAGGACATTTGCAAATTTAAATCAACCCAACACAGAGATTGAGGTTGATCTTGATGTAGGGGATGGCTTTATACACCCTCACAGAGCAGATCTATACATCAAATTTGATGTTGTAAAGCTCGATGGTACAGATTATCCGGCAAATTCAAATATAAGATTGGTGGACAATTTTGTGCCACATCTGTTCTCTGAAATTGAGATCAGAAAACATGGTGTTGTTATAAACAGAGTGGATTACCCTGGCATTACCTCTACAGCTTTGGCCACACTAAAATTATTCAAAACCGAGGCTTCTTACTACAAAATAGGTGGATTTGAGGCTGGTGATAAAATAATATCTAAGAGTCACACAGTGCTGTTCCCCATGCGCCTGTTGCCAGGATTCTTTTCAGATTACAAAGATATTATGTGGAAGGGTGGTTTAAGAATCACATTTAGAAGAGCTGCCAATGATAATAATGCTTTGATGAGGTACAGTACATTAAACTCTACAGGGGAAGCTCTGCCTAATACCCTACCTGATGAGGGCAAGTGCCTTATTCAGACTATGGAGCTAAGAATCCCGGTTGTTGAATATGAAGCCAGTTATGCTCTTAAATACAAAGCAGATATCCTAAAAAATCCACAGGTGCCTTTACAATTTTATACATATCAATGTGTACAGAAGCCTGCCAGTGGTACCTATTATGAATTTGATGCTACAAACTCATTCTCCAGTATACAATATGACATGCCAGATTTTGTGGTGGTACTGTTTCAGACTGGAAGACACAATAATCAGGAAAAAAATTCAAGTAAATTTGATAACTGCAACATCAAAAACATATATCTTAAAAATGGCAGAAATGAGGTATTTCCTAGAGAAAATTATAATTTAGACATGTCCAAGGATGATTTCCTCAAATTATATGAAGCATTTTCAGCATACAAAAGGGTCACTACTGGCAATACTGACATGTATTACACACCAGATGAATTCAAAGCACAGAGACCCATGTTTGTCATCAACACTTCAAAAAGGAAACAAGTTGTGGTTAATGACAGGACAAACATTAAAATTATCTGTGAATTCCATGATACACTCCCTGATGACACTATATGTAGTGTTATTCTTATAGGTGAAAAATCATATGTTTATGATGTAAGAAATGAGAGAGTCACAGAGCAATTCTAGAAGAATTACATTATCTTAATACTAGATATGCAAGTTGAGCCTGGTGCCCAATTGAACTTAAGCCGGAAGTGGACCGGAAGTAAATATGTGTGGGTGGGTGTGGGTGGGTGTGGGTGTATGTGGGTGGGTGTGGGTGGCTCTTATGAGCATCTTGGCTTAGTTTTAAATGTATCCAAAACAATATCAAGAGGGGCATATTTTTAACAAGCTTATGGACAACAATCTCACAGATGTAGCTTTTGTAAGTGTAGGCAAATCAAGCTGAGGGGGCTCATACTTTCACGGGAAATTCCCGAGGGCATTTTTACAAATATCTTGGATTAGACAGAGTACCACACTTGAGCAATAAGCTCATATGCACATCTTGAGCTAGTTTTAAGTGTAGCCAAATCTGCCTGAGGGGGGCTCATACTTTCTCGAGTTTATAATATGGCCTTTCCCACTACTAGCATTGTCTCGGAGTAGCTGCTTGGGGATCTTGGAAAAAGTCTGAGCAAGGTAGAAGCAGTCCATGCCTCTGTGCGGACCCTGAGTAAAAAAATTGCGAATTTCGTTCTGGTTCTCCGGGATCACATCGTCAAAAACCACCACCGAATTCTCGAGACAGCAGTCTAGTGGTATCACTTCAGAAGCAAATATAGCTATGCCTAGTCCCTCGTACAGTTTCGACAGCTGGCGATACTTTGGTTGCTCCAAACTTTTGGAGAAAACATACAGGTGCCTGTTCTTCCAGTTTAACCAGTTGGGTGCAAGAAGAAAATTGTCAATAAGTAACGTTGTTTTTCCACATCCAGAAGGTCCAACAATCAGACAGCTAATATTGTCGGGTAGAAGTTCGCCATTTTTCCTATCCTGACGTTCCGTTGGAAAATCTGGCAGTCGCCGTACCACATCCCAAGCACCCGTTACACAATCACCTCGTTTGCGTCTATCCAACTTTTTCCTCGAGTCCCAGCCATTTCACCAACTGTTTGTCACCTTTTCTACGTAATACTTTTTCAATAAGATACGTGTCGGGGTATTTTGTTTAGAAAGTTCCTCTTCGTAAAATCTTCCTTTCAGAATTTCGTCGCTATTATCTTTTATTATATACGTGAGACGGTTTCCAGTTAAGACTCGAACTATGGTGAAAAGTTTCGTACTCCAATTTTTAGTGAAGCCTTTTTCAAACGCACGCTTAAATTTACTGATTTACCGCAACCACCATGAATGATTCTCACCTGATCTCCAATTTTGTATTTCGGTTTCTTGCTTGTAAATTTGTACTTTGGGCAATAAACCGTAGAAATTAAACGTCGCTCGTCAGATTTGTTGACGTCAGCCGGTTTCATGTTTATCGTGCGATGCAAACTGTGATTATGGCTGTTAACAAGTTCCGGAAGCATGTCGAGTCACTTGTAATTCCCCTGAAGCGTGAATTGTTTCCACATTCGTGATTTGAGAGTTCGGTTGAAACGTTCCACTATGCTGGCTTTGATGTGACTAAAGGTGGAGTAATGTTGAATATTTTGTTTTTGAATAAATTGCCGAAAGACAGAGCTGTAGAATTCTTTTCCGTTGTCTCTTTGAAGAAATCGAGGTCGCCTGCCACTTTCATCGAAAATAGTTTTGAATGCTTCCACTACACAGGTTTCTGTTTTTGCCTTGATGGGTAAAGCCCACGCAAATTTTGAAAATGTGTCGATAACAGTGAGAAGATACTTGTATGCCTTGTTGATTTTATGTAAATTATTTAAGTTGCCATTGCTCATTTCCATAAGGTCAGCTTGCCACAGGTCGTCTATGCCTTTGGTCACTACCGCCAGTCGTTTGTAGTTTCACCGTGCAGGTTTGTGCAGCTCGTTTACAATAGTCTGCCTAGACATTGCGCGAAAATAAGAATATAGCTTGGATGGGATTTCTGGCTGCAGACAATGGCGGGTTTTCTATGTACAGTTTGTCACCTATTTCTATGTCGATAATTTGAGTGGCATCTTCGGCATAGGCAGTCTCGCGAGTTTCGGGGTGGGTAAAATCGACCAACTCCACTCCTGTTATTTTAGGCTCGTCACTGATGTTCGTCACGGTCATGGTTGGGTAGTGGGTTGAGTGAGGCAAAGACCAGTACGAAACCTTGACGAACTGAAGTGTGCCAGCGATGAAAAACTGGGGATTCGCTTTGGCAGGAGTCAGCATGTAGAGTTTGGCACCCGGATGGAAGAGCGAGGAAAATTCCCTGTTTGGAATGCTGTACAGTTCGATGACAACAGAGATTGTCGATGCTGGCGTTCAGGGTGTTTACATTGGTTCGAACTTCGCTCTCCACATCCTCCAATCTACCGTTTATTGATTCCAGATGCTCATCGATAGCACGAACAACAGTGTCGTAATCGGGCTTGATCTTCACATCGACAATTAGCCTCTTGAATTTTTCGTTTAACTCATGTAGTTGGGTACTGAAATTGGTTATGGCCGATTCTTGGCTCGCCTCGATGCTGCCAATTTGCTCTTTCACATTGGCGATAATCTGCTGTAGACTTTCCACGAGTGTCAACTTGGAGCTCTGGGTTGCGAGGTCGTGGACCTGGGTTCTAATTTCCGCAAACAAGCCATGTAGCTCGCTTATGTTCTGGTTGGTAGGCAAGGTTGCAACAGACTCCCGAAGCAATTCAATTTCGGTTTGGATGTTTCTGATGTTGTCGGATTTGAGTATTCGGTTGAGAGCCCTATTCACGCTTTTCAGTTCCTGCGAGGTAGGTAGGGTGGCCACCGTGTTTTGGTGCGACTCCAAAGCTTTTTTCATCGCGTCCGACTTCGAGGCAGCAGCAGCAGCGCGTATGCCTTCTAGTAATTGTGTTATGTCGTCCTGGGTATGGGTGGATTGTTGCAAAGTTTCCAACTTAGCCTGTATGTCGTCGATCAAGTGATGAAAATGCGACAACTCTGATTCGGTGTTTAGATTTTCCAACTTGGTGATCTGCTGTTGGATGCTGGCCAGAGTATCCCTGATGCCAGGCAGTTTGGATTCCAGTGCTTCGTGTACGTTTACCAGATCATTTTTGATGACGGCGAGAGCATCCTCAATATGGGCTATGGTACCTTGCAGCTTCCCGAAATCCTCGTAGGTCTCAAGTTGGAGTTTGATGTTGGCCACGTTACGGGCAATAGCATTCAGCTCGCTGGATGAAGGTAGATTGTCGATGAAGTCCTGTAGCGTTTGGAGTTTAGTTTCGACTTCGCTGATGGCTGCATGCAAAGCGTCCGTTTGAAGCTCAGCTTGATGCTTTCCAACTTAGGAATTGAAACTGTTCGTGCAATTTGGCAATACTGGCAATACTGGCATTCACGCGATCGTAGTCATCTTGAGTTTTTATACTCTGGATAATATTTTGCAGTTCAGTCTGGATGGTGCTCGTTTGGTCCTGCAAGTGTCGCTTCAGCTGTTCCACATCAGAGGTCTGCGCTTGCTGCAGCTTCAAAAATTCGTTCTGCAGCTTGCCTATGCTCAGCGCCAAGTTGTCGAAGTTGTCTATTTATGCGAGGTCGGTGTACTTTTGCAGCAGCGATTTAAGCTCGGCGTCAATTTTGAGTACGGGGTCCAGGCACTGAGACTGTAGGCTAGCTATCTCTGACTGGAGGCTGGAGTTGAGCGTAGACTGCAGGGCCTGCAGGTCGCTTCGCAACTTCTTGACCCTGACGTCGAGCATGAGAAGCTCGTCGCCGTGGTCGTCGCGTTTCGTGTGACCAAAAATATCGTTAGGCATTGTTACCACTGTGGTTATTTATTATAGGATAGGTGATTTTCATTTCTATAAAAAGAGGGATGAGTTTGTCGTAGTCGTCCAAGAGCTCCACGTACAGGCGATCGCCAGCAGATACCTCGTACGTTGTAGTCGCGTCCATCTTATCATGCTTGATGCGATAGATGTTCTTGCCAGAGGAAACCTTGGCCTCCCCTTTGTTCTCGGGATTCATGTTGAACTTAAGTTTGCCAGAGATGGGGAACCGGTAATATTTCAAGTTGTTGTTGAATACATAGAAAGTTTTGCCACATCCTCGTCGTACTGGGTCAGAATGATATTCAAGTGTATAATTAACAGACCGTTAAGTTTAGATAGCATGGAAGGCAGGAGTTCGTTGAAGCTCGACGACGACGTAGGCTGGACGGGTACTTCCATAGCTTGCTTCCAGAAGCCAAACAGGTTCATAGGCATGGTTATTTTATATGCTTGTGTTGATAGAAATATTGCCAGCCGTAAGATTTTTTTAGTGCATAGTATGCATTTCTTACTACTATCTAAACGATAGTGCCCCCAAGGCAACGTGTGGATCCCACAAGACAAAATACATCTTTTATCATCATGTGGATCTAATGCTACTTTCCTAACTTTGTTTGTTGTAATCACATGGTCTACACTTTGGATTATTTTTTCCAATCGTAGCTGCTTCTTCAATTCCTTCACACAATCAATATAGTCTTGAATTGAAAGTTTGTTTTGTACAGTATTTTTACCAACACCTTTAGCTTTCTTCGTGATGCTGCTCTCAGTTCTAAATGTATACATTTTGGAACGCAAACCGGCAAACTCGAGAATGATGTCACCGTTACACTCGTCTTTTAATTTACCTAGAACTTTTTTGTTAATAGATGGAATTCCAAATCTGTTCGGTTGAGGGTAGGACGAAATATCATAATAATCAAGCAAGATCGGATTTTTTACATCTTCATATAGATTGGATGTTTTAATGTTATAAATAAATCTGTCCATGTAAAGTAATGAAATGCTATCGTTGTAGAAAGGATGCATAACATTGTAGTGAAATTGAAACATTTGAAGTTTCGATAAATCTAAAACTGTTGCTCCCACATAAATTGGTTTTCGGAATTTTATCACTTTTATATCTAGATTGAAAAGTGACAGATTCTCGTTGTAAATTTTTCGTGATTTAAATCTAGGATCAGCCACCAACTTACTGCATTTATTTTCACCTGAAACCAATCTCACGTCCACGTGATTTCTCACGTTCTCCATTGTCTTGCCATATACAGCATTATTCATCAATTTGAAAAAAATCTTTGTCTAAATCGGATGTGGCAACTGTTCTATGTTGTGTGTTTGTTTCAATGTATGGTTTTAGCCACTCGGAATGTTTAAACCTGAGGACTCTTCTAATATCCAATACCATAACACCCATCGCAATCAAAAACTGTAGACTTTTGTAATGGAGAACATATCTTTCTTTTTTCTCCAAAGTTAATAAAAGCTTGCGTTGATTAGAATTAGGTGGACATTTAAGTTCGGGTGCCGGTGGTAAATCGGAAAAAAATATCATGCAAATTGCGTGGAAATTCAATATCCACTTCTGCAAAGAAACCACATTCACAATTGTCAAAATCAATAATATTTATGGAAGTTGTGTCTATCCATTCGAAACCTCCATAAGGAAGTTTCTGTACCATAGCATATCCATAGAGATTATTAACGTCGATGTAAAAAATGTAATTCGATGGTTTATTTACATCATATTTTTCTTCCATGTGCATGTTGTTGGCTTCTGCATGTCTCAGCACACATTGTACCATCCCACCTCGAATTCCTCTCTCGATGAAAGGCAACATGTCTACATCTGTTAATAATTCTAACTTAATTTTTGTTTGCAACAACATTGCAGACCACGCTAATCCCGCGAGGCTGAAGAAATGCGCAGGGTCCAGCTTGTAAATAGACATTGACGTTTTCCTGAATGCTTGAAAAACATCCGCAAGTATTGTTACGTCTAATTTTAAGTATGCGTTGTGATAATCTCAGAATGTTTTACATTCTAGTTTATCCCAAATCAGTTGTGCATGTTCGTATTATTTGTCTCTAATTCCTGCTTTTCTCAGTTGACTGAAGAATTCTTTTTGAGGAGGGAGAGTGTCGTCATTAAATTTAGATTCATTGTTTACGTATTCATACGGATAAATCCCTTTACTTCTAATCAGTTTTATATCTATGTTGGGAAAACTAGCTTTCGTAATTTTGAATTGTTCGTCACAGAGTTTACTTGCTAGAGCGTCCAAACTTGCGGAGAGAAATCGGAACGAGTCAAGAAACCTCATCTCTATGGTTTCGTTTGTCCCTGAAATCTTAACTTTCTTACTTATAGAAATGTATCGTTCTTCATTTTGAGCAAGAATATCTATTTTTTGAGTGTCATATCCAAGTTTCCGAATTAAGAAATGAAAATCCTAATTCGATCCATTATGAAAAAATATGGGGACAAATTTGGGCTTTTGAATTTTGAGGTTGCAAGCATTACAGATTCCGCTGATGAAACGACCGTCTGTGTGCGAATGGTGAAACACTTTACGATTCTCGTTTGTGAAGTATTGATTGCACACTGGACACTCGACAGTTTCATCAAATATTTTTTGTTCCTCTGATGTCAACGAATTCATCGGTTTGGATATTTGCAAGAAGCTGCCAATTTTCTCAACCTCCTCTTCCATCTTTTTAAAAAAGTGTTCAATAACATTCGGTCCACGGTATACATACGGTTTATTTATTTCATCTTGTCGTATGACAGTGTAACCAAAACTATTTGGTTCATGAAGCTGGTATGGCGTTGTGGAGGACATTTTTGGATTTGGTTTGCAGGAGGACAGTGGCTTCAGAAATGATTCCAAATCTGCGACGATAATGGCTGGATGATCAAACAAAGCCTTGTACATTATGAATTCTTCGACTTCGTTCTTTTTGGGCATCAACATTCGAGCTGGTTTGTTGTCACCGCAATATATTTCATGTTCGACACGTTTTTCAACAGCAATTTGCCGTGTGGTATATATTTGGTGATTGAATTCTCTTCGATCATTAAACGTTGTCAAACACCTTGGACAAACCTCGATGTGATTTGCAAACTTTGTTGCTTGACTTCTGATTAGTCGTGATAGTGAACGAATAAGGCAGTAATGGTGAATATTGTCGTTTGAAATTAAAAGAAGATTAATTATATGAACATTATTATCGTTGATATCATTTATCCTGATGGGATGCACAAGATATTTTTCTGACGTATAAGAATATACATTAATAGCAATGCGTTTTCCATCAGAATCTCGTGCACGCGACTCGAAGTTTGATATGTCTGACAATGCCACGGGTATTCAATGCTAGACATTATATTTTCAAACTCTGTCTCGTACTGCCTGTAATGATAAACTCGCTCTGGATTATTTTTCCAATGAACAGGATACAGAGCTGCCAAGATGCACTAAAGAAAGCATTTTGAGTCGTTATTTTGAATATTTAACACTGCTTTCTTGCTTTGAATGGTCGGTGGTAGAGGAACGTAACTCGATGCAGAGAAAGGCATGAATTTGTTCACGTAAACGGTTATTGTATGAGGACTACCACATGAAGACCATCCCGACCCCTTAGCCTCGAAAGTGTCATGTTTCATAATCAACTCATTTGACAGATTAGAGTAAAACTCGTCCAAATTTTCAACATCTGCCAAATAAAGAGCCTGGTTTTTGGTACGATGATAAAAAACTTTTGTTGTACCATCGACTTTCTCATATTCGGAACATAAATCAACGTAAACTTTTATGGAATTATTTTCAAGATTACTTTTCAAAGTATTCAGTACAAAAGTTTTCGCATCACGCAAGAAACCAGGAATGTCACGGCCTACTTCCGACGTAAATGATAAATCCTGAAGTCGACCATTAAATGCAGACCTAACTGGTTTATATTTATTATTTAATTTAATTTGTTTTGGAGCAGAAGCTTCAGCTTCAGAATAATCAATTTCTCTTTTCAATGTTCCTTCTCCGATCGATGGTTTGCAAATTTTCAAATGTCTACTTAGATTTCGAATGCTAATTTCTTTTCCACATTGAGCACAGGCTTTACAAGGTAACAAACGATTTGCTCCGTTACACCTTGTCTTATGTATCGATAAATTATTCTTTGAAATTAGTTTCCCACAAGTGACACATTCGATCTTATCATTCTTACGAGTAAAACAGGTAGGTGATTCCATTTTTTATATGCTTTAAAATATGAGCAAACAAACGATAGAAATTTCAGATATTTATATGGGATATCACCAACCTGATAATACTATTCCCTATGAAAAACTCTATGACCTTACTTGGGTTTTTCCGCCAAATTATATGCTTCTAGTCTCCTATACTTTGGTGGAGCCCGTTCAGGTTCTATCCCCCGCGATGTGGGTTCCTCTGCCGATCCAGCAAAGGTGAGAAATCAGCACTGTGCTCTGACTTATATAGATTTATAGAGCCAATAGAAATCTTGTTTACTTAAACCAATCAGAAAACACTACGTATAAATTATTAGCCAATCAAAATCTCTGTTATTTTAGCTATCATATATAAAAAAAATGCAAAATAACCCAGTTTCAATTCGATCCATCTGTCTGAATCGAAGAAACCGAGAATTTGTATATTGTCATATCACTGTATGCTTGGCTCCATTAGCGCCTCTTTTGCTGTTGTGCTCAATTAGTTTTCACTAATTGGCGATTTTCTTGAAGAGGTCTAATGGAGCATGATACGGCGGTATGAGAAATATGCAAATTTCAAGATATTTTTGCGAATTACGCCGGCTTAAGCTAAGTTCGTATTGCTAGAAGGCCTTCGTCGTTGCAAGTCACCTAACCCATTCACTGACAATAAAAGTTAAAAATGTTGACGTACTGAAAAAAATAACTTGTCCCCCTCAAGCATTCATCGAGTTCCAACATTTGCACATGGATGGCTCTGTTGTTGTCGCTTATCAAATATCTCTAAAACGGAGAGAAACATGCAATTTTTTTTAGCAGATTTCTAATGTCCACTCGAAGATAAGTAAAAGTATGAATACAATCTATGCTCGGAAATTAAAAATGGCGACCGGAAATAGGTTTATCTCTTAAACGGTACGAGATAGCCAAAATCTGTTTTCAGATTTCTAATGTCCACTCGAAGATAAGTAAAAGTATGAATACAACCTATGCTTGGAAATTAAAAATAACGACCGGTTGTAGGTTCATCTCTTAAACGGTACGAGACAGCCAAAATCTGTTTGCAGATTTGTAATGTACACTCGAAGATAAGTGAAAGTGTGAATACAACCTATGCTCGGAAATCCAAAATGGCGACCGGAAGTAGGGTTATCTCTTAAACGGTACGAGTTAGCCAAAATCTGTTTGCGAATTTGTAATGTACACTCGAAAATAAGTAAAAGTATGAATACAACCTATGCTCGGAAATCCAAAATGGCGACCGGAAGTAGGTTTATCTCTTAAACGGTATGAGTTAGCGAAAATCTATTTGCGAATTTGTAATGTACACTCGAAGACAGTAAAAATATGAATACAACACATGCTCATAAATTTACAGAGTTCATAGGATTTGTTATTTTATAGAAGCATTGTCAGCCATAAGGTTAATTGACCCCCTTCCCCTCAAATCGCATTACATACATGTGGAAGACAGAGGTATGCATATTTCCGTCCGTGGCATTACAAAAAACGAGCCTGTCTCCCAATATTGCTTAAGAGTTTTTGGTTAGCATGCAATAGATCAGTATGCTAGAAAAAACGGGGGGGGGTAACAAGAGCATCAACACTGCACCACCACTATTGCCAGTTAGCGTACTCATTTGTCACCAACTCTCCATCTTACTGCATACTTATCATCTTAGAAGGCTACAAAATATTACAGCATAGATCGCTGTAAACTCCTATTTGTAGATTAGCCTCTCCTGTGAAATATCATATGGCAAAATTTTTTAAAAAAAGGGGGCTTGTGAAGCAAATTTCTTGGTACTAGTCAGTGTTGACAACTTCTATTTGTAGGTTAGCTTCGCCTGTGAAATATCATATGGTGAAATTTTTGTGGAGTAAGTTTTGCAGCACTGCGAGCTCCCACTAGTGTTGCCCACGAGACGAGACTTTGGCCTGTCTCGTCTCGTGGAGCCTCGTGGAAATGCTGTCCCGTCTCGAAAATATTCGTTTGTCTTATGACACATGGTCAATCTCGTCTCGTCTCGAATTTTTAAAAGCCTGTCCTGTCTCGTCCCGTGGGCAACACTAGCTCCCACTGTGGGCCCCCTCCAAAAGTAGTAGTGGGGTCATTGAACCAAGGCCACGACATACATCGTGAAAAGGGGGGCGTAGCCGTTTACGCTGAGGGCCCGTAGGCGTTTACGTTGAGGGCCCCCACCACCTTACACAAAAGGTCCCAAAATAAGATTGAGCAAAAAATAGGGCTAGAACATCGTCAAATGCTATAAAATTCATAAAAAAATCATGAAAATCATCAAAATATATCACAACTGAGGTTAAATACTAGGTCCACCTACAAGGGTTGCGTAGAAACAATCATTTTACACTTTGTAGGTTATTTTAACCCGTAAAAGGCAGTAAAAAAAGTGAATAGGTTAAGTTATATCACGTAAGATCATGGCATACCTACAAAGAAGAGGCTCCAAAAATAAGATTGAGCAAAAAATAGGGCTAGAACATCGTCGAAGGCAGTAAAATCCATAAAAAAATCATCAAAATCATCAAAATATGTCACAACTGAGGTTAAATACTAGGCATACCTACAAGGAGGGCCGGTGAAACAATAGGTTTCCACTCATATGATAAAACAGCTTATTCATAGATCAATCCGCAATTAAAAATCGATGCGTTCAAGTATTTCTGAGGCGTGCAAAAGCGCTAATAAATTACTTTCTTCCGTATAGATATCACAGAATTTCGCGACTAAGGCCACCTTCAAAACAATTATAGAACGTTTTAATATTACTAAAATGTTATTGACAACCCTAAAAGCCTGTAGTTCATTTTCATTTAATTCTTGAATTTCAGACTGCATCTTAAGTTGATTATCCTCTAAAGCTTGGATGGATAATGCAAGAGACGTGCCGAGAAAAAAATCAACAAATTAAATAAAATTGATCATCTTCCTGGGCTGTACGTAGATACATTTGCCCACTCCCTATGACAATTCGGGCGCAAGTCTCCAATCGTAAAACAGCAGGGGAAGTAAAGAGAAATTTGACGCAAGTATGTTTGGATACGAAGATTGGTGTCATTTTGTATTGCAGACCACTTGACACATCCTGCGTGGTCGTGGGTTCGAATGTTAATATCAATGTGAAAATTTGCTGTAATATAGATTTACTCAGAACTATGAACAATTAATCCTTGCTGTTCATAGTACAATCCAATTCCTTTTACGAAAATATCCTCATTATCATTTGCATGCGCATATTGTATGAAGGATAAGGTAAGCAGGAATAAAAGGAGGGAACTCCATGAGAATTGTTTGGTGCCAGCCATCTTGGTAACGAAAATTCTGCAAAATTCTAAATTGGAGAGTTTCTAGTAACCCAATGATCGACACTCAAAGCCGGTTAAATGAAAATCATGAATTTTTTAAACCAGTCGGGAAGATCGAAGAAAATATCGGAAAACTCTATTTCGCTTTAATTAATACAAAATTTACGTATAATCTAAAGGATTGCGGGATTGCCTGTAAAAATATGTGTTAAAAGTTATTCCTTCGCGATTAGCTTTGGGTCACTTTTATGCGACGGTATTCCATGACCACTTGATTGTACTTCATACTCCTGTCCTGGCCGCTATAGTTGTTTACCGAGTCAGCATAGTATCGCGCTCGGAAACGGGAAATTAGACACACTTGTGCAGCAAGATAGAGGTGCAGAGTGGCCTAGATATTGAGTAGACTCCTTGGGAAATTCAACTCAGCTAATTTTAAATGGAAAGCTGGCTATGCTCAGAGAGAAACATCTCTCGAGTCGGCTGTTAGCTGCCCCAGGAGAGGAGGTGGAAAGGGGGGTTCGGTCGGCTATTGTAAAGTAGGCTCTGCCACTTTGAACTTTGTTCGCTTGCGACACGTGTGTGACTCCTTTCGGGAGACACAGAAGAGAAAACATTACGACCGCTAACGAGGGCGGCTTCGCCAAAGGGGCAAGGTGAAGAAGGAGAGAGAACCTGTTGCTGACTTTATTCCTTCACCATACTGGAACCAGAGGTGGTCATTTTCATTCAACCTCCCTCACCCTCACGGCTCGATCTCGCCCTCACTCTCACACGCCCTCAAGCTTACAACTCGGATTCGCCCTCACCCTTACAACTCGGCCTCGCCCTCACCCTCACACACCCACACCCTCAAGACTCGCCTATCGGCCTCACCCTCAAACACCCTCACCCTCACGACTCGACTCTTTTTCCCTCACCCTCACACATCCTCACATTCACAACTCGACTAACGCCCTCACCCTCACACACCCTCATTCTCATGACTCAACTTCAACCTCACCATCACACACCCTCATCGTCACGACTCGACTTCGCCCTCGCCCTTACACACCCTCACCCTCACGACTCACCCTCACACGCCCTCAAACTCACATGTCCTCACCCTCACACGAACTCACCCTCACAAGTCTTCGGAGGGTGAGGTCTGCCCTCACGATGGCCGCCCTACGGAGAGTTTTGGCGATGCTTGAAGAAATCACTGGGTCTTTCCTTTACCACGTGCATTTCATACTTGGAAATGACACGAAATTGAACTTATTCATGTAAAGGAAGTTAATGAAAAAAGCTACATGGTATCGCAATGAGTAGCATTTTGAACTAAGATTATTTGAGTTATGTATTGCATAATTAGTTACATGAAGTATAATTATGATTTTAATATAAATATTTTTTTTTATCTAAGTAGAGTGCCACATATTGCAGGTGGGCGACTGACAGCCGCGTTAACTTTATAAACACCTTATCAATGGAAGAGTCAACTGCTCCGTCTTTATTTCTTGATCATGTTAATATAAGTTTATCGAACTATAACATTGATAATATACAAGCATCTTAGTTGCGGCATCAGTTTATTCTCTGTACAAAGATGTTGAACTTGATATCACTACCTCACAATTACTGGAATGTTGGAATTCCATAGATAAGACAGACTTGCACCGCAGGTGTTCGAAGCCCCTACCCCCACGCCCTTGGTTGCTAGAAGGACAGTTTGGATTTAAAGAAAGAGATTCACTCATTTTCTTGGAAATCGTGATGGTAATCTTACAGCCGGAATAGGAGTATTTAACGTAGCTTGAAGACAGCTTGGAAATGGAAATCGGTAGAAGGACAGATAAGGGTATATACCCTTATCTTTGGAAGAAACTTTTAAAAGGAGAAAATAAATTGACGAGCCATAAATTCCGTGGTTATGAAGACAGAACAACAAAGTACAATAGTACTGTGCTGCAATTTTGAATATGTCAGTCAATTTCTAAAATTATTTTCCATTGATTCACGAATCGTTGATTGTATTGTGTCAAGCACACTCCCCGATATTGTAGTGAACACGCTGTCGTTTAGAAATCCAAGGATTCCACTTGTAGCTGGGGTACACTTTAGTACTTCTCCCATTGTAATTGTAGGTCCAGTAGATATTAGCTTATCTGAGCATAAAGTTTACGTCTAACGAACTACACCTCTTGATAAGGAATATAAAATATTACTTCCTTGTTGATGGGCATTGTACGTTACTTCTTTTTTGGTATTTTGAACCTCCCCCGTTGAGGAGTGGTTAGCACATCGCGCTACAACGCAAGGGGTCCCGTGTTCGATTCCCGGCTTGGGCATGGATGTTTGTGAGTAGCCATTCATTAATTTCATCTTATCAACACTCATCCCCATCTTTGCAATTAGCCAAAAGTGGCACAAGAGCGGAGTACAATCAATCAATGAAATCGTATTTTGGTTTCTTTACGTTCCAATTATACTTCTCTAGAATAGCAACGATAAAGATACACGAATAAGGAATAGGTGAGAGAACACAAAGAAAGCCCATATGTAGGCACATGAAACTTTTCATTTCAATATATCCCCCAAAAGATTGTTTCACTTCATTTGTTTTCGGAAGGAATCCGTCATAATACACGATCTCAGTGTTTCAATTCCTATAACCACATGGTTCCATCCTGCACTTAACAGAGTGGGCTATGGCAAAGAGACTATGAATATCATTTGCTTCTCCTGCCTACACCCCGTGTTCTAAGTCGTCTCGGTTTCAAGAGAACACGCCTTGTAATCAAGGGGTCTTGGCTTCGATTACCGATTATTCGGATCCTACTTTAAACTGCAGGTCCAGTCCCGATTAGCCTTACTGTGTATAAAGTGGACTTAAAACACCAAGTCAATCAATCAATCAATTAAGATAACACAGCGTTGCAATTATCAAACATTTAGTTTATTTTCTTTACTGTCAAGAAAATTATTGATTTAACCTCTACCAGGTAAATGGAGATCTGATTATCATGATATGAATGCTCTTCTTTTAACAAATGTGGTTACAGTGACGTCATTGTCAATAGGGGAAACAGTCGAGTACTCGCTTGTAAAAAAGTTAAAAGTAAATCTACTGCCTAACATTCAAAAACGAGGAACATAGATAAAAAGGGCCGATGCGGGGTGCATGCAAATAATCATATATATATATATATATATATATATATATATATATATATATATATATATGTGTGTGTGTGTGTGTGTGGGGGGGTGTGTGTGTGTGTGTGTGTGTATGTGTATGTGTATATATATATATGAAATGTAACTGATACTCTAATTGACGAAATATTTCATTAATTAAGGAGTTTCTATTTATTTGCCAAGTGCCAAATCAACAATTTTGGCCAATACAAAAATTAAATAAATATATGATTGTCATGCATACCCTGTGATGTTTTATTTCACAATGTCGAAAAGATTGGCAGATTATTTTTAGATTTCTAACTACTACAATATTCATTACATCACATCAATCAACAACTTCTAATATTTTTTTACGCTTGTCAGATCTGATTTACGACTTAGTGGATAGATGTGTTCTTTAAAACTAAACTTGATACTTTAAAACACAAAGGATCAGTTATTTTTCTCCTCTTGTAACTTTGCTTAACCCGCGTTTGACAGTTAAAGTTTCTACATGTTATGTATGTGTCACATGTTTCGCCTCTAAACCACTGGAATATTGCTAAGTTCTCATTTTTATTTAAGACAAAATCAATTTATGATAAAATTACATTACTTGATTATTAAGGGATAAATGTTGAGAAATATGCATGTGTGAAGAAAATACAAAAAAATGGGTAGTTATCATTCCATGTATATAATTGAAGGTAAATTGGAAAGATCAAAGTCCACTTTTCAGTTCATAAAACGAGCCCGCAAAACAATGGATATATGTGTATAATGTCTAACTATTAGTGTACAGATTTTAAATAACTAAATACACCCTCAAATAGGCAGACAAATGGGCACAAATATGACAAAAATAGGCATATCAAAAGACACCCTAAAATCAAAAGACAAATTAATATTTATTTCCAACATGGGAAATATACGTATGTAATTTTATGTAATGGCCTTGTTTAAAAAATTCAGCTGCTGACGTGATATTCGGCTGCTACCAAAACGTATCCAGGACAAGGTTTTATCTATCATCTAAAAAAAAGAGGATAAGTAGTGCTCGAAGTGCGGGGGCATGGATTTCCCCAGTTAGTAACATTTTCACAGAGCATCCAACCAGCTGGCCCACTGTCATCATGTCACCATAGTTTTGCTGCTACAACTATTTTTGTCGTCTTCTTGTAAGAGATCCAACCCATCTCCGTGGAGGAGTAGTTAGTACAGCGCGCTACGATGGCACAGGTCTCTGGTTCGAATCCCGGCCTGGATAGTTGTTCTTTGTGAGTGTCCCTTCTTCAATTTCAAACTATCATCACACATCCTCATCTTCACGATCAGCCAACAGTGGCAGAAAATGTAAGTAAAATAAACCAAAGCAATGAATGGAAATTCGTACATTAGGGTAAAACTTAATCAAGAAGATTTCAGGCTAAATTCTGCTCCGTCCAGTGTGTCCAATATTGAGCTACATGTGCAAGTTATACTACTCCTAAACAGATCTGCAAATGAAAATCAACTGTCACGGTATTCTATGGACATGTAAATCTCTGTCTTATATTTTAGTTTAACTAAGTATAATTAATCAACATATTACTGATGTATTGTGCGAGATTTGTTTTTGAGGTTTGATTTGTTCTTATATATCTGTCGGCAAAATGAAATTCGAACGAGACAACGAAAGTTAGGGACAGGTTCTGAATCACGACAACGATTGTCAACAAGGTTCATTCTTTACGTGGCACCAGTATGATTATCGACCTCATGAAATATCTCCGTTTTCCGTCGGCGGATCTACACGAAATTTGGACAACCGAAGAGGAACGTTAAGAATGATATCTGAATTTAATTTCATGGAGATCAACTGAGTTTCCAGGACGTAAGAGCGAATTGGTTTTTAAAAGAGGATTCATGGACAAAGTACGGATCCCCAAGCCAGGCGCCAGAGAGGCGAGGAGTTAATCCTACGGCACCTACTTGAAGACACGCCTTGACGGCGTTTGAAACACAATAGGCCCAAGGTGAATGTACCCTGATGGAAGAGAAGCAACGCTCGTCTTAACGCCTTTCCAAATGAAAGTTTCGAATCAGCTATAAAACCGCAGGACTCCGATGTTTCCAGACAGTTTGTCAGGATTGTGGTAGCGAGAGCACCTTTGTGGTAGCGAGAGCACCTCTGTGCCAAACCTTCGTATACTTATTGTTTTCTTGAACTTAGTTTTTTTTTTTTTTTTTTTTTTTGCGAACCGTCAGCGAGTGACTGCCAGTGAGTTCATTCGCGTATGCTTGATTCTGTGAGATCATACGCAGTGAATTGTTTTGCGAATCAAGGACAATCAAGAACTATGGCAGGCTAAGAGGATAAGAAAAGAGAGGGACGTCGGGTTCCCAGAATCCCTAACGCCGCCACTATCATCCGGCGCCGATGCTACAGCCAAACCAACCGACGCCGACAACGACGGTGTACCGTGCCATGGAAGCCAGCCAACGCCGACGCCAAACACCAGCCGCCGCGACGCTACAGCCCGTACACCCAACGCCTAACTGTAACGACGAAGAGACGCCCGACGCCTGAGAGAGAGGATTACAAGCCGACGCCCGCCGCCTGATAGGATTCCAAGCCGACGTTTGAGAGATGCTCGCCAGATGAAGCAGTGGACCAAAGAGAAACCCGAGGAGAACTAGAGGACGCCCGACATGGGAAAACGACAAGTCAGGAGCGCTACCCGAGGAACGAAAGTGTCAAGTATGATCGACGAACACCCATCGCCGCTGTTGTTAAACCGAATGCACATTTTCTCGTCGCAGTGAAACAAAGTGTGATTAACCGTATCAAGAAAAGATGCACTACCCACGACGTAGCAGAGTCTGGTACAGTATTCTTCTGTCGATTCACATCCACGTGCGAATGTATTGTTTTCTATCATCGCCCTACCACAAAAGCTTAAACCATATTGATTCGCGGTATTATGACGTGACTCGGAATCCCAAACGTAACTTTCTTGTCTTGTATTTGTGTAATTGTTATATAATAGGTCATTTCATGTTTATATTTCTTAATCTTTTAAATGTCAGTATTTAATGAAAAAGCTTCTTTATTGCGTCAAATTCCATTGTAACTTGTCAATGTGTGTTTCATTGTAATGTAATCAGCCGCTCCAGTCGTTTAAATAACTTATTGAAGTTTCACTGTTTAGTCTTTGTATTTGTAAGTAATGTGTGTTAAATTGCCCAAGTCAAGCAAGTGAGGGTTTCTCTGCTGTAGAGTGGCAATGTAATGTTTGCTCACGCCAATGGTTAATTGAAGTAGTCCGGCAGCTGGAGCCTAATTAAGTATTGCATCACGCAGCAGAGCTGCGATTTTTTTGAAAGGACGAGAGGGGCTTGTTGCAATTATCCCCGTCCGAGAAATTTGGTAATATATAGAAATATACAGAAATATATCACTTTACCTGACATCTGTCGGCACTTAAAAACACAGCAAATAGCATTCTACCTGATACACCTGAAACCTGTCAACAGGAAATGATAACTCGTACAAACGGTAAAAATATGTATATATTGATATCATTGGGATTATCAACATGAAAGTACACATACCAAGCTCGTATTTAATCAACATACTCCTTCCTTTTTGTTTAACATGAACTTCAATTAGGTCATTAATCTTTCTGCTCCTGTGCTCATTACTATCATTACGTGCTAGCCCTCGAAAAATAATCATCAGAAAAATAGGTCGGCTTGATTGAACCTTTGTTCACAAGAACATACGCATATATACCGCATGTATGAAATTTACCAAATGAATGAGTGAGAGAATGAACGAATGAGTCAGGCCGACCTGTAAGGTGTTTGTTGCGTAAATATTTTGATTTCAATATATACACATTTTTACCGTTTGTACGAGTTATCATTTGATGTTGACAGGTACCAGGTGTATCAGGTAGAATGCTATTTGCTGTGTTTTTAAGTGCCGACAGATGTCAGGTAAAATGAAGGTGATATATTTCTAGGTATTTTATCCCCATTCCCGCATTGAAAGGTTAACATTACCGTTCATGACACGAACTCAACCTGGATCGTTTGCTATCTCATAATTGGCACTTCCTGCTATTTTGTGCGCTGGTATAACTTCCTAGATTGAGTGATTATGATTCTACCTAAAACCCTAACTTATGCGTAAAAATTTTTGATAATCTTGAATGTTTTCTGATTTTCCTGAGACAAGTTGTTCTCTTAGACGCACATAATAACTAAATTTAGATCAGTAATATGAGATACCCGTTTACGTAATCATAAATTTTCTTATGTTGCCTTATGTTGAGCATAATTTTGCCGTGCAGGTATGGAGGTGTTTAAAACTCTTGTACCAACTGAAAGAATTCAACACTGTAGTGTGGGATATTTTCGTTAGTCTGCAGTACTTCATTCTAATGTTGGGCCAACAGTGTTTCATATGATATCCAATATATGTGTAAATATATGCACCTTTAATTTGCAAGCGTGGTAAATTTTCTTTAGATTCGGCTCTCCGTTAAAATTACGCTAATAAGATTTTCTGTGGATCGGGACACATACGCCCCTGTCTCGTACCTATCGAGCATCAATACAATAAAACAATGATAGAATGAGGTTTTATTTTCATCTAAACTTTCATCAATGTCCCCCCTCCCCCTAACCCCAAACAAGCAGAGAGTTTGCGCATGCCCCTTTAACTGACGATTTCCCGCCCAGGATTTTCGAGAGGATTTTTTTTATGCAGTCAGTACTCATTTTGCTATCTCTTCCTGCCTTTGACGTTCTTTTTTTAAGAACCCTTAGTACGACGCGCGGTCTGACGAAAGTAAGCCCAGTGTCGCCGAGGCTTTGAGCGGGAAATTTGAATTCGTATACATAATGGAGAAAAATCGTAATAACTCTGGCACTATGGGACCAATGTACTTCGGATAACTTTTGTTTTGCAGGTAATACATCGGTGCATGCAACCATGTAAAATTTGGATGCCCCAACCGCGGGGGGGGGGTTACGGGCGGGGGCTGCATCTACCGAATTTCAATGAAAAAAAACATAAAAATGTGGAGTTTTCCCCTATTCTCCATCTACTTTGGGGAGAAAACCGGAACCTTGGCTTTTTTTTAAAAAAAAAATGGACCTTCCGCAACAGAATGAAACTTGATTCATGTTTGTGGGTGCAATACAATTTGAATAATAAGGCAAAACGTAAAACTCTAGCGAATTTTAGCCAATTTGCATATTATTCATAAAATTGTTATAACTGACACTATGGGACCAATCTACTTCGGATAACTTTTGTTTTGCAGGTAATACATCGGTGCATGCAACCATGTAAAATTTGGATGCCCCAACCGTGGGGGAGAGGTTACGGGCGGGTGCCGCATCCCCCGAATTTCAATGAAAAAATCATAAAAATGTGGAGTTTGTCCCCTCTTCTCCAGCTACTTTGGGAAGAAAACCCAAACTTTTGCTTTTTTTCGTTCGCACTTGCACCTTGTGTAGGTAATGTGCATCTATTTCTTCCCTGTTGACCCGGCTCTTTATGGAAATATGTCCGGAAGGAAACGATTGTGCGTTAGGGAAATCGATGAGCTGTTATATGATACGAACTGTTTATGTTGAGACCTTTCCTAACAGAGGAGGGAAGGGAGCCTTTGCAATCGTTTGTTTTGTCTATACTTCTGGATAGACGCACGCTTTAGACTCATGCTTCTGGCCTCTGGTTATCGTCAAGCTTCATTGCATTTCTAACATAGAGGCGACAGAAAGCTGACACCGCCAAACCTCATGCAATCCCCTCTCTCCTTGCCCCCCCCCGCCACTACTTCAGCTGGATCACCAGGTCTAAACACAAAGAAGAATGTGTGCCTTATCAGTACTAGATCACAGCGTTGGAAGCTTGGAGGAAAACAGCATCGTAAATACCAAGCATTCATTGGGTCTGTCAAGTGTCGAGCCAACACGTGTTTGGGTGAGCCCAAACACGTGACATATTCCGAGAAAGGAGGGGGGATTTGGAATTTTCGTAAACATATGTTCCCGAACGAACTGTCAGTGTTTCAACCTCAATATACAAATATAAGTGTGGCAAACCCTCGATAATTGTACCTAAAGCTGTTTGTAACATATGTGTTACAGAGGCTACAAGGGACATACTTTTTTGGTAACATATGTGTTACGGGGGCAAACTATACTGGGGAAAAGGGAGAGGGAGGTTATGATACCCACGGACTCCCCCTCGGACACGCCACTGATTAATATACTTCGGGCTGTCTTATACTTTGGCAATTTGAAACACATGATACATCCACAGACAACCACATTCCTTTCACAGGAACAACAAAGCAAATGAGTGCTGCTTGACTCCTACAAGCTTTCATGCGGAAAAAAGAAGGGGTGAGTTGGCGTCGTTATGTCCTAGTATGAGTCACCAATCAGTTATCCAGTCTGGATTTTCCAAAGATCTGATGTACCTTGCAACCCTCAACTGGAATACCAGATTTCGGTCAATTCAATATCCAAAGGCACGTAAAAACACCTCAAGTAAACAAAACTTGTAAGGTAGATATTTTAAGTACAATTAAGCAAAATAAACACTAACCTTCAAAATAGATATTTATAGACACTATAAAAATGTGTTTTCGGCTAGAATTACCATGAAACAGTGTTGCACCGTATAATCAATTTTACGCGCCAGTGCAGAGAGAGTAAAAATATGCAGCGGAATCTGGGGTGCCTATCCCCCCAAGGCCTATGACGCACTACACTCCAAAAGGTAGAACATTTGCCCCCCCTTTCTTGCCGAATTATTTACTCAAATTATTGGTCAGACAAAATTTGCGAAACAATATAACAGACATATTTAAGCAATATATGTTTACTTTAGGTACTTTAGGCTCTTTTATGTTTGCTAACATATAACGTACAAAACTTCTCAGGCTCACTACCATTGTTAGTGTACTGAACCTTATTCTTAGCCGTTTGTCTGCTTAACTAACCTTGCATTAATGCGAACAGCACGTCCCCAACCGCCAACCAAACCAATTCTGAAGGCATAAGAGGTGGTGTTTCATTTCAACCCATCGCCGCGATCACCCACAGGTAGGTAGAAAAACTGTACATAATAAGCATAACTAGAAATCAATAATAAGTCAATCGAACGAAACGATCCCCCCATTTTTATGTGAAGATATATAGAATTGATATAAAATGTTGTTCCCCAAAAAAAATCCCATGACGCAGGCGCGTCATGAAAATGCTCTGTGAGCTCCTCTGAGCGGAATAGACGAAGAGCCTATGTTTTATTACAAAGGAATGAAAAAAAGCAAAGAGGAAGGAATTCGCAACTTATAAGTGTTCAGCTTCACAAAGATCAAAGCTATTATTCCAATTACAACATAACATTTACACTTCTACTTGGCGAGTTGTGAACATCAGAGATGGTAATTTTCGTTCAACCTCCCTCAGCCCCACATCCCTCACCCTCACGGCTCGCCCTCACGACGTGTCTTTCACCCTCACGAATTAACCTCGCCCTCACCCTCACATGCCCTCACGACTAGCCATTCACCCTCAAGGATTGACTTCGCCCTCACACTCACACGCCCTCACCCTAACGGCTCGACTTTGATCTCGCTCTCACACGACTTCACCCTCACGACTCGATTTTCACCCTAACCCTCACACACCTTCACCCTCACACACCTTCACCCTCACGACACGACTTCGTCCTCACCCTCACGACTCAACTTCGCCCTCACCCTCACACACCCTCGCCCTCACGACTCGACTTTCGCCCTCACAGACCCTCACCCTCACGGATAGACTTCTCCTTCACCCTCACACGCCCTCATGACTCGACTTTTGCCCTCACCCTCACACACCTTCACCCTCGCGGATAGACCTCGCCCTCACCCTAACACACTCACCCTCAAGACTCGCCTTTCGCCCTCACCCTCACGACTGGACTTCGCCCTCATCCTCACACACCCTCAACTTCACGACTCGACTATCGCCCTCACCCTCACGGACAGACTTCGCCCTCACCCTCACCCTCACACGCCCTCACCCTCAAAAGTCTTCGGAGGGTGAGGGTGAGGTCTGCCCTCCGGAGGGTGACCACCCCTGACTGGAACCCGCAGAGAGAGAGGCTAGGAAGAATGGGTAAAATGAAACCACGTGGGAAACGTTCTGCGAACGTGTTGCATAATCTCCGACGGAGAGACTGTAATTCTTACTGATGACAGTTTGTACACTTCTGTTCAGAGAATCTGGCACACTCGTTTGTGTTAAAGATCAGCTTCGGAACCGATCGAGTATGTCATGGCAGTACAGCCGAAGTAAAGGTTCGGTTAACAGCACTTTGAAGTGTTGCTGACCACTGAAGTTTTTCACTGGATGCAGGGAATTTTCTGACTTGCCGAGTGAAAAGAAACGACGGTTACAGGAAGGCCTTGCATTTAAATTATTAATGTAATGCAATGTGTAATTAGAAAAGAAAATGGTGGGGAAAAAATTGGGAAAATATGTTTGAGATACTCAGTATCCCATAACTAAAAAAAACTGCCTCAATCCCTTTGCATGGGGAAAATCTGTCATTTATTTGCAAAGGCACACCCATGTTTCGCGCATGGCAGTCAGACTAGAATCAAATTAGGCTAGAATTTCTCGAGAAATGCAGTGGTGAAGGTTTCTTAAACCTATCTTTAATCAGGAAAAAGTTATGACTGCATGATTGTAACACATTTCCAGGTGTGAGAAAACAGTGTCATATCACATCACCACCTCCCCATTTAAAAATTTCGAGTTGAATTCATTATGGCGGACGCCCGCTTGGAACACACCAATGTGGTTCCTCCTAAGCCTAACCTGTTTCTATCATGACCAATTGTACCCAGCCTACCTTTACTTTTTCTAGGAGGTCTTAAGGGACTTTTGAATCACCCTGTAGGCCCTTATATGTGGCTTTGTCAACATGAGATCAAGAGTTGCACATGTGTGCGTGTGTGTATAAAGGCAGGTAGGTAGAGAGGGGCCTTTGGTAATATTTTGAGAGAATGCCAAGATTTGTAAATCCGGCACTACACAAACTCTATAAATTTCATCTGTGTTCTTTTGTCATTTCATAGTATCATTTTTTATATACAAGTTCTTGTTTGTTATATCGTTCATGTAATGTCTCATAATTTTCATGTATAATCATAATCATGCACTCTGCCATGTCTTTATTTCTTTTGTGAGGTTGGCTAAACCTCGTCCATGAATAAAGACTATGAAATTTATTGCATTGAAGCGAATGTATGTATCCAGACTTACTTCATCGCTCACCCTGCATTTGGGACAATTATCTCACATTTCTTTGCATAAATCAGGCAGGAATAAATGTGGCATATATAGGTCGATCATGACAACAACCTGAATGGATATAATATATACATACATACATACATACACACGCACACAACACTGCATTGTAAATTGCAAAATAAATAATTAGTAGTAACCTATTACGTATTTTGGGGGAAATCCAGTTCTTACATAAGGTAGTAAAAGTAAGGTTACCCGTGCCATGAATGCATATTTATGGGGTGTGAGTGTAGGGCTCCACATATTCTCGATCTCGGCCATTTTGGAGTTGATGTGATAAGCACCACACTCCGGCCGCCTTTTTCCTCCGGGGTTGCACCGGTTCCCATTGATTTAAGGCTGGGTCTGCCCCAGAGGCGCTTTATGCGAGGACATGACATGTCCTCCTGGGACCCCTTGTGGTTGCGCCGAGATCGAGAGCAAGTTTATTTTCCCACTACAGACTTATGAACAGTGTCCTGTTTAGTTGGGAGAAGCTTGCCTTGCACATTGTAATTGTGCCGAACTGTTGTGTTGGTGCCGTATTTGTGTGTTATTAACACGAACACTCAATGTAAGAAGCTTGACGTGGCGTGCTTGGTTCACCATGGATTCGTGTGTATGTGTTTCGGTAGAAATGAAAGGACGTATTCCGTACGCAGTTTTAAGCACGCGATAATTTATGTTATTGTTTGTGTGTAATGTACAGTGTCTCTCAAAAGTTTTAGGACAACGACATTTTAAACTAGGCAACCCAATTTACACAAGGCGTTGGTGGGTTGCGTGTAGAGTTAGGCTCAATTTCAGGGTTGCCACACGCACAATAGATATTTGTGAAATACGCGAAAGAAATGAAAAGAAGTATTTTTGTATAAAATTATTAAAAATATCAATATTATATCGCAAATGACGAATTTCTTTCTAAAAGAAAGAAACAAACTAGGTTTTCTTGTATTTCATCGCTGATGAGCCTAAGGAAAGGATAAGAGGTTAGAGGAAACGAAAGACGACAAAGGAGAGGAGAAAGAGAAAGCGAGAGGAGAAGAGGAAAAGTAGAGGAGAGAAGGAAGAGAGGATAGACGAGGAGAGGAGAAGTAGTGAGAAGAAAGGAAAAATCGAGGAGGGATGAGGAAAATGGAGCAAAGAAGAGAGGAGGAAACCGAGAGGAGAGGAGAGGAGGAGACGAGAAGAGGGGAGTGGAGAGTAGAGTAAAAGAGAGTAAAAGGGAAGAATGAAAAGAAGAGGAGAAGAGTGCAGTGGAGTCGGAAATCTAAGACAGGAAAGGAGATAAGAGGAGTGGAGAAGAGTGGGATGGAGACAAGATGCGAGAAAAGTAGGGAAGGCGATATGAGATAAAAGCAGAGGAGAAGGAGGCTAGAGAAGAATAAGAAGAGAGTAGTTATGTACTCGCGTTGAAGTCGATAAATCAATTGATTGGAAAAGATCGATCAAAGATCAATTGATGATGTAGGTGTGTGGGCAAGCAAGTGTGGGTGTTTTGAGCGTTTTGATTGGCTGTTGGGAAAAAGTGGGCGGGGCTTAATGATATGGGTTTCCTGTTGTGAATGAGGAGATTGATAAGTGTTTCCGGTCTGGGGGGCGTTTTCGGGACTTTGATAAGATTGCGGGTTTCCTGTTGTTATTGAGGACTTGATAAGGGTTTCCGGTGTTGATGAGATATATGTCTATTTTTGGGGGCGTTTCCTGTTTGAGACCGTTGATGAGTCTGAGATTCCTGGAAATGTGTGTAACGGTTTTCTGTCTGAATAGAACATGTCCGAACATGTTTTGGGCGTAGGTTTGGATGAATTTGCAATTTCTGAGAGTCACGTGACTGTGACGTAACAAAATGGAAGTCACGTGACCAGATTATATTATTAAATATTATTATATTATTATTATGAATTGTTTTAATTTCTGTGACGCCATTTTGTTTCTTGTTACGCTATTTTGGCGTGTGACGTCATATATAAATTGGAGTACGTGTTTCCGGTGTTTGAAAACAGATGGCGTTGATGAGTCTGAAATTCTCGGATTATTATTATTATTATTATTATTATTATGAATTGTTTTAATTTCTGTGACGCCATTTTCTTCCTCTTAGGGGGGAGGAGGGAAAGTATTCGGGGTTTTTGTGGCTATTTTTTTGGGGGGGGCGTTTCCCGTTTTGAGACCGTTGATGAGTCTGAGATTCCTGGAAACGGGTGTAACGGTTTTCTGTCTGAATAGAACATGTCCGAACATGTTTTGGGCGTAGGTTTGGATGAATTTGCAATTTCTGGGTGGTGTAACGGTTCTGTGTGAACATGCCCGAACATGTTTTGGGCGTAGCCTTGTAGTTTGAAGTCTGTTTAACGGAAATGGTGACGTAGGAGGGAAAAAGGTATAAATAGAAAGGAAAGAGGATCTTAGTATCATGTGAGGATGGATGTAAGCGGTACACGTTTGTCTGATAATGGTGTGAATTTCTACGAGATCAGCTACGAAGAGTTCTGGGAACTTGTTCGGTCTTGCGGCGATCTGGACAGCGATCGAACGGCCCTGGATCGGTTGCTGAGTTATTTCCCGTTTATGTATGTAGCGATACCTGAATCTCCCTGGTGTGGATGTCACGTGGTCAACGGATCAGGAAAAAGAATTCACCGTCGCTGCGAGACTTTGAAGGAGATAGAAGAGAGGAAAAGAAGAGGTGACGAGAGAACAGGATTTCCGAGTCACGGGTGTATCTGCGAACTACGTCGCAGGAAGGAAGAGTTGGGCGAAGCTTTGAAGAAGAGAGTGAAAGAGTGGCTTTCTTTGTTGGCAGACAGAAATTCCGTGTGGTGTTCTGGCTGTGATCGTCCATTGTTACTTAACTTAGAAGGTCATCCTTGTTTCCCTGTGGTTCCTCCCGAAGGTTTCGATTTTCGCAGACGGCTGTTCCCCGACGATCCTGAGGATAATCTGGCTGAACCTTTATCGCCGATACCAAGGACCCCGTCACCTACAGTATCTGATTTTGAGCATATTCTGGCTGAACCTTCATACCCGATACCTACAGTATCATATGAGTTTTCTTTGTTCGACATATGAGAGTGTATACTTACCATACTCGTCTGATAGCAGGCGGTCCTTTTACCACCGATTATATGTCGGTGAATGCGAGATACAAGACTTACAGAAAGTGGCCAATAGGATTACGTCAGACTGCTGAAGAATTAGTCACTGCAGGTTTATATTATTCAGGATTCAGTGATAGGGTAATATGTTTCCATTATGGGTACGGAGTGTGTGATTGGACATCCGAAGATTGCCCGATTCTAGAACATTACCAGGCAATACCAGCCTGTAGTTACATACAGAGTGTTGCAGCGTTACACAGTGATTCGAAAAGTTGCAAATATTGCGACAGTGTGGAAACTACTGAAAAAACATCCGATAATCAGAGTGTGGATTCTGTGCTACTCTGTAAAATATGTTTTGAAAACTCTTGCAGTGTGGTAATTCTTCCGTGTCGACATTTTGTAGCCTGTGGTCTCTGTGCCTCTCAATTGGACAAGTGTGCGATATGTCGGGGCAGTATTGATGATACATTGACAGTGTTCACCTGTTGAACAAAATGGATGCCTGTTTTTTGGACATTCAAGGTTTTCGAGGAGTCGAAGGAGAATTTGTGTGTAAAGAAGTAGGAATTTTAAAATTTCCTTTCGACAGTGCATTTGACTGTTTAGTGAAACCTCCATATGGTTTACACTTGTTGAGTGAAAAGTATCGCCGAGTGAATTACTGGCTCCGTACCAACAAACATGGTCTCGATTGGAATGATGGATGGCTACCGTACGAGAAATTAGAAGATCTTCTGTATTTAGTGCTTATGAATCAGCAAGTTTATGTTAAAGGTACGGAGAAAATGGAATGGGTGAAAACATTAGTGGGGAAAAAAGGTGAGGGTAAGATGACTGTATGCAATATCGAAGAACTTGAATGTCCAAAGTTAAGCAGTGTCAAAAACAGTTCAGAAAGTTTAAAATGTAAAGAACATGGTAAAGGTGAAAAAACCTGTGCAGTTGAAAATGTCTGGAAAATGTACACTTTTTATTGTAATAAATAAAACAAATGTTCAAAATATACAAATGTTTTATTTATAATTAATAGTATGGATATAGAATAACACAAATGTTTTATTTACAATTGATGATATAGAAGGTTTACAATACCTGAAGGGTTATATTACAATACATAAAATAACAAAGACTGAATTACAATACATAAAAATAACAATGGTTCATTTACAATATGGAATAGATTTACAATGGATACTTTACAGCATCAGATACATAACGTAAGTTATTTACAATATCAATGTGTGTCCAAGATTGTTCTGAAGATATATTTCAATCATCAGTTCGTTGTACCAAAGTACATAAAAATAGTTCAATACATCGGGTACTTCTTTTTTTTCTGAAACCATATTCTTTTTTATACAATATACAAAAGCCTCCATTTCGGGTTGTAATTTATGATAACGTTCGTTCATTAATTTTTGCAGAGGTCTGAAAAGATTACACATAAATAAATGTAGTTCAGAGGCTGTGAAAATGAAAGCATCCGGTGAATGATGTTGATACATCGAGATGCAACGTTTCCCGAAAAAATTTACACCACTAACGGTGATATTTCCAGTAACCAAATAATTGAATCGTCGACCAGTGTCGACGTAATTCAGTAAGTCAGATTTTAAAGCACACAGTTCTCTAATCTGTTTAGAATCGATGCGTACGGGTGATCTCCCCTGTTGCGAAAACTCCCACACCAAATTGAAAGGGGATTCCTTTTCGAATCCTATGGCTACGTACTTGTTTTTTTCCTTGTTCAGAAAATATGTGTTTGCAAGATAGAGATCTAAACATGCATCTACGTCATGTAGTTTAGGACACTCGATTTTGTCTGTGGAAAAACCAATTTCCCTACGTCTCTTTATGAAATCACAGTCCGTAGTCACATCCATTCCCTCGTCAGCCGTCTCGTTCTTGATAGTAACGGTTTCTAATTGAATAGGTTGCACACGTTTGCGAGGTTTACGTTTGGAAACATCATCCTTATGGGTCATGCGTGTCACAAGTTTGTCGTGTTTCTCCATTATAGAAGCCGCAGTAGGTTCCATGGTGTGTTCACTAGAACTGTCTCGATGGCACTGAGAGAAAGATACGGCAGCACACATTTTAAATAGATTTCTTCATGACACGAGTCCGGATCGTGTGGATAGAGCAACACGTTTGTTCCCCTCTGGGACACTTGGAATGTGGTAAACATTTGAAGATCTGACGAAAACGGTGCAGGATATATCCATCTTTACTGATACCTGGTGGAAATGTCTGGATGAAATCCTTGGTTGTAACGTGACGTGCTTTGTAATAAGCATACACGCAACAGTAATGACCGCATGTTGTGGCCAATATCCCCTGTAAGGGAATGTTGTTGTAAGTCCAGACCGAGGAATGACTGTTCAGGAAAGTTACGAATTCTTGATAGAAAGGATGAAATCCGTATGAATCGAAATACTCGGCCACATTGTTTCTGTCGAAATAGAAGGCCACCCAGTGTGTACCCCGGGAGTCGGACTTGTCAGTGTTTGCGATGATCAAGGCCGGGGTAGGAAACGTCCGAGGTAAAAGATCTCTCGGGTAAACACCGCAAAAAATGTTTCTGGTGGAACAATTACGAGATAGAATCTGTCTGATCTGCGACGTGTTTTCAATAATGTATAATAATGCGTCTGTCTTTGGTCATTTCTATGCTTCCAGGGCTGTTGTCAAGTAGTTCGGGAAACGATTGTATGTTCACAGGTTTTGAAGTTGTCACTTTCGAAGAAACACTACTATGCTTGATAGTACGGGTTACCACTTTGGTAGGTTTTTCCATCACAAGCAGTATAATGTTTACATAAGAGCTATTTCGGTAACACTGGGAGTCAGAAACACAGGCACACATATTTATGGAAAATTCGGTCTCACTGATGGAGGATGACACTTCTATCTTTAGGTATATCTACTGCAGATTCAAATTCAGCATACAAAAGGCATGTTATATTTTCCGACAGCTGAGGAGAAAACTGCATCTCGGCTCCGATGATGCCTTGTTCCTGGAGACTGGTGTGCGTGTCGTTTCCTGAAGAGTCTGGTGTTATGTCGTAAATCAGGAAAAATAATCCGTTCTCGAACATTTTCCGTGTGATCTGGTGTCCGTAATTGGCGTGGTGAATGCCTGTACCGGAAAATAGAGTTTGATAGGCACGTGTTATCAATCCGCTGTTTCCTCCTGTGGTGATTTGTAAAGGTTCGGAAGGTACGAGTTCTCCATTTTTCACAAGATGGAAAGAAGATAGGTTAAAACTTCTAAAGTCGAACGGATTTTTCTTACTGTCTCCGAGAAAGCTGGCGGTGGATACCATAGCAAAAAGAACAACATTCGGAAAAGGACCTTGAAAAGCATTATCGATCGAAATCTGCTGCGTTCCGGCGACGTAAGAATAAGCTTTGATGACGCTTCTGGTGAACGGATAATGAGCAGGAGCGTAAGTGAGTGCTCTGTCTATGGCCAAACTGGTGGTAGGAGTAGGAATGATGTGATTTATTTCGAGAACAGCCTTTAAAATTTTTATTCTTACAGTAGGTGATGTCTGGTCTCCCCAGATGTAAAAAGCGTCACGTGATCTAGCTAGATCTATGCGTACTTCAACACCGTTGAGCAGGTATTTAGACTGGTGGAAGAAATCTATGTGAAGTTTTCCCATAAGGTCGACCACGGCTGTCACTTCCGTAGGATTTCCGGTCGTCGGAACATACTGGAAAAATTTTTTTCTTGTGGTGAAACCTGTGTTGTCGGCAGTGATTTCATCTTGATGTTCAGGTGTGTCCAAATACCACATGGCATTCGTGAGATGCGTGTTTGCGGCATCGCTTCCGTAATTGATAGCTGCTTCGAAGATTGCTTTATATGCGTAATTGTTATCGGCGGTTGTTACAGCAATGCCATTGAGAGTCACTGTACATTGGGAAAAGAGTGAATGGAGAAGATAATTCACGACCCCGCAGTTTTTTGTGAGGGCATTTTCGGTTTCGGAAGCACTCATGGGACTTCCACCCTGTTTAACCATTTGCGTTTGCAGACGGAGATATGCAGATGAAAGATCGAGAAAATCAGTTCCTGCCGCCGGTATGACAAACTGAATTATATTCTGATTATCGATGGAAGCGATAGGCTTGTAGGTGGCTGTGTACGTTTTTTCCACATTTTGCTGAATAGGTTTTTTCCGGAAGAGGTCGAACTGCGAGATCATGCACATGTTATCCTCCATTATTATCCAAAAATATCTTTCCCTGAGACCTTCTGCTTGATTTTTCTTTTACGTGTTCTCCTAGATTTTGCGGATGTTTTCCTTCGTTTTTTGGATGCTTGTTTTTTACGGATCGTAGATGTTCTAATACGGGTGGCTGAACGTTTTAACATCAACTGAGCAATTCTTGTTGCAGGTTTTGTTCTTATACCAGAACCTACCAGAGAATCGATTTTTCGTTGTGCTTTACTTTGAAGATTTTGACCTGCTTCACGTACCCGTTGACGAACAATAGTTTTCGGAGTTTGTTGGGTTGTTGCAATGTCGGTGATAATGTTAGCTCCTGTTTTTAAAGCTTCTCTTCCGATCGTCTTTGCACCGCTCCAGAGTAGAGGTTTCACCATTCTAAACAGTCCTGCGAAAAGTGACCCCAATCCTCTCCCTTTTTGATTTCTAGTTGAACGGTAGATGGGGCCAATTCCTCCACGGATTTGGTTACTGTAATATTCGGTCTGCGAATTCATGATGATTCATTCGCTTTTCGACAAAGACTGAGACAAATAGCTGTCTACTGTTTTTTAAAAGGACTTTGCTTTTATACGAAAATGTAAAACAGCGATTGTGGGTACGGAGCCAGTTCTCAAAGGTAAGAAATTTCCTTTTCTATCGTACAACGCAATTTCTATTGTTTCGAAAGAGGCTTTATCCAGAGGAACGTAATGAATCGGGTCGAATGATTGATGGGCTACGGGTACTGTGCAAGACGTATTTGTGTCCGAACACTGTTTTCGGGTAAGACGCAAGAGACGTACCATTTCTCCCCCGACCAATTGTTGTTTCACCAGATCGGAGTAAATAAATATATATGGGTTTTTATCCACAACACTATTGGACATTGCGTGCGTAGAATAAATAGATTTCAATATGTCATATCGAAATTTAGCATAGTCATCAGTTTCGTCTATGGGTGTAACGGTATTTGTTGGAGCATCGTCAGGTTCAGGCTTCGGAACCCCTATCACGGATAGATGTTTGTACACGGCCTGTTTGAAGAAAAACCTGAGATGAGTAGGAACAGCTACATTAGCAGGGTCTGTTTTCAGGAAATAAATCAGATCCTCTATGTTGTGTAATATCCATCACGATATAGCACTAACAGATCGTCAGCGGATAACTGTGCGTCCATGATAGTAGGATGACTATTTCACGAAGACTGTCTTGTGGAGACAACTCCGTTCTTTATATACGCAAGGATACCGAAGCAGTTATTTCCGTTCCTAACGGTTCTACCGTCTAATCTATAAACTTCCCGGAAATTTGTAACAGTCTTCTGATGTTTATCTATAACTAATATGAAGCCTATGTAATATTCCGGAAATGATTAACCGTCTTCACCACATGTTTTCCTGGCTCATATCAAAGAGATTACGTATACAAACTAGCGTAGGCAAATAAAGGAAAAGCGTGGTCAAGCGGTCAAGCGTGGTCAAGCGTGGTCAAGTGGTCAAGCGGTCAAGCGTGGTCAAGCGGTCAAGCGGTCAAGTGGTCAAGCGGTCAAGCGTAGTCAAGTGGTCAAGTGGTCAAGCGGTCAAGCGTGGTCAAGCGGTCAAGCGGTCAAGCGTGGTCAAGTAGTCAAGTGGTCAAGCGTGGTCAAGTGGTCAAGCGGTCAAGCGGTCAAGCGTGGTCAAGTGGTCAAGCGGTCAAGCGTGGTCAAGTGGTCAAGCGGTCAAGCGGTCAAGCGGTCAAGTGGTCAAGCGGTCAAGCGTGGTCAAGCGGTCAAGCGTGGTCAAGCATGGTCAAGCGGTCAAGCGTGGTCAAGCGGTCAAGCGTGGTCAAGTGGTCAAGCGGTCAAGCGTGGTCAAGCGGTCAAGTTGTCAAGCGTGGTCAAGCGTGGTCAAGCGGTCAAGCGTGGTCAAGCGTGGTCAAGCGGTCAAGCGGTCAAGTGTTCAAGTGGTCAAGCGGTCAACTGGTAAAGTGATAAAGGGGTAAAGTGGTCAGGTGTTGGTAAAGTAATAGGTAACCACGGGGTCTTAATACTTGTCGGGCTTACCGGTGTGTTATCGTATCAGTTTAATACTACAAGCTGTTTTACCATATGTACCAATTAAGCTGATTCTGTAAATTAAATGATTACCTTTCTATTTGAGTTATATGGTAATCAGTTTATCGATGGTTGAAGTCCGGTTTACCATATGTATTAAGATGGTTCTCGAAACAAGATGATTACGCCTTCTACGAATTTAGTATGACGATCACTTTACCAGATGGCTGCCAGGATGGAACAATCACCAAATTTGATATGACCGGATGTAGCAACCCACTTTTTATCTTGCACGTTCATATAATATCGTAATCGAATCCTGCAGTGTTCTTGATAATAATAGTAATAATCTATTTGAAGCAGCACAAGTTTCACTTAAACCATTCTACACTTTGCATTCATAGACTCGACAACAGAATGGTTGACAGGGAGAATGTAAGTACCATACATTGATTTTATGTTGTTTAAATAATAAGTTTATTTACGTTATGATGAAAAAAGTTCATACAGAAAATATACATACATACTAAATTTTTGGTCACAACATTCTATGGTCATGTATTGGTGTACGTTGATATACCAGCACTCTTTAAACTGATACAGATACTATACAGTAAATAGCTTATTACATTAGTCATGAAAATACATTAGTCATGAAAGTAGTTTTCAAATACATACACAAAAATATTGTTTGAATAATAAACATTTACAATTGTGCAGTAATATTTTTACACTGTTACATGTTTATTATAACAATTTACATACTAGTACATATTTATTATATAGATAATAGATATACAGATTAGTCTGAAATAGAGAAAATTAAACACTAGGATTAGTGTATTAGTAGGATTAGTTAGGCGTTTAATTTTCTCTTTTTGAGAACTTCCATCATTCTTTTTTCTATTTCTTCTTCTTCTCCTTCACCCCCCGTTTTTTCTTCTCCTTTCTCCTGTCTTACACCTTTAAACACTTCCATCAAATCGAAACATACTCGAAGTGATAAATAGGAAGGTATATACTGCCCTTTTTTTATGGTTTCGATAAAACCCTCGAATACTGGGGATTTTCCTCTTTTCTCGACTATGTACGAGAAGATTTTCACTAGATTATCAATTTCAATTTCACGATTTTTACAAACTTCCTCAAGGTTTCTTAACAGTTCCTCCGATAAACCATTCTCTTCACAGAAGTCCACATAACGTGTAATTCGTTTTTGTACTTGCTTCGTCTCGTTTTTATTCCACAGATTTCTTCTTGCACCCTTTTCATTTCCATTGTCCAGGTCAGCATACAAAAGGTTAAAACTTAATGGTAACACCACCATCTGAAAATAAAAGAAAAACTTATTTATGTACACAGTATACAGTATTACATAGTTTAAACTATCTATTTCAGGAATATCGTTTTACCGTACGCCGCGAGATGGAGGATACGGTAAACGAGATGAGGAGGGTTATGCTCCAGCATCTTCAGACCGACGAAGACGTTGCACGGCGTCAGCACCAATTTGATGGTCGGCATCGCCAACAAACTATTGATGCAGCTAACGAGGCTTTCAATCAGGCTGAACTTGGTCGAGCACAAACGCTCGAAAGTAGAAGGTTAGCTGCAGATCAGCTTGAACAGCAATGGGCTAGGTATATATTATTATATTTTCTGTTTTATAATTTGTAACTGTTACTATTTTCTATATATCATGTCTTGTAATATATCGATATATAATATATGATATTTTTCATTTTTCTTATTTATTTTTAGAGTTCACCGTGCAACACTTAATGAGGGGGTGAGGATACTGAATACTATACCCAGGAACCTGTTCAGTGGCGAACTTTTGGTGGCCGCAGGCATCGCCACTGGCAGGGCCCCTCACCCCGAAGACCGTCCAAACGTTGGGCATAACCCTCCTCAGCCTCCCCCTGGTGGTGCTCCTCAACCAATTGTCCCCGTTGGGCATAACCTCCCTCATTTTCCCCCTGGTGGTGCTCCTCAACCAATTGTCCCAAACCCTCCTTCAACCCCTTCTTCTCCTTCTACGATAGACCTTGTAGAAGAAGAGGGAGAGGTGGAGGAGGAGATGGGGTCTTAGGTAGAAGAGTCCCGTGAAACAAATTGTATATAAACAAAAAATAAAAACAAGATAAAACAGTTATAGTGTTTTACGTCTAGTACTTAAGTTTTCTTGGGATGAAGAAGTAGTGACGAAGACGAGAAACTATAAGTAGTATAAACAAAAAATATATACTCGAAATAGATAATAGATTTCACACCTTCGATCGGTTTTGTTTTCAGGTTGTGAAGTATCAACTATTAAAAACAAGATGGACTACTTATATTGTTTTTACCTTTAGTATTTAAGTTTTTCTGAGGCTGGAGGACTAGCAACGAAAACGACAAACTGTAAGTAGTATAAATAAAACTATATATCTGAATAGATTATATTTTACGCACCTTAGATCGATTCAGTCTTCAACTTCTGAAGTGTCAGTTTCCTCTATAATATTAGGAAACTGTCTCGTTGGCGGGGTTGTACTCCTACTGAACTGCTCCTCTACTTTGAATATGCTGGAAAGAAATAGATAGTTTCTTTTTAGCTCATTCCCTGTAGGGTTATTAGCATAGTCTAACAGTTTTACAGGGTCCAGAGCAATACCTTTCACACCTAACACAGTGCCTACCAACTCTTCTAAACCTGTGCCACCCCTAAACCATTTCATAATCTCGTTCAACGTTAACACAGACTCTCGATATTGTTTTCGGAAAGTCTGCATCAACGTTGACACATCACAATAATCCACCATCATGTATTCCTTGTGGCACCCTACTCGGTAGACACGTGGAAGTTCCTCACTTACCAGATCTTCTAGGTTCTCGTATTCAACTACCTCCATCCCCGAAATGGTTACATGTGGACTATCACCTCGCATCATTAAATATTTCGATACAATACACCTGGGAGGGGCATGTAAGCAATCTACATTTACATGTTCGGGGTCCAGTTCCGTTTCAGTATCTTCACATATGCACTTTGTTGAGGAACTCCCCGTAACCACTGTGAAAGGTCCTGCCCTGTACCCGTGAGCAACTATTTCATTTACAACCTCTTCTGACCATACCACGTATGGTAGGTGAGAATATACGGGTGCTCTCTCGTAGATATAATGTGTTGGGCAAAGACCATTACTACGGTTTCTACAATAGTATACACTTATTGGAAAACCTTCACTTTCCACTTCTACAAATGCCTCACTATTTAAATTCTTACTGTAAAAGGTTACTAAAAGCGACTCGCGATATCTAACTGGAGCATCAAAAATTAATAATTTAGAAAAATCCTGATTTATTTTAGATTTTGACTTACTCAACAATTCTGGTTTTCTCAATCCTGAAACCGTAGCAGGGTATGCTAAACACATTGTTCTACCGGGAGAGCACTCCGTATACCCATAAAGAGGATTAGACGTTATATTTTTAACACTATCGCGTTTCCTTCTTCTCAAAGATGTACCGGAATTGTCGATACTCTTGCGCCTACAGCCGTTTATTTTTTCATATTCATGTTGTGCTGCATTCCTCTCCTCCCACGATCTCCGAAACTCTTCCTCACTAATCCAGGTCTTCACATACAGTTTTTCTTTTGGACTCACACCTGCATGCATCGACAATTTCGGTACACTTTGAGAACCAGGTAACTCATTTACACTAGAACCCCCGTCACTTTCTGGTGGGGGTGCTTTTCCAAGCATCCCACCAAGAATTTGTATTACCCAACATAGGAGACCCATGGTTACTCACCTTAACAGTCTTCGTTGATACACTTCGAATGCCGCAGAACAAATATCTCCAACGTGCTAGCTTCGTAGATGGTTGCTGCTAATAGTATGTCTGGTGAACTGTGGAAGTAAACTGACAGCAAGTATCTCGAACGTGTGAAGAATTTTCAGATGGATACTGGCTAATATGAGGATGTCTGTTGAACAGTGAAAGTTGAACGCAGGGTAGGGCTTTATATAGCATCTACCCCTCCTCTTCCTCTCCCGAAAGTCCTTGATATTCCCTGCGCATTCTCTCACGCAAGGCATCTAATGCCCACGTGCCTCGTCGGTCCTCTTCCTTCCCCGGTACACTGTACACCCTAACCTCCCCCGAGAATCGAACGTTTCTTTTTCTATTTGTTCCATCCACATCCTCCTTGACCAGAACTTTTTTTCCTTTTGCCTGTTCTCCATCACTCACACCAGCAATCTAACACTTCCTCCATCCAGACCATACTTATCAGCCTCCCCACCGTTACACCCATTTCCAGGAATCTCAGACTCATCAACGGTCTCAAACGGGAAACGCCCCCCCCAAAAAAAATAGCCACAAAAACCCCGAATACTTTCCCTCCTCCCCCCTAAGAGGAAGAAAATGGCGTCACAGAAATTAAAACAATTCATAATAATAATAATAATAATAATAATAATCCGAGAATTTCAGACTCATCAACGCCATCTGTTTTCAAACACCGGAAACACGTACTCCAATTTATATATGACGTCACACGCCAAAATAGCGTAACAAGAAACAAAATGGCGTCACAGAAATTAAAACAATTCATAATAATAATATAATAATATTTAATAATATAATCTGGTCACGTGACTTCCATTTTGTGACGTCACAGTCACGTGACTCTCAGAAATTGCAAATTCATCCAAACCTACGCCCAAAACATGTTCGGACATGTTCTATTCAGACAGAAAACCGTTACACACATTTCCAGGAATCTCAGACTCATCAACGGTCTCAAACAGGAAACGCCCCCCAAAAATAGACATATATCTCATCAACACCGGAAAACCTTATCAAGTCCTCAATAACAACAGGAAACCCGCAATCTTATCAAAGTCCCGAAAACGCCCCCCGCTTATCAAGCTCCTCATTCACAACAGGAAACCCATATCATTAAGCCCCGCCCACTTTTTCCCAACAGCCAATCAAAACGCTCAAAACACCCACCCTTGCTGCCCACACACCTACATCATCAATTGATCTTTGATCGATCTTTTCCAATCAATTGATTTATCGACTTCAACGCGGGTACATAACTACTAAGAGAAAATAGAAGAGAATGGAAACGAAAGGAGAGAATAGGTAGTTGGAGAAAATATCGTCTCGGCGTCAAGAATTGATGCATTGATCAAATTATCGACATGAAACAAAACACTCAATAAAGTTTTGAAACATATTGGAGAATGTATCAGATCCGTGCCATATGCCTTTTGACTGAGTTCAGAGCAAGATGAAATCTTTCACGTAAGATCATTGATTTTACCTGCGATTATACCACTAAAAACATGAATGTAATTTTAACATTTATAAGAATTATCCAATTTTTCTCCACTTCTCGCTTCGTTGAAATGAAGATGTTGTAATTTAATATTTCCCCTCCCCCCATCGTTAATTCCAAACTGAATCATTCCGTTTCACACAGCGTGGACAATGAACACAATGGGATATGTCTAAAACTTACGAAAATTTTCAGCCACCGGAGGGGTTTGAACCTACGACCATCAGGTTGACAATCCTTAACGGTAACCATTACCCTACAAGCTTTAGCTCCCGAAAGCAGGTAGAAGGAGTTGATCAATGTTAAATGTAGATGCAACTCTCCTCCTACATGTAATGTGCAAGGAATACTTGTTTGTAACAAAGAAAACGAAGGTAGAACGAATCGGAGGCAATATTTAACGGAGAATTGCACATGTTGAAAACTATCCATTCGATATTTGCGGAGGTATCCTTGCATTGATCTCGAGTGGGAAAAGGGGTAAAATTAGTATATCCTGAATTGCCACAAATATAAAGAGTTATTTCATTAATATTTGTCAATGTCTTTAAACGAGTACAGAATTATCGTTAGAGTATCATAATTCATGATCTTATACATGAAAATATCCCTTTGAATGTGTGTCAATTCATTTATTTGTTTTTTATATATACATTCCAGATGCAGAACAATGTAGCAACTTTACATTGCTATTACAAATAATGTTACCATGCTCTTGTTTAATAGAAGGGGAAATATGTTTTCTAGTATGAAAATCGAACCTGGGACCGCAATCAATGCTTTCAAGAACTCAACTAATACACTACGCCCTTCGTTTCCCTTGAAGCAACAATTCTTAATCATTCTCTCGCCTCAATATTGTAAACGTTATCCTGCAAAACAAAAGTTCAATACTCGGATATACTTTGCTCTCTACTTCTAGAATTACTTTATACACATGCATTTTACTCTGGATTTCTTTCTGGGTATTAGTATATCTACTATCTATCTGCAGAACAAAGTAGCCACTATACACTGCTCTTACAAATAATGCCACCATGCCGTTGTTTAATAAAATGAGAATCGAAAAAAAGAGAACACTTCGTAAGTAGGATCGATCCTAGGACCGCTAGCAGCCCAATCGAGAATACTAGCCACTACACCCGCTTATACCTTTCGTTGAAGCATCAATTATTAAGTATTCTGTCCTTCCAATATTGTAAATGTCGTTGGGTATACATGTAGTTAAAGTTTTACTTTAATTTTGAGTTGCTTTCTTATAGTATAGCAGCTATCAGCCTCCCCGATGGCGCAGAATTTACAATACCGGATCAATCCCCGATTTTTGTAATATTTCGCATACTCACTAATTGAGGTCACGTGTAGAAATTTCAAAATAAGCGAAATTGAGTGGTCCGCGATCAGCACGATTGCTCATTATTTAGCGGAAAATTTTGTGTTTCCAATACTTTAAAAAAAAGAAATATACATTCTTGATTTTAATTATGCTTGCCTTGCCTAGCCTAACCTAATCTATTCTAACCACCGTGAATGGTTCGTGGGGCTATCAGTAAATGGTGTGTGGGTCTACCCGTGCATGGTTTTACGACCCCAAATTTTAACTATGTTTGCCTAACCTAACCTTACCGAGAAAGGTCAGTGGGGCTATCCGTGAAAGGTTGTGTGCTAATTGTGAAATCGAACCGATAAAAAATCTTATTTTCGTAGCACTTTAACGGCAAACGTTCACCATCGAAGACGCCATTTTCGTATCCTGCAATTTTACGATCGATGCACTGTTGCCAAACTTACCTGTAATCAAATCAGTCCACATTCCACATGTTCCTCTACATCGTGATTGCCACTGTCACTGTCGTCTTTTTCGTCATCCTCGAAGCATTTCCATGCTCTCCAAGTATGAAATCAACAGTGTTGCAACGTTGTAGACAGCGTAACTAATTGCGAACGTCAATTGCTCATATCAACAAATATGGTTCCCATACTTGTATACGGAGAGTCATTGCGAGAATTGAAAAGCTTATTTTACACCTTCTACACGTTAATGATCAATTTATTCACCTCACCCAAACATGTTGACCTGAAATAGATCATAATTATTTCGTGAGTATAAGACGTAGCATAGAAATTACAGAAGGGTCCGGTATGTAAATTTTTTCGGCGTTGCCTTGTAATCAAGGGGTCTAGGGCTCGATTCCCGGTGGAGTCACATAGTGGTTCGGATCCCACTTTAATCCCGATTAGCCTTACTGTGCATAAAGTGAACTTAAAACACTAAATCAATCAATCAATAGCAGCTATCTTCGAGAAATAATTTGATGTGATGATGAAAAACTAGAATATTAGTAGTTGTGAAAATACGAGTTATTTCTTCTAACTTATTATTGTGATTAGATATTACGAATGGGAATGGAAAATATCTAGAGGCTTGAACACTGCAGAACGATGCTCTCGTCCTGTGATACTGTAACAGACGAAATGCTTGTTTACTGACGCAAATCTCGTGTCCAGAACAGTCTTATGAAATGTATTTGCTGTTGCGGAAGGTAACACGAAATAATTACACCGTTTGCAAAAATGTTTGCGAACTGCCAAATGTGAGAAACGTTTTACGTAGACAGGGGAAAAATTTTATTCATGAAATCACATCACATTTGACAGTATTAGTCAAGAGAGACTCGTGGGACACTGTGTTAAGGTGCTGGAATAAATGATTCTTATTTTTCTTCATCGAAGAACAACAATTTTTAAAGTAGAGCAACAATAGTTGTTCTTTCTAATTTCTTTTAAATTCTTACAAATTCCTCTAATTGGGTTAAAAATAAATAAAAATATTGCTTGCATTTCTGTCATTGACGTAGACCAGGCACGTATCCAGGATTTCTTTGAGGAAGGGGCCAGACCCAAAATTTTATATATATGTATATATATATACCGTGCGTCCATTTCGATCTGCAGCCGAGAGATCGGGAGAAGCGTGGCGGGCGGCACTGACGGAGATGCCGACATTTGCGGCCTGAAATGCCCGCTTATTTTTATGGACATATGCAGACATTTATATAAATATTGCAAAACGAGCACTAACCTGTGTTATAAGAGTATGGTTTTAATTTTAGTAGCTTAGTGACTGTATGTGCCGATGATTTTGACACGCCCACCTCTTGCGAAACACGGCGTAGAGGTTTGTTTGGAGAACGTTCTAACGCTTCACCAATATCATCGAGTTTTGCTTCGGTTAGAATCCGTCGTTTTTGCTTAGGTGTTTTAAAATTTAACGATACAGTTTCTCGTAATTTAAGGACAAGATGTCTAACCGTATCTCTGTGTGGAGTTGAAACGCATGGGAATTTCTGTACAAATTACCTACACACGTCTCGACACGAGTTTGTTTTCACGTAGGTACGTGTCATACATAAAAAAATCTTTGTTTTAACGTGAATCTTGCGGCTGGCAATCCAATCGTCTCACTGACACGTCACACATACACACTACAATAACACAAACAAGTAACTGCAAGTAACCAAGAATAACACTCTTGCGCACAGTACGAAATTAACACGCTCTTGGTTTACATTGCTCGCCACTATATTTACAACTCTGTCTTCATCTAGTCGCGAAGGAACAAAAAACTCGAGCTCGGAGATTTCGGATTGCAAGGAAGCTCACGAACACTATTGACTTTTAACGGTTTCTTCTACAGCGTAATCTTGATACAGTGTTGCACATTCAAAACCTCCAAACGATCCCCATCGGCACAAAACTCTTTCAAGGATATAAACTTAAGCAGGACGTTACTGGTCAAAACTATGATTAAAATGTTTTATTATCTGTGGCTCTTAACATCGTTTCCAAAGCGTATTTATTTGTGCATATAAGAGCAGAACTTGGATGAATTACACAAGAACTTTTGCGTGTTATAACACAGGTTAGTGATCGTTTTGCAATATTTATATAAATGTCTGCATATGTCTATAAAAATAAGCGGGCATTACAGGCCGCAAATGTCGGCATCTCCGTCAGCGCCGCCCGCCACGCTTCTCCCGATCTCTCGGCTGCAGATCGAAATGAACGCACGGTATATATATATATATATATATATATAGAGAGAGAGAGAGAGAGAGAGAGAGAGAGAGACAGAGAGAGAGAGAGGAGAGAGAGAGGGAGAGAGAGAGAGAGATTACAAAACAGTTCAAATTGTCCGAGCGCCATTGAAAATTCATTATAATTCTATGTTTAGAAAACGACGGAGAACATTGGTCGAATTTCCTTTCTTGCTCTTTTAAGAGAATATATACTTCTACAATAGCAATCGCGTTCGGGAACGGTGAAAAAGATGACTTTGTTTTCAAAGGTAGGCAAGCTTCGTAGTGTAGCTTGCTCGCGTTCAAAGTGACTCACGCTATATTCAAGGCCGCTTCTTATCGCAAAACACTGTGCTTCGATGCACAACGTCTGCACCCAACAAGTTACAAGTGACCAGAGTCGAATTTTAAAAAGAATCTGAAGAATGATAGATTTCATTAGAGGCGGCTAGGTGGGCACTAGCTCAACATGCAATAGTTTAAGTCATAATACCTGACAAACAAAAAGCTTATTAAATAAGTATTCGAATAGTAGTAAGTGCTTTATTGTGTAACATGTAAGATACCTTCTTTGGTGCAAAGCACCCTGGGGTGACATCCGTTCGGCACTGGATTCCATTCCCTGGACAATCCTGGAGAATGGAAGTGTCGACGAAGCGTGTGACGTGCTGACTGATGTGATTCATGCAGTGATAAAGGATTACGTGCCACTAAAAAAAACGAAATCAAACAAATACCCTTCCAGGTTCGACTCTGAGCTCTTACTTGCCCTTGGAAACCGTAAAAAGGCCTGGGATCTCTGGAAACATTTTCCAAATGAATACACACGGAAAACTTTCACCGACTTACGACGTCACTCTAAACAACTGCAGAAGACCAAATACAAGGAAGACATCGGTGCTATCACAAACAATATCAAATCAAATCCCAAAGGTTTTTGGTCACTAATCAACTCAAGGAGGCAAAATTCCCGAATACCTTTGAAAGTAAAACATGACTCAGTATGCGCAGAGGGCCCTGACAAAGCTAATCTTTTTAACTCTTTTTTTCTCCATAAATGCAACCTCGAATACACCGGCTTCATCCCTTCCCAACCTCCGTCCAGTTTGCTCCACGTCTCTCTCCACGTCTCGTGAAGAAGTGCAATACATCTTATCTTCAATGCCTCAAAATCGCGCCAATTGTCCTGATGAAATCCCTTCTATTTTCTTAAAAAACGCTGCTTCTTCTCTCGCTATTCCCTTCTCTATTTTATTAAACAGATGCTTCAATGAGGGTACATTTCCAGATTCATGGAAAAATGCTAACGTGGTGCCATTAGATAAATATGGAGACAAGTGTGCTGTTTCTTCTTATAGGCCTATTTCCCTTCTTTCACCATTTTCTATCGCCTGTGAAAAGATAATAAAGGACCAACTCTACAAAGTTACCTCTCCATATATAAATACAGAGCACAGCACGGCTTCTTACCAGGCAGCTCCTGCTTAACCAACTTAAGCATTTTATTATCTGAATAAATTGAATACTGTTCTCCGATCTGGTCTATGGCATGCCCCTCAAATTCAGATAGACTAAATTCCGTCCTAAATTTCTTCCTGGCCATTGTTCGACACCGAATTCCGTCCACAAAACACTAGCAAAAGTCCATCCTCCTGAAAATGTTAAATATCCAAAATCCTCCAGAGAGACATAGACTGGCGGACCATATATTTCTACATAAAATAGTGAATGGCAACTTCAGAAGTGACAGCCTTCTTCAGGAAATTCCCTTTCATGTGCCTGCCCGCTCAACAAGAAGCACTCAACTTTTTGCTTCTCAGAAGCCGAGATTGTGCCTCATCCAGCGCTCTCTGTTCCATAGACTGCCCAGTCAATATAATAATCTAGGAAGCCAAATAGACATTTTTGAAAATCTGGACCGCTTTAGAAGAAAGGTAACTAAAAGTATGTAAGTCTCTTAACCATATGTCATTTTTTGTATGTTATTATTTTCATTGTATTATGTTATTATTTTTGTCATCATGTTCTATAAAATCGTTTCAATGTAAAATCGCTAACGCTGTATTTGGAATCTTCTATTAGGCTATTAAATAAAAAAATAAATATTTATCGGGATTACAGCGTAGTAGTGGCAACAGATCCATGAAAAACAAAATAAAACTGAATGGTTCCTAAATTATAGATAAATATTTAAAAATATATTTTTTTCTTCATTCCCTTGTTTTTTCTTATTTTAATAATAATAACAATAATAACCCATGGCTCGACAATCCTCGAAGGGCGTTGACCTATCTCCCGACTGCCAGTCTTCCTCCCTCAGCCCTACCTAGAGGTGAGTTCTTCAACGGGTAATGGGGTGACGTGGGATCAGCACGTCGAACGCCAGCCGTTATACGTAGATTTCAAAGAGCTACTCACTCGTAGCTCCCCAATTTCCTCACGATGGTGGGTTGCTACCGGTCCTATACCCACGTCGAGAACCCTAAGACTGAACACAGGCGGACTCGAACCCATGACTCCATGACGTCCCGCAGTCGGAGTCCAAAGCACAGCGCCTTAGACAGCACAGTCAAGGAGGGGGACTTTTCTTATTTTACTTTTAGCTAATCGCGACGATGAGGATGAATAATGAATACAGAAAGAAAGAAAAAAAGGTCACGCACGAAGAAGAGGACGGATCTTCAAACCTATTACATTACGAGTTCAAGCCCAAAATATGAGGATTTTAACCTTAGACCTCAATTTCAAAATTATAAACAAAATGCCTATTTATACTAAACTTCTCATCGAGGACAAAAGAGTTTGTAACTGTGAAACTAGCCCTGAATGCAAATTGACATTTTTTCATGTGAGTAAGAATGAAATGTGTGGCACACAGATATACTTTTTGCGAAAACAATTGTGTCCTGTCCCAGCATTTCTGGAGCAAAGACGCATAGCAGAAAAGAAGGGTGAAGGGGGGATCGACTGGACAGAGCGAAACAGTGCACGCTGCTGGGAAGGCTGGTAACTGCAGTGGCTTTCCTCCCTCCACGCAATCCCGTTCCTCTCACGTGTTCATCGCTACTCAGATACTTGTTTTCGTTCACCTGCTCCAGAGATAAGTGGGACAGAGTGTAGTTCGCATACATGTAGCAAGTAAAAAAACTTATCTCAGAATGAAAATTCCACAGTTTTAAAACGTTTGCTTCAGCAATGAATGACTGGAAACGGATCACCTATACAATTCCCTTGCAACAATCTAGTAGTATAAAATTAATTTGAAGGCTTGAAAGTATCTATTTACTAGATTCCAAGTTGAAAGGAACTACTTCGTAAATGTTCATGTAACCGTTCTGAAATTAAAAATAAATTATTCACAAGCGTAGATATACTAATACGCAGAAAGAAATCCAGAGTAAAATGCATGTGTATAAAGTAATTCTAGAAGTACAGAGCTATGTATATCCGAGTATTGAACTTTTGTTTTGCAGGATAACGTTTACAATATTGAGGCGAGAGAATGATTAAGAATTGTTGCTTCAAGGGAAACGAAGGGCGTAGTGTATTAGTTGAGTTCTTGAAAGCATTGATTGCGGTCCCAGGTTCGATTTTCATACTAGAAAACATATTTCCCCTTCTATTAAACAAGAGCATGGTAACATTATTTGTAATAGCAATGTAAAGTGGCTACATTGTTCTGCATCTGGAATGTATATATAAAAAACAAATAAATGAATTGACACACATTCAAAGGGATATTTTCATGTATAAGATCATGAATTACGATACTCTAACGATAATTCTGTACTCGTTTAAAGACATTGACAAATATTAATGAAATAACTCTTTATATTTGTGGCAATTCAGGATATACTAATTTTACCCCTTTCCCACTCGAGATCAATGCAAGGATACCTCCGCAAATATCGAATGGATAGTTTTCAACATGTGCAATTCTCCGTTAAATATTGCCTCCGATTCGTTCTACCTTCGTTTTCTTTGTTACAAACAAGTATTCCTTGCACATTACATGTAGGAGGAGAGTTGCATCTACATTTAACATTGATCAGCTCCTTCTACCTGCTTTCAGGAGCTAAAGCTTGTAGGGTAATGGTTACCGTTAAGGATTGTCAACCTGATGGTCGTAGGTTCAAACCCTCCGGTGGCAGAAAATTTTCGTAAGTTTTAGACATATCCCATTGTGTTCATTGTCCACGCTGTGTGAAACGGAATGATTCAGTTTGGAATTAACGATGGGTGGAGGGGAAATATTAAATTACAACATCTTCATTTCAACGAAGCGAGAAGTGAAATTACGTGAAAGATTTCATCTTGCTCTGAACTCAGCCAAAAGGCATATGGCACGGATCTGATACATTCTCCCATATGTTTCAAAACTTTATTGAGTGTTTTGTTTCATGTCGATAATTTGATCAATGCATCAATTCTTGACGCCGAGACGATATTTTCTCCAACTACATATTCTCTCCTTTCGTTTCCATTCTCTTCTATTTTCTCTTCTTATTCGTCTCTCCCCTCCTTCTCCTCTGCTTTTATCTCATATCGCCTTCCCTACTTTTCTCGCATCTTGTCTCCATCCCACTCTTCTCCACTCCTCTTATCTCCTTTCCTGTCTTAGATTTCCGACTCCACTGCACTCTTCTCCTCTTCTTTTCATTCTTCCCTTTTACTCTCTTTTACTCTACTCTCCACTCCCCTCTTCTCGTCTCCTCCTCTCCTCTCCTCTCGGTTTCCTCCTCTCTTCTTTGCTCCATTTTCCTCATCCCTCCTCGATTTTTCCTTTCTTCTCACTACTTCTCCTCTCCTCGTCTATCCTCTCTTCCTTCTCTCCTCTACTTTTCCTCTTCTCCTCTCGCTTTCTCTTTCTCCTCTCCTTTGTCGTCTTTCGTTTCCTCTAACCTCTTATCCTTTCCTTAGGCTCATCAGCGATGAAATACAAGAAAACCTAGTTTGTTTCTTTCTTTTAGAAAGAAATTCGTCATTTGCGATATAATATTGATATTTTTAATAATTTTATACAAAAATACTTCTTTTCATTTCTTTCGCGTATTTCACAAATATCTATTGTGCGTGTGGCAACCCTGAAATTGAGCCTAACTCTACACGCAACCCACCAACGCCTTGTGTAAATTGGGTTGCCTAGTTTAAAATGTCGTTGTCCTAAAACTTTTGAGAGACACTGTACAATCTATTTGTGTTGCAGATTTCGATTTATTTCTGTATTTTATTTACTTTCGAAATCTTTGAGTGACGTCAGACTGTTGAAGTATACGGCCCCACCTTGTATATGTTAATCTTGTAGCTGACATCACATTAATAGTTTTTATAGTTTTCTAGTAAAGTTTTGAGTTATTTAAAAGAATGTTTTAATTGTAAAATGCATTCTATAATTTTGTGCTGTTAATGTGTCTTTTGTGCATTTTGTTATAATGTATTAATGTTTTTTCACGCTTTTGCATACATGATTTCCACTCCGATACTAGTCGTCTGTGGCGACGAAAAGAGTGTAAATACGAGCCAGTCGGCCCAGATTTTGAACCATTATTCATTTGTAATTTGAAGTGCATAAATGTCTACTGTGCTTTGCTTAGTTTCTCCTTGGTGTTAGTTGGGGTAAGGCTCGTGTGGAGGACACGTGTAGGGTTCAATACACCTTACGGCCCTCTTGCTATACACAACTCGTTGTACCCTGGCACTCGCTGAGGAGTTCGTAGTTCCTTATTTGCCAATTTAAGTGATTATTTCAATGTTGAATTTTGACATGTGCATGGTCCCGAGATGCCTTGGTGCTCGTAGGGGTGAGGTTCGTGTGGAGGACTAGTGTGGGGTGCAATACACCCTACGGGCCTCTAGTTTGTACGCAACTCGTTTTCGCCCAGGCGCTTATAGAGAGTCTCTGCGCGGACGACTTTGTTTCATCTCTTGTCGTCGGGTCACGAACCCTAAACCTTTGTCGAGACCGCATTCTAGGGGCGTCATATTGTCTATGTTTTTACATTATTTTTGTCATTGTGTGTCTATTCTGACTGAGTTGATATATTTTGTGTACATTATTTTGCCTTTGTACCCTTATGTACATTTTTATTATGAACTGCATAGTCGTAATAAATAGATTCTGAAGTTATATGTTAAACGAAACTTCTGAGTTTTGTTTTGGCTGCAAATCTTAATATTTTCTCGTGCCCTGAGAGGTGTCAATTGTATATCATCGTAGAATATCATGCTGTTCATGTATTAATATATTGATATTATATTATTAGTGCTACTACGTTTCCATTGTTGAAGTCCTTATATATATATATATATATATATATATATATATATATATATATATATATATATATATATATATATATATTGGCGAGTGTGTGTCAGAAAAGGCCGGAAAAATTCCGACCTTACATCACCCACCCCGGAAATCGAACCCTGGTCTCCCGTGTGTCAGTCAGACGCCATACCGACTAGATCACCGAGACTCTCAATTCTTACATAGTAAGCCTTAAATTGTCATTTGATTGAGGCTGTTCATTGCCCAATTTTTCCGGTGTCGGCGCCAAGCTGGTTGGGTCCAAAAAGAAGTTCGTTCGTCGTTTGGTTGCCTAAGCTTTACATTGGAGCACGATAGAAATGATATTCAAGAGTTATTTAAATCGAATGTAAGAGTTTCTTGGGTAAATCTACTATAAAAATGTGCTTAGTAAACCTTTAAGATTATGTAGCAAGTCATAAGTTTCCGAAAATTACATTCTCCTGAATCTAACAATTAATATAATAAAGCGCAATGGCCGGGTAGCTCGAACGGGATAAATAAACTTGAAGTCATCCAGGTCGTTGCTATACCTGCTATGGGTCGATAATACATAATTTCTTCTGCGCTTTTAGAGTATGATTATGTAGAGTAGGAGAAACTCCTGAAATTATCCACAAAAAATTTATTAAGTCTTGCGTATGAGCAAGATATTTATTATTATTCTCTATACCCTATCCGATAATTTAATGTTATGTATGTTTTCCTTGTATGAAGTAGACATTTTGCATTCGTACTCTCGTTCTTCTTTTTTGTTTTGTTACCACACTATCAAAATTATAATTCATGTAAATAAGAACTCCCTAGATTTTGCGAGACATGAAACCGAAGATGCTTTTTGTAATAAGTATTCTCGATAAATGCGTATATATATAAAACAAAGGATTATATTTACAGTTATCGAAGAGTGTGATATCATGTAAAAAACAAAGCGTAGAGTCGCTCAGAATAATTATGAATTTTTATTTAACTAACTCAAAACAATAAACCACTTAAATTGTTAAATTACAATTGACGTAAACAAATACTGTGTATTTTTTCAGTTCCGTTTTTCTTTTTTTGTTAACGATCATATTTTCTTTAAAATCCTAGTTTTGCAGTACTTATTATTATTAATCGATCATGTTCCGGCATAATTTCGGAGATGAAGATGAAATTAAAGTTACAATTTAATATAACAGCTCCACATTCAGCATCAAATTTCCCATGTATTTAAAACACTTGTGGCAATGATATCCGTACCACCAACAATGTATTTTTTTCTATGGTATTTTACATCTTTTAAAACATTCATTCCAAATTAAACCTTAATTAATCATATCATTTTCATTAGTTATTATCATTCCAAAATATTTGAATTTAGAAATTGAATAATTAACTTTTGTTAATCTATATGAATTTTATAGTGCTAGTTTAACTTCCCTGTCAAGGTACATGTTGGAGGTACAAACAAAAAGAAGTAATTTTCGATTACTCATTACAAAACTAAAAACAATATTCAACCTTTGAATTCGATACTAGGAAGACCCCCTCCCCACGATATCAGATCTCTTCATTTCAGCTGTAGAACACTGCCGCATAGCTACATACAATTGATTCATTGATTGACTTCCTTTATTTTAATTCACTTCTCGTAGCATATTTGGCTAATTTGCGAAAATGAGGATGAATGATGAAACTGATGAATGGACTCACAAACATCCATGCCCATGCTAGGGTTCGAACTCAGGACCCCTGGCGTCGTAGTAAAATTTTATAACCACTCCGCAACGGGAGCCGGCTCATAGCTACACACAAACATTCAGACAAAAAACTTAATATGTTTGTTTAAGAAATGTCAAGACGGTAATATTATTTCATATTTATTGAGATGAAAATATTTGTATTGCTTGTATTTGATTACTCTGTAGATTAATCATGACAATGAGTATTAATGGTGATAAGATGAAAGAAAAACAAATTGGGAAAAGGCAAATACATATGTACAGGTGTGGCGAGGTCATTATTAGATCACTCAACTCTAAATTGAGGCAGCGGAAAAGATTTTATTACAGACAGCGAAAGTAGATTTTCCAGAAAAATTAATTCGTCTTTTGAATTTAGTGAATACTTATGAAAGAGGAAAATATTCACTCTGCAAAGATTTTTCTCAATGTTTAGGCTTGTCAAGATCCATTAGCAGAGAATTGGGTTTCAAGTGATCTTTTCGGCAAAGTTACAAGAATGAGCATCAGGTAGTGCCCTCTACGTTTTCTACCTGTTTCTGTGAAAGCGTCCACAACCGGACCTATTAGCGGTTGTACCTCGTGGTTCACAATAGCTGAGTTTTGACCGAGGGACCAGAAAGGCAATTATCTCCACTGAATGTCTTCCTTTACGGATGCGTATACGCTGGAAAGTTAAAGTCTCCTAGACTTTTAGGTGCGTATCATCCGTAGCTCCCTAAATACTGTAGGATTTCTACGTTGCGTGCAAAATTTAATGACTTCGACGTGTTTTTACGGCTGTATATGCCCGTCTTTAGGTCTGGACCGTACGTCCGTACATGTACGGTCAGGACCGTACGGTTGGCAACGCTGCGCTTTCACCACTCGATTTTCCTCCTCCTCCTCTGCCGATATGCACGGCTCTGCTCAACAGTTAGTTGCGACAGGGTATAGTATTTTTAATATTTCCAGGTCGGGAAAGGAATTTTCACTAAATTCTTTGGAAGTATAAAAGCATAAGCATATATCTGTACCATCACACCAAGGCATTATCAGTTGCAACCAGAAGGGGAAATGTCCCCTTTACCCCTCCCCCAGAACAAGCACCACTCACACATATGCACGCCTACATATTTATGAAGATAGCGTATCCAAAGTTAACCAACAAATAATGCCAATTTGCTGCTGTCACTAGCACCTGGAACTGTGAATTATTTCTTTTCGATATCTGTGATTGGTTGGGATGGGGGGAGGGGATAGTTTTCTTGATCTTCGCAATAACTGTAGTTTCAAGTTAATGGATGTCCTTGACCCAACTAGATAGGCTACTCTATACACAAAGAACAATAAAATGGAAGAGGCAAACTTGAAATAAACGTTTTCATTAAATTACTTTCAATATATGCACATTATATGCACATTATGTGCACATTAAGCTGAAATATGCACTAACGTCACAAATATGCATTTATATGCACTACAATCCTTTGCTAGTGTTCCCAATCAAGTAATGAATTAATCCATTGAAAACATTTCAATTTCCCTCAAGGAAATAAACATGCAAATATGCAAAAATCCGCCTCCTAGTGATTAGACGCCTTGTCTTGATGCATTTCCACTCGATTAGTGTCCTGCCCATTCAATGTGGGTATTTCCTTTTGTAAATATCAGTCAATATACGTTCCTCATAACCGCATCGTAAAGTACTACACCGTAGCGTTCCCAGAATAGATTTCTTTCGTAGGCATTATACTTCACACAACACGACTACTGTGCTAGCAGACACAACAAGCACTGTTGCGATTGTGTCGCAGTGTCACGTTTCAACTTGTCTAGATGGAAGTAAATCAACCTCTGTATTGGCTCTTTGTACAATATTTTGTAATTCATTTATTTTGTCAACAAAGGCGATAAATGCCATATTTATCTTTTGTTATTATATTTGTATTTCAGTAAAGTAAATGTCAAAATACATACAGGGTTAGTTAAAACTATCGGGACAGGCCAGTAATAACAAGACGCGTGGACGGAGGAAAATCACATGTTGCAAGTGGGTATTGGTGCGGAAACTGCATTGAATGGGGGTGTGGCCATCATGGCAGCCATCTTGGATATCACACAATATTTCCAAATGGAAAGGGGTATGTATGACACATCAATTTAGGCTAGAATCGTCCCCCAAACGACGACAATCCGAACTCATTTTGGAACTATCGCCATTCGTGGATGTGATGGGGTGTGCTACGTTTGACTGCAAGAAATAAGATTGGTCTGAAAGAATTGTTTACTGTATTCCTGTGGGTGAATGTACACTGCAAATTACAGAGAGCATGAACAAGAAAATATGACATTGACTTACAGAATGCCTCAAAGCAAGTGCTCAAATTGCTTCCCGTCGACGGTCTGACAATATGCCAACCGATCGTAAAAACTGCAAAGTGCACGTTGTAGCATATCCCGAGGAAGTCCTCTTGTGTCGTCCACAATGCTATTCCATAGATCATTCAGGGAGTGTGGTTTGGTGCTATAGACTTTGTCCTTCATGTGCCCCCATAAAAAGTAATCCAGGGGTGATAGATCGGGAGATCGGTTTTCCACAGTTCCCCCAGGCGAATACAGGGATGGAACCTTACTTCGAGGCCGTGACTTCTACTTCTCTTCGTTTCTTCCTTTCCTGCCTCTAGTCCTTTCCCAGGGTTGTTTTGATAGTTTGTTGAAAACAACATAATATCGCAAATTACCGTATTAAAGAATGCCAGTCTAAAAAAAACCTTCCTTAGAACAGAGTAACATACTTGTTTGTAGCTAACAGTCCTATTCGACGAATTTAGAGCATCAGGTACGTATTTGTTTTCCTTTCCCTTCCACGGACAGCAATAACAGTGTTCGTCTGGATATGGACTCTACCTGTACACATCTCTTGTAGATTGTAGTCAACTTCCTCGAAGGTCAGTTGCATTTGTTATCGTCCTTGCCAACGTTCTGAATGTCGCTCATGTTGGTGAGTGTTGTGCCAAAGGAAGGAAATTTGTGTCTGTCTCAGTGGTCAAAATGGAGCTCAGTGAACGAGAACGTATTACCTTATTAATGATACGTGGCTATGGAGATGGCAAGCGATCGTATACCGAGGTGCGACAGTTATTTAATGCTACGTGTACATTCCCTGAACGTAACCCAATTTCGAAGTCAACCGTCGAAAGAACCATTCGACGTCTTGCAGCAAGTGAAAGTGTTAAAAACCGTGTGCGATCAGGAAGGCCGAAATCGTGTAGCAACGAGGCAGTTTCTTTGGATGTGTTACAATCTATTGCAGAAAATCCGCATACATCGACAACCAGCGTTGCCAACATTCTGGACATTTCCCAGAGTTCAGTGCAACGAATTTTAGTGCGCAGTAAGTTTAAACCCTAAAAAGTGAGTTTATTGTACGAATTGACGGAAGATGACTTTGATCGCCTTATTGAATTTTGCGGAGAAATGATGCGAAATATCGATAACGATAGTATTCACCTCAATGACATTGTATTCTCTGATGAAGCGACATTTATGTTAAACGGTCATGTGAACCGACATAACTGTCGCTATTGGAGCGATGAAAAACCAGCATTGGATGATGGAACATCATACCCAGTATCAACAGAAACTGAATGTTTGGGTAGGAATGATGGGAGGCATAATTCTTCACCCTTTCTTCATTGACGGCAATGTGACAGGTGAGAAGTATTTGACAATGCTTCGTGAACAGAGTGTTCCTGCCATCCAAGTGTCCACACAGGACTTTAATCGTGTTTGGTTCCAACAGGACGGAGCACTGCCATACTATGGACGGGATGTTCGACAATACTTACACGAAACCTTTCCACAACGATGGATTGGAAGACTAGGTATGATCTAATGACCTGCAAGATCTCCCGATCTATCACCCCTGGATTACTTTCTATGGGGGCACATGAAGGACAAAATCTATAGCACCAAACCACACTCCCTGAATGATCTATGGAATAGCATTGTGGACGACACAAGAGGACTTCCTCGGGATATGCTACAACGTGCACTTTGCAGTTTTTACGATCGGTTGGCATATTGTCAGACCGTCGACGGGAAGCAGTTTGAGCACTTGCTTTGAGGCATTCTGTAAGTCAATGTCATGTTTTCTTGTTCATGCTCTTGTTCACCCACAGGAATACAGTAAACAATTCTTTCAGACCAATCTTATTTCTTGCAGTCAAACGTAGCACACCCCATCACATCCACGAATGGCGATAGTTCCAAAATGAGTTCGGATTGTCGTCGTTTGGGGGACGATTCTAGCCTAAATTGATGTGTCATACATACCCCTTTCCATTTGGAAATATTGTGTGATATCCAAGATGGCTGCCATGATGGCCACACCCCCATTCAATGCAGTTTCCGCACCAATACCCACTTGTAACATGTGATTTTCCTCCGTTCACGCGTCTTGTTATTACTGGCCTGTCCCAATACTTTTGACTAACCCTGTATAACTACTCGTATTATGGGAATATTTGAACAAGACTTGTTATGTCTCGTTCCTTGATAAAAGAAGTGTTAAATCAAAAAGTTAATTCGAAAAATAAATACTTTCGATTCAAAAAATTTAAATCATATATTTGTCCTTGAACTGGTTTATATTTTGTGAAAGGAAGTAATTTTGTTGGAAAGTTGGGAATAAGTTGTAATAACGTATTCAACATTACATATGAGTTTACTAGACGTTTTAAGTTTACTTCAATATTAAACGATAATTTTAGCTAAATTAATTATGTAGTTTGTTTCAGCAAAGTGTATTTTTATTATCAAAATTGTTCTCTCTTTTTGCAGGGATAACATTTATCAGCGGAGTTTGGAAAAAATCAATTTCATTGAGACTTTGGAAGTGGTTGGAACGGTGTCTAAATTTGCCAATTGGAATTTTTCTTGTTTTCTTCATTATGAAATCATTCCCTAATTAATATTCGTGAAATCTGAAGCAAAGAAGTAGACGGATTATTGTATGAATATCAGAACAGTGGTGAAAGAGTGTAGTTCCATGAATTTGTGTTTGTGGTAACACATCAAGTTACTTTGGAATTATAGAAACTTTAAAAAATCGAAATACTACATCATGTACCGTTATATAGTTCTTATTCTTATCATCACGAGTAAAATATATCTTAACAAGATTTATTTTGCATATATACATCCGATCACCGCCGACAAATCACATTGGCAAGACTGTTCAGTGTCCAGTTCAGCTCAGCTGATGAAGATTCACTGTCACAACGACGTAAAAATAGATGTATACAGTGATCATCTTTGGAGGGTCAATATGAGAATTCAGTGTCATGAAATTTCTTCACATTTTGCTGAACACTTCTATTCCGCAAGTGATATGAACAATTTGCGTTACTTATATGTTGAACAATTTATAAAGAAACTTTCTTCATCTACAAACGCTGCTACAACTTTAGAAATTATGTATATTAATAGTGAAAGTAAAAGTTACTGACTATAAATTATAAATATGTTCAAGATGTGTGTAGTAAAATATTTCCAAATTTACTCACAGAGATTCGCTTAACTAGAGACCTGCACAAGGCCCGGAAAAAAAACCCTCTGCAAGGAGGCGCCCCTACAATAATATGCAACACGCACGTCAAGCCCAGATGTTCGACATTGCGCAAGCGAGCTTCACGTCACAGTTGTGCACAGGCATCGATGCCTGCCAGGCTTTTCTATTACCCGGGTCTTAAGAAGACCGGTGAGACTCGATGTAGTTCTTGCAAGTAGACGCGAGCACTGCTGTCAGTGTTGCCAACTGCCATTATATTTCACTACGCATGGAAATATTTGAATTTCTGCTAGGCCCAGGTGCCTTGAGGTTGTATAACCATTGGCGTAGCAAGGGGTGGGTGAAGTGGGCGACCACCCTGGGCCTCGCGCATGTAGGGGCCTCGCGCCCCATGAGGTTGATACGAAAAATGTAATAAATGGAAGTGAGAAAGATAGAAAAGGCTAATTTTTGTGGACAATAAAATTATAACATTTTTTCTTATCTGGCTTTATATTCTAGTTTAACGTTATAATTTGAATGAATACGTCAAATCAGAGGCGGGCGGGAGCTCTAAGCCTAAGGGGCCCCAAAAAGTCAAAATAATTCTCATTTCTCATGTCAAACATTAACGCAAAAATTGCTTGGACAATTTTATCCAATTGTTATTTCCTTGAATAGAAAGCGCTTTGTCTTGGCTTTTCTTCTGTCTCGTGACCTTGCAGAGCCTACACGATTTTAATATGTTAATGATAAAGCACCTCAAACTGCCACGGAGCAAAGTATGGGGCATTTAAATGCTTCCGGTGTTTTAAACTGAAGAACGGTATGGGATAATATTAGCAGTTCTTCCTTCGTTCATACAACTTCAGATGCAGCTATTGCCCTCTGTAACGGGCACGAAGATGATTTATCTTCAGAATATCCTGATAAAGTTTTACGTTTCAGGAATGTGCTTAAATCTGAAATCAAGTGCTTTGGCAAAGTTTCTGCTCCTTGATACCTCTACACTAGCTTCCAGTGTTCTCTGTATCCTGTACCGCCTTATGTTTGTTTCCTACTCTTCAAGTAACAACCACGAAAAAAGAACTATCTTTCTCAAAATTGAAACTTAGGAAAAACTTCTGGAAGGTAGTGTTTTTAATGGTATGATTCAGCCCAAAGTTACCTGACTCAGTAATCTCACTCTTGAACGAGAAAGGGCAAGATCTAATGTAAAAGTATCATCCGCTGCCCAGAAACCAGCTATCTGTTAAGCAAGGTGGTTTGATTTAAATCAAAATTTAAATTGGGGAATTCTATTTTAAAAAATCACTTATTGAAATAACTTTAAATAAAATTACAGGATAATGTACACAAGAAATTTGTAGATATCAGAATCACTTTTTGTGAAAGTATATTAATCTCGTATTCATTTAATGGTGTTTATTATGCTCTAACAAAGGAAAAAAAGGAAACAAAATATATGTCCTGATGGGGTGAAGCTGATACGAAAATAAATGTAATATGTCATCTGAAAAAAAACAACACCTAATTATAAAGTACATCCAGAATTTATATTTGCACTGTAAGAAACATTACTGAAATTATAATAGTTTGATTAACACACTTAACAAACATTTTCATATTAGGTTTATTATGTTCAGTTCCAGAAACAGAGAAATGCATATTTACATGTAATTTGTTATTTGCTTTAATCAAACTGTTCAAATATTTTACAGGGCCGTTTATCAGAAAAAGGCTTTCTATTTAACAAATATGTCTATGTGTACGATGCCAAAGAAAAGATCGATTTAAATAAAAATTTAAAAAAATAATAAAAAAACATTATTTTTATCCACCCAGCTGTTAAGAGGGGCGGGGAAGGGGATAAGTAAGTATTTGTATTTTCTTATTTTGAATACATAAATGTCAAAGAAAGATATGTTGTAATATGTGAAAATTCAGAGGTAGAGCATCGATTTGTATAATTATTAATGTAAGTGTAGTCACAACCAGCCATTCTAAGTAATTACACACATTTCCTGGAAGAATCTGACTGTACTTCAGGGACCCAAATTTGTTTCTTGCGGACGCGTACTTTACGATTTTATTACGCCACTGCTTCAAATATTTAATATTACAAGAACATTAAGACTTAATAACAAAATGAGATTCACAATTATTATTATCATCTAAGCCCTAAAATTCAAAGTAAACTGGTACAATTAATGTGCAACAAAGGCAAAATTGCTAATTAAAAAAGTCAAATTAGCTGTATCAATTGATAACACCAAAGATTTCACACTTATGGTGCAAATGACTATAGTTTTAAGATTTGTTGATGTTGAAACCGATTGTGTCGAAGACCTTGAAGGTAGATACTTTGGGCCTCTAGACAGGATTGTGGTTTAGCGTAGCTCCTTCCCCCCGCTCTATCAAGCACAGACATGTGCGTCCTTCGATATTTTCTACTTAAGCCATGGTTTGTGACATTCACATCCTACAAATTTTGAAATGAGAAAACAAAGAACGACTCATTAAATAATATATAGGTTATATTTAAAGGTTCTTATTTAAGGATATTTCAATTGTCTTACTGTCTAAAGAACATCTTAAAAAACGTACTATTACTACTGCCTTGGTTAATGAAAATTCCAGCAGCGTGTTAATGTAGCTCTGCCAAATGTAAATTTCTCTGTCGCGTAGTATTAAATATAATTTTCGTCAGAAATTAATTATTATTATAGGCTATTATATAAATATAATAATTTGCTGACGTTTCCTTGATGACTGTATATCTATTCACATTGATATTTCAAACTTAAAGAACGGATGGAGCCTTGCATTCTAATCTCGCCCAGGGCCTCGCGATATGCTACGCCACTGTACCTAAGATTTTTGTAACTTCTCAAATTAGTTTCATTATTTTGTCAAACCAACTACCACACATTTTCCAAATTTGTTTCGAAGGTCTTGAAATAGGTTTGTGTGTCTTGTTCATTTTAAGTCACTTTTCTGGTCTTGAAATAGTAAATCTCCTCTGGGTTTCATTGTCACGTTGTTCGTTTGTTGGAATGTGTAAGTAGCATTGCCTGCTATTTGCACCTGTATGAAGATACAAGCTAACAATAATTATATTTTGCATCGTATTACTATCAATGCGGTCTGTAGAACTAGATAACTAGCAACAACATTTCTTTTTGTACTGGGTACTGAGTCTGAAGAAAACCTTGCTAGAAGGTTGAAACGTTACGTTTAGTTTATGTTTTAAAATAAAATAAATTTCTGCATTGGTCAGCATATTGAGTTTTTCATATCATGGAAACAAGGCTTACTGGTGTTACAACAACATGAGCGAACGACTATTTGTTGAAAGAGATGACAATATTCAAAACCTTTTATAATGCAAATTCTGATTTCATGTTCCATTTTATGGATCATCGTGTCTTAGTGTTCAGAGGGGGGAGGTCTTGAGCAACTAATTCGGATATTGAATTGGCAAAATTACACACAATCTGTTTGATTGATTGATTCATTAATTTGGTCAATTTATGCACAAATAAGGCTAATCGGGACTGGACCTATAGTTTAAAGTGGGATCCGAATCACCATGTGCCTCCATCGGGTATCGAACCCGGTACACCTTGATTACAAGGCGACGACACTAGCACTGCGTCATAAGGGAGCACCTCCCAAAAAAGTATAATGTAGAACAACCACCAGTAACACAAAGTTCCAAAATATTGACGATGGCACTTTTTGCGAAAATTGGTTCGTACTCATTTACAGGTGTCAGCAGTGGCGGCAATTAGGGGCGGGGCCGAGAGAGTGCAGTTGCCTCCCCCACCCAGACTTTTTGAAACTTTTGCACCACGCTAACCTCATGTATGAAGGGAAATTAAACTGTCCTTGCCCCCCCCCCACTTTTGAACCTTGGCCCCTTAGTTTTGGAATCCAATCGCCGCCACTGGGTTTGAGTGATACAAATGTTTTCTACCACGGAATAAATGTCTGCAATTTCAAATTGATAAAAGTGATGAACATAAGTGCTCCTAGAACAGTTTAGTATCTAAAAGTTGGCAACGGTGACTGCGTGACTCATTTATCTGGAGACGGTGCAAAACCGGAGTGAGCGTACGCTGAAGATAAGTGAGCTTCGTCTTGCAAGGCCTTCCAGTTACCCGTGGGCTTTCGATGCTTGACGGGTCAAAACTCAGGTATATAGTTTTACTCGCCCGCCCGACCAGTCAGGCGGGCCTAGTAAGCGATTCTGACCGATATGCAGCCCTCTGCGCTTAACGTCTTCAAACTTAACTACACTACCAGAATATATATTTTTCAACAAAACATCCTTAAAATATCTTTATTTGGGAGAAAATGAATTTGAAGAATTACCATAAACAATATTCCGTAGGTTAAGTAACCTGAAAAAACTCTACCTAGGTAACAACAAATTGTAGTATTTACATGAATACATATTCAAGGGCATGGTTAGCCTTAATCTGCTAGATTTAGTAAGAAATTCCATATTTTCTCTACCAAACACTATCTTCACTCCTTTAGGGAATCTTGAACTATTGTTTCTGATGTACAGTGGTGGAAAAAAGTTCTTCGCCATAAGACTTTAATGGCAGTAAATAATGCAGGATGGTAGGCAACACACATTGCACCTTTAGGTGATCGGGTGATTCTGTCTGTCTCAAGGGCTACTCGTCTTTCATGCAAAAGCCAACAGGCCCAGGAATGCAGGAAAGTCACGTGACTTGCCCAGTGGAATGTTGTTCGTCAGAAAATCGCCTCTTCTCAATCCAAGTCGCAGAACCGAGAAGAGATACACTTTATATGTCAGAAAATGATTCGCCTAAATACGTAGAACGAAACGCTAAAATAACTCGCCTTAATTACAAAGGCTGTTATACCATGTGTGCTGCGGTAGCTCAGTCGTTAGGGCTGGTGTTTGATGCCATGCAAGAGATCTGGTTTCGATCCCGACGAGGGAGAATCGGGAATTTGTTCACCTCTTCAAGCGGTTCCGGCGCTCACCAAGCGTCGTATAAAGTGAGTAACTTTGTAACGCACTCTGGAAATGTAGTTTTCTTTTACAATTTGAACTGACATTCATAATATTCATTAACGATCCCAATGTTGACTAGAGAATAATTAGTCGATCTGCTACTTTCAATTCTTCATTAGCATAGTCACCGTAACTCTCTCTCTTAGCCTTCCCGATGGCTCAGTAGTATCGGCGTCGCCTTGTAAGCAAGGAGTCACGGGTTCGATACCCGGTGGAGGCACACAGTGGTTCGGGTCCCACTTTAAACTGTAGATGCAGTCCCGTTTAGCCTTACTGTGTATAAAGTGGTCTTAAAACACCAAATAAAAATAAAAATAGAAATCCCCGTAGCTCTCTACAAAGTTAGAGGCTCCAGGTTCGAAACCTGTCGATGCTTAAATGTAGCATAGCATTCGTATCATGTTCATCGTCGCGATTACAGCAAAAGGTAAAAATGCAACGCAAAATAACCCAAACAGAAGCTTGAAATCAGCACATATAGGGGACGAAGTTTTAGCTTATTATCTGAAAGTCGCAGAGAGGCGTTACCCTGCTCCGCGGATTTTGACATCTTATTGCGTCCTTATTAAGCTCACACAATTGGAAATTTTTCGCGCACATAAATGCACATGTGTAGCACATATGGCACGCAAAGTCTCGACTCATTCGGCGATGGTCACGAAGGGGGTAACGAAGCTCTTTTCGTCCCCTCAATGGGAATAAATCTTTCTTGCACAGAAGCGACTGTCCTGAAGTAACTTCAAGGCCACGACGAGAAAGTGTTCTACGGGACCAAAACATACGTCTCTAGTTTGATATGAAAGCTGCGTTCCTGTTCATTGATAACAGGAACACGTGACATCGTCTGCTAGTTTGGTAGAGCAGACGCCTCCTTGCCACCCTTCAGTTCCGTGACCTTCGCCCGTAGTTAGCAAGAGTGAATGACTCACCAGATACCTGTTGCTTGTGAGCCTATCCAAGAATAGATATTTCGTTAGTACCTGTACGTATTGTTTCATCTGCAGTTATATCAGTTAACGTTCGAATAGTTTCCTAATGGTTATGTTATTTATAAATTGGTTCTTCAGAGTGAGCCTTCTTTTCTCCTTTCTATCTATTTGCACGGAGGGATTTTTATACAGCCTGCATATATTATTTTTTCCTGAAACAAGAAAAATTCGAAGACACAAAAAGAGTCGTATAAAAGTAGTTAACAAAAATAAACAAGAAAAAGAAAACGATAATGTAAATGTTAAAATACATTATGGTAAGAATCTATAACGATAAAAGTTGTTTTTGGGCTTTTGATGTCGCAGTTTCGTTTACGCTAGAACATATTTTTGGTTTTACATTTCTAATTTACACTTTAAAACTGCTTAAGAAAACCCAAGGATTCTTTACTGTTTTTTTATTACAAACTTTTAAAAGAAACTAGCGGTTAATAAATTTTTAATTTGCCCTGGAAAGCTGGAGGGCTTTGTTTAACATAGTTAAAACTAATACAAAAATTACCTCCAGTTGCCTTAGATTAATCTTAGGTTAGTAACATGGATTAATAAACAGAAAATAAACACTTTAACCTCAATTAAAAGAATATATGGTCGACCTACTTACGAAATTTACTCAGCGCTGCGTTTTCACTTTTACTGTAATCAACACTTCCGATATAAAAGTACACATCTCGAGAGCTCTCGACACTAGGGGGGGAACACTATTGACAGAAGCTCCTTGATGTCTTCTCTCCGCCGCTTCTTCTTTCCCTCGAAGATCTTCGACGTCTATCCCTCGAAGTAATTCACCGCCGCATTCATAGTTCAAAGGTCGAACATGGTATCAACGTCGTCACCTCGATTAGCAATTTTCAGTTCACAACTACACACTTGCAGTGTTCTTTTCACTTCTCGCGCTATAAAAGTTGCCACGAGAAAACAGTCTGTATTTAAATAAAATTTCGCGCGCTCTTTTCCCAATCACGCGAACGTTCAAATGTCCGTAACACAGGTCACTGTTAACTGTCCACTAGGCAAACGACATCTACCAAAACAGTCCACGAATATCTAACTGCAACTTGCTGCCGATAGCACAATCAAATTCGCGAATTCTCCATACCCAGAGATCTCGACGCCAACTGCTGCATGTCAACTTCTGCAGCCAACGCGCGAAGCAACGCGGCCTTTCACTCAAAGGCTCTACAAACACTGCTCGAAAAACTTCACCGCGTTTTTCTTTGTCCCTTTACACAATGCATATTAAGGACAGTTCATTTTGCCCGAGGGGTGTTAATCTCTCTATCCTCCTTCTTCTCTGAAGAAATAATCAGTTCTCAAAATAATCTGTTATAAATCGAGTGAATAACATTTTGTCACGGGGCCTCCTCGATGGCGTAGTGATAGCGTCGTAGCCTTGTAATCGAGGATCCCGGGTTCGATACGTAGTGGAGGCACGTAGTGGTTCGTATCTTACTTTAAACTGAAGGTCCAGTACAGATTATCTTATGTGTGCACAAAACAAAAACTAAAAGAAAAGAAATTGTCACAGTGTAAGAAAATTTCATGTTCAACCACATATGAAGCAGGTTATTCCAGGTTGAAGTTCGCATGTGTAGCATCTAACCAACACTAATATGAATCGCTACATATTTTCTCAGACTCATTTTAATTATACATGTATAATATAATAACAGAAGTAGAGGAAAGAGAAAGCCAAGCGAAACACGGCTGCCTTTTCCAGGATTTCAAATCTCGTAAAATAAGGTTCTGGGATGTAGTCCCGGGCAGGCATGACTTTCTTATTCTTGCCGTTTTATCTGGTTTATTTGATCATAAATCGTTGTTATGATTTACCTGCAGAGGAAGAATAATTATAATAATTGCCAATAACAAACAGAACAACTCGATTGGGGAGGTGTCAAGAAAAAACAAGACTTGTCTCTCGGTTTTCTCGAATTAAAAATTCTCTCCCGTTCTCGGTCTCGAGTAGTTAAATATAGAAATCGAAAACGTGTGTTAAGATGCATATATTTCATATATTCCGGTTTTGTAGGAGATTTCGTGAGAGATGAAATAAGTACTCTTCCATCATGTTTACATTTATAATTTTTGTTACGTAACATCACTTTTCTTTCTGCTTAATTATGATTGTGTCAGGTAATTCGTAATAACTGGCAAAATCCCATATTCATTATCATTTGTTTCATAATTTATCCTATTGTTGTGATTAACCTAAAGTCAAGGAATTAGTTGAAAGAAAAAAACATGAGTGATTGTCTCTAATGTTACTTCGTAGCAAATAATATGACGTGATATAATGATATGAATATGTATTAAAAATAATATGCCTGGTCATTCCATTGATTGATCCCAATTGATCACACAAAGTATGGTATAATATCCACTAGTATCAGACCTTCATGGTGGAGTAGTTAGCACACCGCGTTACGACGGCTTGGGCACCTGGTTCGAATCTCAGCTTAGGCATGGGTTTTCTTGGTGAGTGTCCCTTCATCAATTTAATCATATCATCACTCATCACTCATGTTCATCGTCACGATTTGCCAAAAGTGAAAGAATAGCAACACCAAATAACAAACATCCAATCAAATCGAACACCCCCACCGATTTAGTTCTATACCGTACCAAAATCCCACCTTAATACTGCATCTTACTTCATTTTACAGCATCTAAATTGTTTTCCGATTCGAAAACAATTGGAATGCTGTATGGTGCAGTTGATTGATTCATTGATTTGGTGTTTTAAGTCCATTTTATGCACAGAAAGGTTAATCGGAACTGGACCTAGAGTTTAAAGTGGGATCGAACCACTATGTGCCTCCACTGGGTATCGAACCCGGGACGCCTTGATTACAAGGCGACGAAGTGGTGCAGTTGATTGTGTATTGTTTCGTTGTTTGGATGTTTTAATTAACATTGCATTAATTAGTATTAGACCAATCGTGACAGAGGGAAGCGAGACCATAAAGGAAGGGAAAAGACAAGGGAGACACCGCGGCTCTCTTTAAAGGTAGCATCCGTAAATGCGACTGTAGTGACTGCAGAATATTAAGGATAAAAGTTGTCTCGCTTTTTCCGTTTATTTATGTTTCAGTTATGTTACTTCGCTTTTCTTCTACCACTCGCGGTAATTGTGTCGGTGAGGAGGAATTATAAACTCGTGAAATGAACGATGGGACAAAAAATCTATGCCTCTCCCACGGTTTGAACCTGTGACCACAAAATATTGTCTTATCTTAAAATTTACGGCCAAATATGGTAAAAATTTACGGCGAAATATGGTTTGTCACGTCGCAATTTTCGCTCCTCTCCTTTTCAAGGCGTTCTATTGCCTCTCCGAAAGCGTAATGGTAACGTCTTCGCCATGTAATCAAAGGCTTGCGAGTTCAATACCAGATAGAGGAACATATGATTCGGATCCCACTTTAATCTGTAGGTCCAGTGCATAAACTGTACTTAAACAACTCATTTTTTTATTAGCGTGTGGTCTATGGTGAGACCTCGATGTAAACCATCATTTTAGTGAACCTTCTTGACATCGACTCTAATATCAGTCAGTATATTTCCTTATGAGTAGCTAGTAGGTGAAACGCTACGTTCTGGAAGGGTCTTTTGACCTACTTTTCTCACCTTAATGGATTTCTCTCGTAAGGCATGAGCAGTGTTGCCAACTCCTCACTCGAAAAATCACCAAGGTGTTTTGTTTTTGGGTATAACCTAACCTACAATGAGAGAAAAAATGGATAGAAAAAGCTCTGGCATCATTTTTTAAGCTACTTTTTATGCTAAACTCGTTTTTTGACCTACATTTGAAATGACTTACGACATTTTCCTATAAGGCCGCTTTTTTTTTACTGTAAGCCCCCCCCTCCCTCAGTGTAATCTACTACGACCTGCTAATAGGCTTCTACTCTCAGCGTAATCTGTTTTACGGGGTAAACTAACCTACAATAAAAGAAAAATAAACAGAAGAAAAGCTCTGGCATCAGTTTTTTAAGCTATTTTTTTATCTTCTGCAAATCTTGCTCTTATGCTACCTTGCTTTTTGACCTACATTTGAAATGACTTACGACATTTTCCTATAAGGGGGGCCTCTTTTTTACTGTAAGCCCCCCCCCCCCAGTGTAATCTACTACAACCTGCTAATAGGCTTTTGCTCTCGGCGTAATCTGTTTTACGGGCTAAACTAACCTACAATAAAAGAAAATTAGGCAGAAGAAAAGCTCTGGCATTACTTTTTAAGCTATTTTTTACCTTCTGCAAATCTTGCTAACATCGTTCTTTGACCTATATTTGAAATGACTTACGATATTTTCCTATAAGGCTGTCTCCTTTTACTGTAAGGTCCCTCAGTGTAATCTACCACGACCTTGCACTCTCAGCGTAATCTGCCACAATGTTTTTGTTATTAAAACTCTCAGGTGTGATCTTCTACAATGTGTGTGTGTGATAATCAAAATTTTATTTTTTTGTTAAGGAAATCCCTGGCCCCCAAAAAAAGAAAATATCCCGCCAGGGGTGCGTGGTGCCCAACACAGTTCTAATGGCCACGGCTAACAAAGCCATGCCTTTGTAGAGTTTCATGGGTTTTTTTTTTAAACCCCCCCATGACCCCCTACAGAGGACCTCCGTGTGTAATGTGTGTGTTTTATGATTGAAGAGAAGAAAAATTTTTTTGGTTAAGAATGGAATGTGTAAGAACTAAAAAAAAAGTTTCCGTAGGGGGTGCAGCATCTGAAAGAAATAAAAAAATATCCTCAAAATAGTGTACATAATATGATAGAAAAATATAAAAAAAAAGTGTGAATGCAAAATTAGTGTGAATAATTGTTTTTTTAAAAAAATAATAGAAAAATATAAAAAAAATGTGAATGCAAAATTAGTGTGAATAATTGTTTTTTTTTTTAAAAAAAAAAGTGGTGCAAGAAATAATACGCACTTTTTGATGCGGAATTCTAATGGTGCGAGCAGATTTCTTCCTCGTCATGGCATCCCCATTCTCGGGTGTGGATGTTGCAGTCCAGTAGCCTCAATTTGGTGTCGTGGGGATCAAGCGCCACTTTGTTGATTGTGGATGTATGCAATTGGTCGATGGTGCTCATGATCCGATGTTCGGTCATGCGTTTGATTTTTTTGTCGAACAAGCACGACTTGTAATCTTCTACGGTTAGTTTGTTTGTGCTCGAACGCCCCACCCCTTTTGCTTTTTTTATTTCGGTCTCATCCTGAATTTTGATGGCATACATTTTTGCTCGAAGACCCGCAAACTCTGTGATGATGCGGCCGTTGACTTCATCCTTCATCTTCCCGATCGTCATTTTCTGGCTGTCGTCGAAGAGAGCGTGATCTTTTGGATAGTTCGAGAAGTCGAAATGCTGGCTCATGTTTTTCAGATCTTCGTATAGATCATCGGTGTGGATGTTGTACACGAAGCTGTCCGTGTCGGTGTACGCCACCTCGATGGCCTCTCCATAGCGTGGTTTCATGATGTCGTAGTGAAACTTGTACATGGCCAGCTTCGACAACTCGAGGATCGCGACTCCCGCGGCGATTGGTTTGTTGAATGTTATGAGGTGGAGAGCACGTTCGATCAATACCAACGTGTCGCTCAGTATCGTGAAGTTTTTGTACGTGGGCTGAGCGACGCGCTTGTTTATTTTCTTCGGGTCGGAGACCAAGTTGATATTTCTTTTTTTCCTCGCATCTTCCATGCTCTTGCCGTAGATGCTGTTGTTCATCAATTTGTATAGGTCTTTGTCTGCGGAAGAAGAAGCTGATGCTCGACGTTGAGTGTTGCCGTCGATATAGGGTGCTAGCCACCTGGTCTGTCTAAACTTCAATCCCGAGTGCACGCGCTTCAAAACCAATCCATGCCGGAGGTAGAATTGTAGGAGACGATAATGCACCACGTAATTCTCTTTGCTCTTGAAGGTGAGCATCAGCTTCTTCTCCGGAGCCGATTCCATCACAGGTGCCATCGCAAATCCATGGTGTTTTCGATGAAGCGATGCAGGATATTCCAAATCTACTTTCAGAAAACATCCATTTTCATGATCTTCGCTCCATTCCAAACAATCTTGAAGTTCCTGCTCGCTCATCCATTCGTATTCTCCGATGGGCAGAGGCTCGGACATGGCATAACCATAGAGATTGTTCATGTCCCAGTATGCCAAGAAGTTTGTCGGTTTCTTTGCATCAAAATCAGCGACATATGGATTGTTGGCCTTGACGTATCGAAGGGGACACTGGACGATTCCACCACGTTTTGCCTCTTCGACAAACAAAAGTTGATTGACGTCTTTGATGAGTTCTATCTCCACCTTCGTGGATTTTAACATCGCCTGCCAAGAATAACCCGGTGTGGTGTAGCTGAAAGCGGGGTCCAAACCATATGCTGCCATTCCTCTCGAGCGATGGAGATGAAAACGGTCGCTCAATAGCGTAACATCCAGTTTCAGATACAGATCGTGATAGTCGGCCATGGTTTGACAAGAGAATGTAGACCACACGAGCTGAGCATGATGGTAGTCCTCTTCGGTGCAACAGGTGTCGCTAAGGCGACTGTAGAATGCTTCTCTCGGTGGTAACGATGTTTCTGAGAATTTGGAAGCATCCGTCATGTATTCGTATGGGTAAACACCCTTGCGTCTCAACAGTGCTAAATGTTGGTCGCCGAAACATTTCCTGGTGGCGACCAAATCATCGTCGGTGAGTTGAGACGCGAGTGTCGCCAAACTCGAAGACAGAAAGTTGTAGGAGTCCAAGAAGCGAATTTCTACGTGATTGCGATTTCCAACGTCCACCTTCTTGCTGAATGAAATGAATTTCTCGTTGGTGCGAGGTATGACGCTAATGGGTTGAGCGTCGCATCCCATCTCCTTTATGAAGATTTTGGCGTCGTAGCCCTCCAAATTGTGAATGAATACGGGAATAAAATTTGGTTTTTTGATTTGAAGATTACAGTTGTTACACACGGGGGCCACATATTTTCCTGTGTGATGGTTGTGGTGGCGAACTTTGACATTTTCGAGGGTGAAGTTATTTTCGCACACACCACACTGAGAGGCAAGGTCGTATGCTTCCTTCTCTTCCTGGGTGAGAGGCTCCATTGCTTTGTCTTCTCTTAGTAGAGGAGCGAATTGTATGGCCATCCGTTTCAAGGTTTGAATGAATTTTTGTGGAGCATCATTGCCACGATGTAAAATAACATTGCCTGTGTTGTTGACCATCAATCCAAAAGCGCAGGCTTCGTGATGTAGAATTTCGGTGGTGCTCGATACGCTGGGATTCGGTTCGCATGTGGCGAGTGGAATTTGCAAACTTTCAAAGTCGGCGCATATCACCACGGGATGCCAGAGTAATGCCTTGTAGTTGGAAAATGTCATGTCATGAGAAGGCATTTTGATAGCCGTAGCCGGATGTTTACTACACATTTCATGATGATCTTGGAGTTCTTCATCAGCATTCTTTTTTCCTCGACCGTAGAATATACTCAGACATCTGTCGCATACTCGAATTTTATGGTGATCTGAGGTAATTTGACTTCTTATTAATTTTGGAAGATTCTGAATTAGACAGTAATGATAATTATCATCATCTTCGATGAGGAGTAATCTGATGACACGATTACTTTTAATGTCGCTGTGTCTGAGAACGTAGATGGTGTTGTTTTTGTCTAATCCGAAGATGTGTACTGCTATACTTTCGTTTTTATCTGTCTTGTACTGTGCCTCAAATTTACTAATGTCTCGTAGATTTACAGGGTAATTAATGCCAGCCATAGGTTTTTCAAATTTTGAGAGATATTCTGGCTTGTTGTAGTGGTATAAACAATGTTTGTTATTATTGGCTGGGTGATGATCGGCAATGATGCACCACAAAAAGCATCTGTTATCCTCATTTTGTATGTTGATTATGGCTTTCTTAGCGGCTATTTCCCGAGGCAAATTGATGTAGCTGGATGCTCCCATCGGGTTGTATCGTGCCACCTTCAAAGTTAAAGTGTGAGGCAAACCACAAAGTGTCCAACCCGATCCACGTTTTTGGAAAGTCTCGTGCTTGTTCAACAAAGCGTCAAACATCTGGTTGCAAATGGCATCCACCTCATCGACGTTGGCGGCGTGGAGGCTCTTTACACCAGTGTAATGATGGAAAGTTTCTCGCTCTTTTTTCACGTTTTCATAAATGACGGAAACGATGAGGTGGATTTTCAACGAGCATTGCAACAAAGCTTCGGTGATAGACGAAATTAACTTGCTTTTGACCGAGGGAAAAAAGTTGTTTAGATCAGATGTTTCTTCAGATCGGAAAGTCTCCTCGGTTAAAATATTTTTAATATTTTCGCCGGCACTTTTCTGCTTTTTTCGTGGCGCTTGATCGTCAACATAGAGCTCTCTCTTACTTGATCCTTCGCCATGCATATCCTTCCGATGTCTACTCAAGTTAGAAATGGATATATATTTCCCACATTGGTCGCATGCACGTTTCGCTTCCTTCTTCTCCATTTTTTGTGCTAAGAAAAAAAAGATGAAGTTACTAAAAATTGCACATTTTTTTTGTGGTGTTATTTATATTACATACGACCTCATTTTTTTCTTAAATAACCAACATGAATCTTTTTGGTTTCCGAAAGCAAACAATGGAGACTGTACACCGCACGACGACAGATCATGAATTTCTACCTTCCGCGTTAACTAAACTCAACGGTCTGTTGATTATTCACCTCAACAGCATTTGGACAAAATTGGATGAGGACGTGGGCAAGATGTTTTATGTTTTTAATAACAATTTACATTTCTATGAAATTCCGATTGACGGGAAACTTCGGATCACCGTGAATCCGGAGAACGTAGGCGAAATCAAAATATCTACCGGCAAGAACATTTTTCGAATCAAGCACGACAAAATGCTTTCTAACATGGCATACGATGTTTCCGCAGGAGATTACTTTTACGTGGAACTCCTCGGAGATTATGAGAAACTTATTCCTCTCTTCGTAGAATTACGAATCGTCTATCCTATTATAAATAACCGTTAACCAAAAATGCCTAACGACATTTTCGGCAACACCAAGCGTGTAGACCATGCAGAAGAGATTCTCATGTTGGACATTCGAGTTAAGAAGTTGAGGAGCGATTTGATTGCTTTGCAGGAGACCTTAAACAAAAGTTTAGAGTCGGAAATCGCCACGCTCCAAACGCAATGTCTCGACCCCATTCTGAAAATCGATTCCGAACTGAAAATGCTCATAAAAAATTATGTCGACGTACCTTCTTACGACAGCGTTCAAAATATACAGTTGAGCGTGGATTCGCTTCAAAATGATTTGGGCAAATTACAGCAATTTCAATCGAAAAATGAAGATTTGGAAAAATTGAAACTCGAAATCGAAGAACGAACTTCCGCAATCGAAAAGAATTTCTCCGAACTTCAAACCGTGGTGAACGATATTGATGTAGAACGCTTGCACGTCGTCGTTTCCAAATTACAAGAAGAATTCACCGGCACGTTGGAAGAAATTAAATCCAAGTTACAGACTTTGGAAGATACCATAACGAACCTACCATCGTCGGACGAACTGCAGGTCATCGGTAAAAGCGTCGCGAACATAAAAATTCAATTGGAGGCGTATCGAGATTTCGAACACATTCAAACCACCATCGCTACGCTTCAGGCGTCCTTGGAATTGATCAACGAAGAAATTAAAAATATTCACGCTGAAGCAAGAGCGTTGACGAGCATTCATGACACGTTAAGCACGGTTCAGCAGAAGATCGAATATTTAGAAAATTTGAACGTCGAAACGAATCTCGCTCATTTTCATCACGTACTCGACAACATACAGGGTGACTTGGAATCGTTACGGACGAGCGTGCCTTCGAGCGAAGATTTGGAAAAATTGAAAACGGCGGTGACGGCACTATCCGATTCGAGCGACATCAAAAGTTCGTTGAGCGAACTCGAGAGTAGGGTGGCCAATCTCCCCACCTCCAAAGAATTACACGCTTTGAAAAGGAACATATCACGTATGCTGAAACGACTGGAAACGGAAACGGCGAACGTGGAACAGATTCGAGACGAAATTAGTTCGCTGGTGTCGACGCTGCCCACTTCGCAGAGCGTCGCCGACCTTCACACGCAGTTTACAGAGATGCGAAGCATCGTGAACGATCTTACCGAGAAGAGCTCGAAATTGAATCAAGTCGAGAACCTTCAGAACATCGTCGTCAACGTCAGAGATCAAGTTGGAGTGCTGGAATCCACGCAGGAATCGACGCTGGCCTCTTTCGGTGCCAAGTTGCAAGAACTCAACGAAAACTACAAGCAGTTGAACGTGGAAGTGAAAATCAAACCGTCGTTTTCTGCCGTAACGGATACCATAGTCGAGCATTTGCTGCCCATCGAAAATAAACTCGGACAAGTTCACAGTAATCTGCTCGGCGTCGACACTAAATTCGCTAAACTGCATTCTCTGCAAGCCATCGAAATCAACAGCGTACCCAATCAACAGAGAATCTCCACGTTCGTCGAAGGTAACAAACTGTACATGTTGCATCCTTATCATCCGTACTACAAGTTTCTTCTCGATGGCACGATTCAGATAAACGAATTTTCGTACTGGTCTCATGGTAGAAAAGCTAGCGTTCCCACCATGACTTTGATATCGAATCGTGGTGTCCAGAAAGCAGGAAACATTCCTCTGGCACGTTGGAACGAAACGCGCAACATATATGAAATACACGAAGACGAAGATCTCAACGTTTTCGACGTGAGTGCTGGCGATAAGCTGATCATTCAAAACACGAGCGAAGTGCCACCCTCTTTGAATCCCATCACGCTTGTGCTTCTCTTGAAACGTAATCTCTAAAAAAAATGTCTAGGCAAGCCATCGTCGAAGAATTGCATAAACCTGCTCGCCGCAACTACGAACGTTTGGCTGTGGTAACCAAGGGCATCGACGACCTCTGGCAAAGCGACCTCGTGGAGATGAGTAGCGGCAATTTGAAAAACGTGCATAAATTGAACAAGGGCAACAAGTACCTTCTCACCGTCATAGACACGTTTTCGAAATTCGCATGGGCTCTACCTTTGAAGGCGAAAACGGGAACATGCGTCACGGAAGCATTCAAATTAATTTTTCGCGAAAGCGGTGGCAGACGACCACGGTTTCTGCAAACAGACAAGGGGAAGGAATTTTATAACGCTGTATTCCAAAAGTTTATTCAAAAACACAAGATTCGACATTATTCGACCTTCAGTCACATCAAAGCCAGCATCGTGGAAAGATTCAATCGAACCTTGAAAACACACATGTGGAAACGATTCACGCTTCGGGGAAATTACAAATGGGTCGACATCCTACCGGAACTCGTCGACACCTATAATGATACGGTACACAGAACGATAGGCATGAAGCCAGTTGACGTTACGAAATCTGACGAGCAGCGTTTAATTTCTACCGTTTACTGCCCAAAGTACACACCCACGACAAAAAAAGCTAAATACAAAATTGGAGACCAGGTGAGGATCAGCAAATTCAAACGCACCTTCGAGAAGGGATTCACAAAAAATTGGTGCACGGAACTTTTTACGGTGGTTCGAGTTCTACCCGGAAACCGACACACGTATATAATAAAAGATAGTAGCGGCGAGATTTTGAAAGGAAGATTTTACGAAGAGGAACTCTCTAAAACGAAACACCCCGACACGTACCTCATCGAGAAAGTATTGCGTAGGAAAGGTGACAAACTGTTTGTCAAATGGCTGGGACTTCCGGAAAAGAGTTGGATCGACGCGGACGAAGTGATCTTGTGAGTACGTGGAACGTGGTGAAGCGTCTACCGGATCCGGAAAGTCAAACGAGAAAAAAAAAGAACGGTGAGTTGCTTCCCGACAGCATCCGCTGTCTGATCGTAGGTCCTTCGGGGTGTGGGAAAACGACACTGCTCGTGGACAATTTTCTCCTCGCACCGAATTGGTTAGATTGGAAGAACAGGCACCTGTACGTGTTCTCGAAAAGTTTGGAGCAATCCAAATACCAGCAACTGATGAAACTGTACGATGGTCTGGACATTGCAACGTTCGCCTCGGAAATAAAACCACTCGACGATTGTCGTGAAAATTCAGTCGTTGTGTTCGACGACGCCATCCTGGAAAATCAAAATGAAATTCGCAATTTTTTCACGCAAGGTCGTCACAAAGGAATGGATTGTTTTTACCTAGCTCAAACGTTTTCCAAAATTCCAAAACAGTTAGTACGCGACAACGCTAATTTCATATGTTTGTTTCGTCAAGATCACACCAACCTCAAGCACGCGTACGATGACTACGTAGGCGGAGACATGAACTACAATCCATTTTCGGAACGCTGCTGCTCTACTTGCTGGAACGGTGACGATTTCGGATTCGCTACGATCGACATGACGAGGAAACCCAACGACGGAAAATACAGAAACAAAATCAACGACTTTCTAAACGTTGCAACGTTGTGAGAAACGACGTGTATAAATAACGTCATGACGAAACGAAAAATCGAGGACGAAAATATCAAGTTGCGAAAATACCTCGCGAAACGCTTCAAAGGTTGGAAATCCGAGAATCGCGGATTCTACGAAGAGAAGAAACGTCAGGATCAACCCGTGATCGATGCCATCAGCGGTCTAGGTAAAGAAATTAAAAGTGTCACGGAACAAAATAAAAATTTGATCAACGAACTCGTACCGCTCGCAGCTAAAAGTTACGCCGTACCCACGCCCATTTCGAGCATTCCTTCGACACCGTTCGAACTGAAGGATGCACCGGCACGACGTCGAGCCATTGGTAGCACGTCTTCGGATAAAATCGAGTTGGGACCTTTGGCGCGAGACTACCTGAGTACGGGGAAATTCGACAAGGATGAAGTGTTCGGATTGTATGCCAGCATGGAAACCAGCGAAGGCGGCGGTGTGGTGTGGAAGATTGGGAAATCGAAGGTGACCTTCGAAGGCAACGACATTAAAGTCAATTTAGGCGACAAGGATAGTTGGAACAGGTATCCGGGTACGGTGGGACTGTGGGAACTCGTTGCCAAAAAGCAGCCGAAAGATTATACCGACGAAGATTACCAGAGTTACAAGGAAATTCTGATCATGACGGATGCCTTGTACCAGAACAACGACGCCTCGCAGAATAGGGTGAAATCGAGCAGCGGCGAGAAGTACAGGAATCTCATCAAACCGATTTGGAACCAGTCAAAACAGGCAGCGGTGTCAAACGTTACAACACGTTACCCAAAGAATTTGTTTGGGTGGACGACGTGAGGAAGCTCGTGGACCGATTGTTGGTAATAGCCGGCGAAGAGAATGCAGGCAACCGTAATTTCTACAACGAGAAGGTTGGCATCGTGGACATGATCAGCACGAAACTTTCCAACTTCATCGTGAACGACGACAAGGGCATAGGTTACCTGATCAAAATCATCAACACGCTAGCTCCGAAATTTTGGAACGTGGCCGAAGGAAAAGGACTCGTGAACGACATCATCAACAAGTTACCTTTCGAGATGCATCTACCTGGCTACCAGTACTGCGGACCGGGTACCAAACTCGAGAAAAGATTGGAGAGAGGAGACAAGGGTGTGAATCTGTTGGACGCGGCATGCAAAGATCACGACATCGCTTACAACACCATGCAGACGGATCTGGACGCACGTCACGAAGCAGACAGAAAATTGGAACATGCAGCTTTCGAAAGGTTCGTAAGCAGAGACGCATCGCTGGGTGAACGGGTCGCCGCACTGGGTACCACCATCGCCATGAACACAAAACAAAAATTGGGGTGGGGTATATAAATAACATACAGTAAAAAAAACAACATGGCTTGCATAACTGATTTGCCGCACGAACTACTATCTAAAATATTCAAAATGGTAGTTAACGGAGATGTTAATAAACTTGTGATCATAGCTAGAACGACGCCGGCATTTCGCATGGGATGCGAAATAGTTCTCAAGGACCATCTTCGGGAGATCAGCGGCCTGAGGTGCGGTGATCTCAACATTCTGCTTTTGGCTGCAGGGGAGAAATTGAACGAGAGGTTGGATGAACTGCACGAGGCGAGGCAGGGAAGAAGACGGTATACTGATGATTGGCGTAAGTCCAAACAGGAAACTGAAGAAATCATCACGCAAATCATCGCGTTCTCCGAAGCACGAACTTTCTTCCTCTGTTAAAAAAATCTTCGATACAAATCGTGAAAAAAAATATATATAAATAACACGCATCGTGAAAAAAATAATCTTCGGTATAAATAACACACATCGTGAAAAAAAAATTAAATTTCTCTAACACACACACTGAAAATTTCTCTTCTTCGATATGACAACTGAAAAAATGAGTGACCTCCAAGCATTAAAACAAATGCTAAATTTGTCAGTCGAGTATGTAAAAATTCGGGAATTGGAAGTCGACAAATCTTACACGATAACTTCCGGTTCAATTGTTTCTACCCAGTATGGTCCCAAGGTACGCCTGTTGCTCAACGCACAATACAGTCTATTTTTACCAGATCGATACGCTAACATGTTATCGGACGAGAAGCTATCTATTTTAATCGAGAACAAAACTCAAATCGTGTACAAGGGGGCAAAGGAACTTCTTGGCAAGAAAACGAAGCACGTAATAGAATTTGTGTAGCGACTGCGGGGCCGTGAAAAAAAAATCTCAGAATATTTATATATAAATAACATACCGTAAAAAAACTACACAAGAAAAAAATATCAGAATATATATATAAATAACATACCGTGAAAATAACACATAGAGCATCAACATGAAGCCCAAGGGTGTCGTGTACCAGATACCATACTCCAATCTTAAAAATCTAGGTGCCCTCGATGGGTTACTCACCAAGAAACAACGCGAGAAGAAACGTTCTTGCTTGTCGAAAGGACACGGAATGAAATTACTTCTCAGCACACCTCAATTGAAAAGATTGCAGCGTTCGCGGAAACAGCAAAAGGTCGGAGGTTTCATATTCAGCATCCCGGCCATCCTGGCAGCATTGGGGGCTGTTGGAAGTTTGGCTGGCGGAAGTGCCGCCATCGCGAAAACCGTCATCGACTCGAAGAAGAACAAGGCGGAATTGGAAGAACAGAAACGTCACAACCTGGCCATGGAGAAAAAAGGAGGCAAGGGCGTGATGAAGAAGTTTAAAAAAAAGAAACAGAAGCACTCACCAACCGAGACATTGAATCTCTGATCGAACCGTTACAAATCAAATACTTCAGAGGAGTTTTCATGTCCGACTCGCTACCTTCAAGCGTTAAAAGAAGAGAATGCGGAGTAGTCAACTTGGACGGTCAAGAAAATCCAGGCACGCATTGGATATGTTACCACAAAAACGATGATAAAGCATTCGTTTTCGATTCTTTCGGAGGTGTTCCACCTACAAATTTAATTTATTATCTGAAAACGAACAAAACCTCTATATACTACAACGACGAACGCATTCAAGATTTCGGAGACGTGAACTGCGGCCATCTCTGCCTCTCCGTGCTCGCGTTTCTCTCTAAAATAAATAACCCTACGATCGAAGATTTTCAGAAAGCATTGTGGAACCTCAAACAGCATCACTAGGATGGGCGTGTTCCATCTCACGAGCGAATCTTCAATCTTGAAACTCACGCTGCACGACGACATCGTCTATCCTAAATCCGTGGCTCTGCGTGCATTCTACAGCATGTACCTCATACCCAATGTTACGCAGCACAACAACAAAATTAGCGTCGGAAGCGAACACATCGTCGTCACGCCAGGACAATACAATCTTTCCACTTTGCAAGCTCAGTTACCCAAAGGCACATACCTTTCTCAAAATTCGGTCACGCACAGAGTGGAAATCCTGTCGGCGACGGAGACCGTGGACCTGGGCACCATGGGAGAACTTTTAGGTTTCGAGAACGACACCAAACTCGAAGCTGGTATCAAGCACGTAGCAACCAACATTCCTAAATTCTTGGCCATAGAGACTTTGAACGTACACTGTAACGTGGCGGAAGGTATGATCACGAAATCCTCGGACGGATTGTTAGGAAGTCACAAGCAGACGGGAATCATAGCCACTTTCAAACCAAGTTCCGAGTTCATGGAACCGATCACCTACACGCCCTCTTCGCCGATCTATTTTCCAGTATGCCGCAACCGCATAGACGACATAGAGTTGGTGGTGACGAACGAGAAAGGAGACGTGGTGGATTTCGCAGGTGCCACTACGACGGCCATTGTGGAGATCAACATATAATAAATAACACACATAGTGAAAAAAAAAATGGAGCAAATCGAAAGTTACGAATTGCAATCTTTCCCTCCCAACCGTCGCACGTTCGCCAATCTCAACGAGGCAAACAGAGAGATCGAATACGACGTGGACGTAGGCGATGGGTTCGTTCATCCTCACAGAGCGGACCTCTACCTTCAATTCGACGTGGTGAAGAAAGAAAGTGGAGACGCGTTTCCGCCCAATGCCAATTTGAAACTCGTGGACAACTTCGTGCCTCACCTGTTCTCGCAGGTGGAGGTGAGGAAACACAACACCGTCATCGACAGAATAGATTATCCAGGCATCACGTCGACGGCAGTGGGAACATTGAAATTATCCAAAACGAACGCCGCGTACTACCAGGCCGGGGGATTTGAAGCCGGGACCAAAATATCGACGAGAAGTCACACGGTGCTCTTTCCCATGCGTCTGCTGCCTGGTTTCTTCTCGGACTACAAGGAGATCATGTGGAAGGGAGGACTGAGGATCACGTTTCGAAGAGCGGCCAACGACAACGACGCACTGATGCGATACACCAACTTGAACGCCGACGGCACGCCGATAGCCAACACTTTACCCGAAGCGGCGAAATGCGTCATCCGAAGCATGGAATTGAGAATGCCGGTGGTGGAATACGAAACGAACTACGCCCTCAAGTACAAAGCGGAGATCTTGAAAAGTCCGCAGGTGCCGATTCACTTTCACGGTTACCAGTGCGTGCAGAAGATGGCGTCGGGAAGTCACATGGAATTCGACGTGACGACGCAGTTCAACAACATACAGTTCGACATGACAGATTTCGTCGTAGTGCTCTTTCAAACCGCGCGCGATAACAATCAGGAAAAAGATTCCAGCAAATTCGACGACTGCAAGATCAAGAACGTTTATCTCAAGAATGGACGCAACGAAGTGTTCCCGCGCGAGAATTACAACCTGGACATAACCAAAGATGATTACCTCAAACTTTACGAAGCTTACACGGCTTACAAACGCGTGACCGAGGGAAGTGTGGACATGTACTACACCCCCAGCGAATTCAAAATCCGCAGGCCGATGTTCGTCATCAACACCACAAAAAGAAAACAGGTGGTGGTCAACGATCGAACCAACATCAAGGTCGTCTGCGAATTCCACGACGCGCTGCCTGCCGATACTCTGTGCAGCGTCATCCTGATTGCAGAGAAGTCCTTCGCGTACGACGTGAAAAACGAGAGGGTCACAGAGCAGTTTTAAAAAATATCGCCAACAAGCAAGAATAGCTTTTCTACATTCCCAATTACAAAATTTTTAATCTAAATCACATCCAAAACACGTGTTTTTTAGGATCAAATCGAATTTCTTAAACAAATTGAGGGGGGGGGCTTGCTTGTAGTTGAGTAGTTATCATCAAAACCTATCCAACAAACCCACAATCATCATCCTAGCTCAATTAGGAGCCGAGAAAATCAACGTCTTAGAAAACGTCTTAAGATAATTGTCTTAAGAAAATTTTCTTGACAGACCGGAAGTAACATCTTGACAGACCGGAAGTCGACTTTCTTAAAGATTAAGATATTTGTCTTAAGACGTTTTCCAAGACGTTGATTTTCTCCGCTCCTATGGGGTCTAGAACCATGTAACTTTGATCTATGTATATACCAGTACTTGCCCAACCCTGTGGCCGAGTGGTTAGCACATCGCGCTGCGATGCCAAGGGTCCCGGCTTCGAATCCCGGTCGAGCATGGTTGTTTGTGAATATCTATTCATCCATTTCATCACTCATCCCCAATCTTCGCAAATTAGCCAAAAGATACAAAACGCGAAGTAAAATAAACTAAATCAATAAATCAATTAATATACCAGTACTTTTCCTACATGTTCACTCACCTTACAACCCACCCGATCAAAAAATAAAATTTACCCCCTGCGCGCATGCGCACATGTATAAATTTAAATATAAGCTCGATATTGAAACAAAATATTATTTTTTCTCCTCCCCCTCTCTCTCTCTGGCCAAGATTGCAAATAATTGCAGAAATAATAATACCATAATATTTTAAACTGTAGGTCTAGGTCACCCGAACCTGACAACATTTAAGTTGGTATTTTTTTTAAGTCCACTTTATGTGCAGTAAGACTAATCGGGACTAGACCTACAGAGTTTTAAAGTGTTATCCGAACCACTTGTGCCTCCAGCGAGTATCGAACCCTTGAATACAAACCTACCTACCACTGCACCATGGAGGAGGCCCCCAGACGACATATTTGCACTACAACAAGCAAAAATAAATTCATATCTGTGCATATAGGAAGTCCAAAACATAGTTGGTAATATGTGATGTGATCAGCACCAAACATTTAATTTTTATGTATGTCCGTGTTTGCCCGACCCTGTGGCCGACTGGTTAGCACATCGCACTGCAACGCCAAGAGTCCCCCGGGTTCAAATCCCGGTCGGGCTTGGTTGTTTGTGAATGTCTATTCATCCATTTCATCACTCATCCCCAATCTTCGCAAATTAGCCAAAAAAATACAAAACGCAAAGTAAAATAAACTAAATCAATAAATCAATCATTAAGTTCCGTGTGTTGCAATCATGAAATTAAATTTTAATTAATTTTTTTTCCTATCCATCTCTCTCTCTCTCAAATCTATATAGCCTGTTCATATTTGGCATGTCGGCCATTTTGTTTACGTGGTAAAAAAAATCTCAAGCCACTTTTTTGCGAATGCTCGTTCTGTAGCCATAAGTATAATTGGATATAGTTGTCAGATTTTATTTAATTTGAGGTTTAATATCAATAAGCGTGCATAAAAACTAAATATTTTAAATAAATAAGATTCGAATAACTATGTACTTTCACTAGACTTTGCGATGGCGCAGCGGTAGCGTCGTTGCCTTGTAATCAAGGCTTCAATACCCCCACAAGTAGTTCTTAAAACTGTAGGTCCACCCCCGATTCGTCTTACTGTGCATAAAGTAGACTTAAAACATCAAATCAATCAGTACTTCCACTAGCCTCTGCGATGGCGCAGCGATAACGTCGTTGTCTTGTAATCAAGAGTTCGATACCCAGTGGAGGTACAAGTGGTTCTTGAAACTGTAGGTCCAGTTTCAAAAATCAACTCACAAAAACAAAACCATACTTATAAATCAAAGCCAACTCATGCAAGCTAAGAAACAAAGTTACTTACTTTTGGAAAATACTGCAGAAATGCTCTTCACTATCGTTTAAAATAAAAACAGAACTTTCTACACCAGTACTTTAAGTTTTATACGGTTTTCTAATAAGGTCAAAAGTGAAATGTTAGCCAACGCAACGTGGACCAATAGAAATCCGAGACAATCCGCTCTAGAAGATTCTTCCCCTACATTTCAGCCACATCATTTTGAATAATGCATCGCATTGTATTACTGGTATCTATGCTGCTAACTGACGTCACTATATATACTTCCGTCATCCCAAGGCCTACGTATTGTTGAATTTTGTGTAATTGCGTCAATGTTGATAGCACGCGAAATCCCCTTTCGCATTACAGGTATTTCAATGTAATAAATAAGCTTTAGAATTTCATTAGAGATAAGAGGACTTGCATCACTGGTATCTATGCTGCTAACTGACGTCACTATATATACTTCCATCATCCCAAGGTCTACATATTGTTGAATTTGCGTTATTGCGTCAATGTTCATAGCACACGAAATCCCCTTTCGCATTACAGGTATTTCAATGTAATAAAAAGCTTTAGAATTTCATTAGAGATAAGAGGATGGTATTTCGAAACCAACACAATGCAATTTCCTGCTCATTCTCGTAACCTACTCCATATTCGAGTGAACACTCTCTTGTTCAACATCCGTCTGTCATTTGACAGACTTGACCGGGACTTGGAAAATTGCAATAAAATATATTCATCCTTCCCCCTTCACGCAGCACACTCGATTTCAAATATCGCTACAATACCAATTTTTACATCATGAGGAGAAAAATATCATAACAGGGGCTTAAAATATTATAGGAGAAGTTTTGTTAGGTTGTAGTTTGTTAGGTTGTAGTAGGGATTTCCTTAACAAAAAAATAAAATTTTGATTATCACACACACACATTGTAGAAGATCACAACTGAGAGTTTTAATAACAAAAACATTGTGGCAGATTACGCTGAGAGTGCAAGGTCGTGGTAGATTACACTGAGGGACCTTACAGTAAAAGGAGACAGCCTTATAGGAAAATATCGTAAGTCATTTCAAATATAGGTCAAAGAACGATGTTAGCAAAATTTACAGAAGATAAAAAAAAAATAGCTTAAAAAGTAATGCCAGAGCTTTTCTTCTGCCTAATTTTCTTTTATTGTAGGTTAGTTTAGCCCGTAAAACAGATTACGCCGAGAGCAAAAGCCTATTAGCAGGTTGTAGTAGATTACACTGGGGGGGGGGGCTTACAGTAAAAAAGAGGCCCCCCTTATAGGAAAATGTCGTAAGTCATTTCAAATGTAGGTCAAAAAGCAAGGTAGCATAAGAGCAAGATTTGCAGAAGATAAAAAAATAGCTTAAAAAACTGATGCCAGAGCTTTTCTTCTGTTTATTTTTCTTTTATTGTAGGTTAGTTTACCCCGTAAAACAGATTACGCTGAGAGTAGAAGCCTATTAGCAGGTCGTAGTAGATTACACTGAGGGGGGGGGGCTTACAGTAAAAAAAAAGCGGCCTTATAGGAAAATGTCGTAAGTCATTTCAAATGTAGGTCAAAAAACGAGTTTAGCATAAAAAGTAGCTTAAAAAATGATGCCAGAGCTTTTTCTATCCATTTTTTCTCTCATTGTAGGTTAGGTTATACCCAAAAACAAAACACCTTGGTGATTTTTCGAGTGAGGAGTTGGCAACACTGCTCATGCCTTACGAGAGAAATCCATTAAGGTGAGAAAAGTAGGTCAAAAGACCCTTCCAGAACGTAGCGTTTCACCTACTGTAGCTGTTGTTAAGAAACCAAGTTCCTGACATTTTCTTCTGGAGGCTTCGTAGCACCCAGCTGTTTGCTGTGGCTGGCGCATGAATCATGTGACTCATGCTATCAAAGCTCCATCCTTCCCGAGAACTCATATCCACCAGGCAAACTTAAGCGAATATTTTGTTATTTGGGTTGCATACACAATAGGCTATAAGACGTTACGAGATTCTAGGTCCCGTGGCCCAGGTAATTCTTTCTCTGACTGTACAATAACATTAGTATAAGCAGCGAAACACTTTTCTCCTTGAAGAACCTTTCAACTTTAAGGCTATCATCTTGTAATATACATGACCTAAACAATACTTTAAAGGATTTTCCACAGTTAGAAAGTCTCGATATTAGTAATAATTCCCTGACTTTATTAAAAGACAAAGTGGTTCTTCCAAGTGTATATTTTACTTTACTGTTTCTCACAATAAGATTGTTAATATCAGTAAAAAATATATTTTGTGATATATCAAAATTGGAGAAAATAGAAATGAGTTACTGCGGAATTGAAGAGGTTGTAACAGATTTTTTGTCAGGAACAATTAATCTACTTTCCCTCGATTTAAGCCACAATTCAATTGAGACACTTCCCAAACATTTCTTGAAAGATTCTCCCATGCAGACCATCAAATTAGATTACAATAATCTTAAAACTTTACCAAAGAATGTCCTTAGATACAGAGAACATGAGCGCATATCTTTAAGTAACAACACATTTTTAAAAAATTGGTTCTGAAATTTTCCAAAACATGACCAACCTCAGGTTTCTAGATTTAAGTCACAACGACATAACTGATTTGGACATTGGTACATTTGCCGGTTCAAAAAATATATGATTGCTTTATCTAAATCATAACAAGCTGAAGACCATTTCTTACATATTTGTACCATTGGAGAATCTAATAGAACTTTATTTGAATAATAACGAAATAAACTCGGTGGGTAACAGTACGTTCAAGAACTCGAAATTATTGGAAACACTAGATTTATCGCATAATAAAATTGTAACCATACAGAGCTTCTCTGATGAAGATCTGTTGCCATCGCTGAAAAATCTATTTCTCAACAACAACTATCTTGTTGAAATATCATTTAGTGCATTTCAAAATCTAGGAAGCTTAATTTCCTTAATTCTTGTTAACAACTCACTTTCTTTGGACACTGATTTAACCTACAACATTATTGGCGAATATACATACTTCACAGCTCTATATCTTTGTCCCAGTTTGACGTATCTTGACGCTTCGAACAATTCTATCAAACAAATTCTTCCAGATATGAAGAACTCTTTGAAACGCTTAACTTACCTTGGTCTTTCTCACAATCAAATTTCTACCATAATTTGCGATGATCTTATGTACTCTTCTTTTAATTTGACTGCGGATCTAACTCACAATAAAATCACCTCTGTTAAAATCAAGGGCAAGGAATTAACAATGAATATTACGAAATCAAATTCTCAAGTTCTTATTGATCTGAATGACAACCCCTTGAATTGCAATTGCGCTCTCTTTAATTTCTTGAAATTTCAGGAAGGTGATGTTACTCTATTACATTCGGAATGAAATATTGTGGACATTCAAGCCAACAGACTGAAATGCTCACAACCATATGCACTACGGGGAGAGTTTGTAGAGCAAATTGAAGACTGGGCTCTAGAGATAGTTGCTCTCTTGGGGATTTGTTTATTACAAACGGTTGAAGTTATTCCATTAAATTCTAGTTTAGTTATAGATGTGTAGATTATTTTTATTACATGTAATGTAACCTGTAAAAACTTTGTATGTCACTTTGTAACATCCTTTGATAAATTTAGATACTATTATTTTATTATTTCTATTGATATATATATAATTGATTTCATGTGTCATATAAAAAAATAACAGTGCCGGTCTCCATGGCGGAGTGGTCAGCGCAGTTCGTTACCATGCCAGGGGGCACGGATCTCGGATCTCGGCTCTGGCATGGATGTTCTATGTGAGTGCTCCTTCATCAATTTCATCATATCATCACTCATCCTCATCTTCGCTATTAGCCAAAAATGACACTAAAGCGAAATAAAACTAAACTAAGTCAATCTATCAATTTTAATGACCGAAAGCCATTGGTCTCGCCTTCAAAAATTCTGTGTTCGAACTTTATCCATTGACATCCTCAGCTTCACGATTAACGTCCGGAGGTAGAAACACCAAATTAAATAAATAAAACACATATAGAAATGGATAGTTGAGGACTAAAAGTGGTAAACGTTGTAAGTGCCAAAATCGAAAGTGTTGGGAAATCGCATAGTTCAGCACATCATCCCTTACGAACGTTCACACTAGTACCAATAAGAAGGTATTGACTGGTTGATTTAGTTTATTTTACGCCAAATAACGAAATAAAATCAAAATTAGTTTTTTATGTTGAGTTGCATTATATTCCATTATTAGCGTTACTTTTTATATGAAATTTTAAAATGTTCTTAATTGCAATTTTAAGCACATATTAATTTTAATAATTACAGCAACTAAATTCGTTTGTTTGGATGTTGTTTAAGTCTACTTCTTATGCTGACAGACTAATCAGTTCTGGACCTACAGGTTAAAGTGACACCTGAATCACTATGTGCCTCCACATATCGAAACCGAACTACTCGTTTACGAGAGACGATATTACAACTACAATATCGGAGAGGCCTGCATGTTAGTTGCTTGATATACATTTTACAAATTTTTCGTCATGAAACGAATGTAATCGGGAAATCATTAGTGCTATCTTCTTCTCTTCTTAAAATATATATTAACAGCCAGTAGAAGATCTGAGTTATGTTTACGAATTAGCGGGAGGAGTTCATGTCGAGACTTGTTGGTGCTACGTATGAAAAAAGGGTCGGTGGGGATTGAGACTGATTGATTGATTTCTTTTGTTGGTACTATTATCGTATGAGGGAAACACTTACGAATCATATATTTCGGACTTCTTTACATTCCTAACGTGTTATTTTCGAATGCGGAAGATTTCTTAAGGTGAAATAATGCATTTCTAAGATAATGTCTATTTCTTCTATTTACGAGTACTTACTGTTACTTGTTGTTTCGAATCTGTAACACGTTATGGCCGTGATAGCGTACTGGTTTAGGGGGCGTTCTGAGAGTGTTTTGTCGATTTATACAGTGTTGCAACCTCGTTCACCGGAAAATATCTACTTTCGTGCCCGGATTTGAAATTATGCTAATACGTCGCAAATCATTGACGTTAGCCTCACAAACCATTGATGTTAGCCCCACAAACCATTGACGCTAGCCCCAAAAACCATTCACGTTAGCCCCAGAAACCATTCACGTTAGCCCCAAAAACCATTTTCGGTAAGGTTAGGTTAGGTTAAATTAGGTTAGGCAAGCATAGTTAAAAAAAAAAAATACTCGACACGTCGTTCCAGTGAAAACACGGCGAGACTGAAACACTGGCTACGGGGTTGCATCATCTTAACACACGGAACATTGCACTCTCGTGCAGAAAGCAAATGGCGGGAGCAGAAACAGCGTGTCGGACAGAGATTTTCGCAGAAAACAACACGCATTCACATTAAAATTGATCAAATCTACATTCAGGAACTTCCACAACGCTAAAGAAAATGATTTCCGTAAGTACTTTCTCCTGTAAATTTGAAGGAATTTTGAAGGAATCCGTTTCCCTCATACGATAATGTTACCCCTTTGTTTGTTTTCGTCGCTTCTCTGCCACCATTGGCTAGCCACGAAGATGAGGATTAGTGACGATATGGTGAAATTGATGAAGGGACACTCTTAAAGAACAGCCATTCTCAGGTGGCCGGGAATCGAACCCGTGTCCTTGGCGACCTAGTGTGCTCTGCTAACCCCTCCTCCACGTATGTCAGCAGTGTAGGTCAAGAGTTTCACATGTGGGTCTGAAATTTTGATGAACGCATGCATGTCTCTCTGCCCCCTACCTCACCCCCCCCCGCCCCCCGGGCGCACACAACACACCACGCTGACGCATTCACACACCTGATAATTTCATATCACGGTGCGGGCATTGGTATCGCTCACGCTCTCAAGTAAAGCAAGCGTATTGAGTATTGACTTGCAACTTATTACTGGACGTCATCCAATGCAAGGAAAAAGAAGAAAAGCTAATTTGCTCTCGATATCCAGGAGTATTCGCCTCAACGACGTGCACCTTACAGTAATGCGATAAGAACCTGTGCCTGTTGCTCCAATCAGTGTTCGCTGTCTTGAGACCTTAACCGGAGGTTTTTTGTTTGGCCGAGGCTCGGTTCGGGAGGGGGAGGGTAAAGGAGTACTGGATGAGGGGAGTGTACAAGTCGATTCAAGCACAAGGCTATTTATGAGGCCCATCGTTGATATCTATAATATTGTCTCGTCGAAACCAAAATATCCGATATCGCTAATATCGATATCGACGTAGGTATTATCGATATCAAACTTTGAAATCCATATTTTTGCCATACCGACGCAACGATATTTTACAAATATCGAAATATTGCACGGGCCTAAGAGGGTGCAATAAAATTAAACTGCATTGACGATAGAAATAATCAAATCATTAGCATATCCCCAGTTTATTCGTTAAAAAATTCTACCTAACTGGTAACGACCGTCATACTCCGCCATGACCAGGGTTGGCATGTTTAAAACAAAAGTGTTTAAAACACTTTGTTTTAAACGTTTAAAACACAGGGCTTTGTTTTTTTTACAATTGTTTTAAACGTTTAAAACAATGTGTTTTAAACATGTTTTTTTTAGAAGTGTTTAAAACACATTTTGGTACTTGATATTTCATAGTCTGTGTTAATTTTTTTGTTTGGCAACCCTGTATTTTCATTGAATCTGTGTCAATTAAACCGTGCTTTACGGGTTTCACTTATCGCACAACACTTGAGCAACCTTATGTTCTGACGTCGCAGGAGATCGCTATAAGGGAAATGTAGGACATGCTGTCCCAAAATGTAGGACACAAAATATTTTCAATAAATAATACATATGTCTATAGAACATGTTAGAAAATAATTGAAAAATGACACTTCAGTTTTAAAAAATGAATTCTTAAAAGCAAATTTTCAAAACTTGCAATCATACTAAACAATGCACCTCTTACTACAAGATTTAAATAATACTTCTCAGAGGAGCCAATTTTTCTCAAAATTTCAGGTTTAGTCAAAATCATGGTCAAAATATATTTAGGTTAGAGTGGACAGTCAAACTCATGAAATTATAGAGACCAGTACCAAAAGCATTTCTCTTGTGAGTCTGTTGTGCTGATGGTAATGAAAGCACACTCTCAACATTTGCACTATGACCTGTAATGGCAAAAAAATATTCATCCAATTACCGTAATTTGAAATGGTACCAAAAGTCTCATCTTGGATAGTTTTTAGTTCAATAACAGGGTGTCTACCAAACTAACACATCCAGAATTCTTGACATTTTCTGGACTTTTCCAGACTTTTCCCGTTTTTCTTAACATTTATTTATTCGACCCCTACTTAGGTAAAGTTGGAAATTCGTAATTAAGAAAATAAATATTTATTTAATGAAACCCCCTAGATGAAAACTGAAGCTGTAACTATTTAAGAAGAGAATTAGATCTGTTTTATCTATAAATGCATCCTGGACTGTTTTTGGCAGACTAGCGATGCTTTGGCATCTGGATTGATTGATCGAGTTGGTGTTTTAAGTCCACTTTGTGCACAGTAAGGCTAATCGGGACTGGACCTACAGTTTCAAGTGGGATCCGAACCATTATGATTCTCCACCGGGTATAATCTTATGTGGGGTTTGTGTCTGTTGTCCCTATATGTTTGTGACTGTCCCTTCATCCATCTTATCTTAACACCGTTCATCCTCATCTTCGCGATTAACCAAAGGGGTAGAAAAAGTGAAGTAAAATAAACTAAATCAGTCATTGTGATAAAATTCTTCACCACAAGAATAATTTATTGCCGTTTTATTGATTTCTTTACTTCCATTACTCTCTTGACTGGCAGGCACCCTGAATAACTTTGTTCTCTATACCCCTGCTTTACAATCAAAATATTGAATAAGAATGGGAAGCACCTTATTTCATCAGTATATACCCAAAGACAAGAAATTCCGCTTAGGCATTGAATAGTAACATCATCAGAAAGTGGTCCGAAAACTTTGTTCATTAATTGCTTCCATTTTATCGTTTGTTTTCTAGCAGGACAAACTTTTCTTTTCTTTTTGGGCAATGACTGAATCAAAATAAATTTCACTAATGAGTTTGGAAGCGCAGTCCATAGACTTGTAACTTGCATGATTTTTTTTTTGTTATGTATTTCCCTAATTTAATTAATATTATATGATGCTCAAAATGTAGGACATTTATGATATTTTTCAAATTCCTCCCGGACACCGGACATAAGGCTACAATGTAGGACATGTCCGGGAAAAACCGGAAGTCTGGTAACCCTAGGTTAATCAGGCTAGCTATGTATGCACAAGGTAGCAAAACTGTTGCGCGACAAGAAAGACCCGTGCTTTACTGTAGAATTCGAAACTTCTCAGTTCTTTGTTTCGTACCGTCCTATAAATTTGAGACTGGTGGAAGCTGGAAACTAATATCTGAATACACAATGCGTGATTTTGATCATGACGTGAATTTTTTTCTCTTGGGATACGATTCATTGGTTTGTATAACTGAATGAAGCGCAGATGCTTACTTTTGGTAACATAATTTTGTACTTGGAAAGATAAATTGATCTGGAGAATCTATTATCACATTGCAGGTTGTTTTCTGCTATATAAACTGTTCAGGCAGAGAGAAATATTTCACTCTGATTTTTCCAGGACGAAGATAGTAATTCTATAATATTTAGTTTCTTGAAATTTAGATGAATATGAATCCTAACCTACTTCAGCAGTGGCGGAAAAAAGGGGGGCTATTACCCACAACTTTTGTCCCTGCAGTAGAGGTGTGCGGGATCTCGAAAAGTCGGGATCGGAAAAAAAAAATGACTTCCCGATTTTTCGGGATCCCAAGCAGTCGGAGAAATGCGAATGGTCATTTTAAAAAGTCGTCAATTCTCGATGTTTTCTGGATTGTAAATATCTGGAACTTATCGGAAATTGTTAGTATTTGTACCAGAAGTGCAAAAACAAGCACTTAAGATGGAAATTACGTGTAGAATTCGAGATT